>NC_090438.1:274643166-274947551 GCF_031143425.1 Pleurodeles waltl | reverse complement strand
GATGGAGGATTTCTAAAAGTCAGTCACCTCAGCTCAGGACACCTTAGGGGCTGTCCTGACTGGCCAGTGACTCCTCCTTGTTTTTCTCATTATCTCCTCCGGCCTTGTGCTGCTTTACTCTTCAGAATATCAAAACTATGCACTTCAGGATATTTTAAGGCACAATGTAAAGCAATCACTCTCAAACACCTTCGTAAGTAGAATAATCAAGTTTATTTAAGGGGCAGGTTCTCAGCTAGCAAAACTAAACCACACTAATATATATATACATATACATCAGGAGAATAACATGAGAATAATGATAAAGATATAAGCACTCTGTGAATAATTGCAAGAGTAAGTGCATATAATACAAGCACACACCATATACCTCAATGCTCAATAGCATGAAAATGACTGCAAGAATAAGTGCATATTACGCGCGCACACACAATATACTTCAATGCTCAATAGCATGAAAATGACTGCAAGAATAAGTACATACTACGCGTGCACACACAATACACTTAATAAATTGAAAAGCTTCACCGAAAAGAGCGTCTGCATCCCTCCGCCGTACACAAAGCTGGGGAACCCAAATCAGCTAGCACAGGGAGCCTCTGTTCGGGACAATCAGTCCTCCTGGCGTTGCGTCCAACCCAGAAGAGAGTTCCTAAACCAGCCCATCCAGGCCCCCAACTTTTATAGTATTTACTAACGCCCAGGAGTCTTTTCTAGAAAAAGACCCCCTCCTTTACAAATTGTGCAATCGGCGGTACCTTGTTCACCCTTCGAGACGTCTCCTCAGAACGGGCCAAGTTCCCAGGAGAGGACTCCAAGGTGAAGCTTGCATTCCTCCTTGTGTACAGGCGCATCCCCCTGTTGTTCTAACTGATAGCTCGTGGAATGTAAATAGCGCCCTTCGTACCAGGCAGATGGAGCGAAATTGAGCAGAAAAACACCCCACCCTTCAGCTTGCCGAAGCTTGTGGAAAAACACAGAACAGTGCCTTACGCACCGAACCAGACTCGACAAAATGGAGTCGTGAACCAAAATGGAAGCGAAGGCCAATGAAAGCAGAGGCCAATGGTCCACACTCTGCACCACTGTTTACCTTGCACGTAGTGCTGCCGCATGCACGTAGTGTATGTAGCAATACATTTCCACCCTTGGACCATTTGGCCAACTTACAACTAAGTATATCCTATAAGCTGAAATGGCAATGCTCTTGGGCGACACTGAGATAGAAGGTTAGGCACACACTGAATACAACAACATAATGAAATTAAAATAACTGTTATGATAATGATTACACCAAAGATATAACGCAGTTGGCCTAAATTAGGCAGCCATCCAAAAGCCCAATCCCACCACCCCTTGTCAACATCCTGCTGCACCCCCTTCACCAATTTATGCAGGGCCTCTATGTGGGAGTTGATTGATATGGAGTGGTCGGATAAATTGAAGCAACATAATCCTTCAAAATCACTGCAGCCATGGTTGTGTTTAAGCAGTAAATAATCAATAGCAGCGCGATTCTGCAAAGCAGCTCTTCTAATTCCTTGTACATCTAATAACAGCTCAGCTAAGGCAGCTGATGTATAGTTAATATTCTTGACTACTAAACATGCAAGTTTATTAATAACTCTGGTATTATATACTGCAAGTCCTGGCACCCCTACGATAGAACCAGCTAAACTAACATATTCTGTTTTGGACAGCAATGAAATTTCAGAATCACAGTCCGTAGGTAATTGAATAGTGTCTCTGGTATAGCGAGGGTGTAGAGCAGTATCCATAGGAAACATGAGAAAGCCTAAGCGTGACCAGGCACAAGGCCCTCCGGTTAGATTGGCTGGAATATAAGTAAAAGAAAGATTACCACAAGAAAAGAGCCAACCTTTAGGCAACTTAACATTTTGAATGTGGCTGGCAGCAGGCACCACATGTTGGCAAAACATCGAATTATTTACATTCAAACAGGTTAGGTCAGTCCGTGAGTGGCACAACGTCCGTTGTGCAGCAGTTAAGTTTTTGTCTCTTTTCTCCAATTTGAGCTGAGCACATTTACCTATTTTCATAGGATCACAGGTCAATGAATAGCAAACATCCCCATTTGAGATGTTAAACGTGAGTATAGATGTCATGTTCCTCCACAACCGCCTGCCCACCTCCGGGCAATGACGGCAGTACTCATAGAGTGACAGATGGGAGCGAACGTCACTCACATCCACCATTCCATCCTGGTTTGTATTGTTGAAGATGTGTAATAATACAGCAGCAGGAGTGGGCACTGCCACTAGACAAGTGGTAATCAAATCTTGAACGCTTTGCATGTTACTCATACAGAAGTGAGATATATTCAGCACTTCCTGCGCTAGATGAATCCAAACATTGTTCGGTTGATGCAGCAGCGTTGGCATCTGCGGCTGACGGTTGAATTTTTGGGCTATGAGCCCCTCCCGCTCCCCGGTGGAGTCTCCCGAACGGGCTCCATACACCACACTCATGGCACAGGCACTCCACAGGATGATCTGAAAAGAACAAAGGACAAAACACGTATTATCATTCTCGCAGATAGCATTTGTCGGCGGGAACATGTTCCCATTTGTCTTGACCAGGTCGCATAACTACCAGGACATTGTCTGGTCCAGTGGCGATGACATCAGCGGGTTGAGGAGGGTTATTTGGGGATTCAATCCACACCTTGGCCCCTGGGTTCTTGTCAGTAGATCCGAACCCTCCTTTGCCTCTCACAGTGAGAAGAGCTGGGGCGCTCCCCTTCTTAACAACACCTCCATAAACCGGCATAATGACAATTTGGGCAACGCGATCACCAGGTTGCACCACTAGGTCTGTGTCACCACTGTTCAAAAGAATGACTTTCAACTCGCCTTGGTAGTCTGCATCTATCACGCCTCCTAAAACTTGGATGCCCCTCAAGGCAAGCCCAGATCGAGGGGCGATCAGACCGTAATGCTCAGGGGGAATCTGAATTCCCACCCCAGTTTCAATCAGAGTGATGTCTCTAGGTTTTAATCGATGCATGTGTAAAGCATGTAAGTCAAGTCCTGCAGATTCTGGTGTAGCTCGATATGGGGCCAAAGCTCCTGGAGCTGTTTCCCAATACACAATGGTATTGCTCGTTGTAAACGGATTAATCTGTAAAGCAGGTGTCAGCATTCTCATGAGAGGTGTCTCGGCATTTGTTAGGGGTCGGTTGTTCAAAATTTGCAAAGCATCATACAAATTATCCCTCCACCCCTTCAGTGTCCCATCATTCAGTTTACGCAATTGTTCTTTCAGCAACCCATTCATTCTCTCAATCAGTCCCGCTGCTTGTGGGTAGTAAGGTATGTGAAAAATCCACTCAATATTGCGTTGTGCACAATAGTCCTGCACTAGTCTGCCCTTGAAGTGGCTGGCGTTATCACTTTGAATCTGGAGTGGCACCCCATAGTACAGAATCAACAGATCTAGTGTTTTCAGGGTGCTCTGCTGAGTTGCGCGCTTGCAGGGAAAGGCTATGAGATAACCAGAGTAAGTGTCTACCACAGTGCAGGCATACTGACACCCTCTGCTCACTGGCATAGGTCCAATGTAATCAATCTGCCAAATCTGTCCTGGCAATTTACCTCTACCTAGCTGGCCTCTCACCACCTGGGGGACCGGTCTGTGCTGTGCATGCTGACAAATGGGACATTCAATGATCGCTGTTTTAATCAAATCTAGGGGAAGATGCATCCCTCTAATCTCAGCCCACCTGTGAGTAGCCTTTTCTCCAAGATGTCCGCATTTCTGGTGTGCCCATTTAGCCATTCCCACCAAATCAGAACTCTGCGCCTCCACTTCAGCCTCTTGAATCTTGGCTCGATCGTCTGCAAGACAATTGAACCATCGGTCTAATGAATCAGTTGGACAGTGAGCGTCCACATGATAGACAGTCACGGTGCTTTGAGGTAACATTTCCCAGATCTCCTGCCATAACTCCTTCCCCCATACCTCTTTGTTATGGATTTTGTACTGATGTGCATGCCACGTGGGAAGCCAAGTAGCTAACCCATTGGCGGTAGACCAGGAATCTGTATAAATGTGACATTTTCCGGGTAGCTCCTGTTTTAAAGCTTGATACACGGCATAAAGCTCTGCCTACTGGCTACTTTTTCCCTGTCCTGTAGTTGTCAAAAGCTTCTTGGTAACAGGATTATAGGACACTGCCTTCCAGTGCCTTTTCGCTCCAACATATTTTGCTGAACCATCTGTGAACCACACATGTTTTTTGTCATCTGCAGACAAGTCTGCGAACGGCTGGCCCCACCCTACTGGGGATTCACACACTGAAGGTACATCATGCAACATTTCGGAATTCTCCACTGGAGCCTGCGCTACCTGCTCATGCAAAACAGCGGTCCCTTTTGGACCCGCTCGTGCCCTGTCCTGGACATACCATTTCCATTTTATAATGCTGGCTTCTTGCGCATGTCCAATTCTATGAGTTTTTGGGGAACTCATCACCCACTGCATGATGGGAATTTCAGGCCTTAAAATCACATTGTGTCCCAGTGTAATTTGCTCAGTATCAACCAGGGCCCAATAGCAGGCCAGCAGCTGCTTCTCAAAGGGAGTATACCGCTCTCCTGCCTCAGGTAACTTTTGTCCAAAATCCCAGGGGCACCCTCTTTCTTCCTTGTTTTTGCCATAAACTCCAATTGGCATACTGCCCCTGGACTGTCACATTCAACTCAATGTCTCCCTCTCGAATCGGCCACAAATCCAAAGCATGCTGAATGGCGTCTTTCGCCAATTCAAACGCGCGCTGCTCCTGCTCTCCCCATTCAAACGCATTTTTCTTTCGTGTAACTTTGTACAATGGGGCCAAAATCTGAGACAAATGGGGTATATGTTGTCTCCAATACCTGAATAGTCCAATAAAACTCTGGGCTTCCTTCCGATTTCGCGGTACTGCGAATTCCTTAATCTTTTGTTTCACTTTTGGCAACACTTCTCTGTGTCCCTGATTCCACTGAATGCCCAAAAATTTCACGCTCTGAGACGGTCCCTGCACTTTCTCGGGGTTAATCTCCCACCCTTGATTCTGCAAATGTTCCACCACCCTGTCTAGCTGAATTTGCACCTGTTCTTGCGTCTCTCCCTGCATCATCACGTCATCTATATAGTGAGAAGTTTGCACTCCAGGAACCACTGGTACTTCATCCAAATGCTCTGCCACCAGCCGGTGGCAGATAGTGGGGCTATGTAAATACCCCATGGGTAATCTACAGAAGGTGTACTGACGCCCCGCCCACTGGAATGCCAGCTGAGGCTGGCTCTCAGTAGCTATTGGTATCGTAAAGAAGGCATTGGCAATGTCAATGGTTGCATACCAAGTCCCACTGTGTTTCTGTATGTTCTCAATCAAGGTAATGGTGTCTGGGACCGCTGCAGTCAGAGGAGGTGTATGTTTATTCAATTGGCGATAATCAATGCAAATCCTCCAACTGTTATCACTTTTACGAACAGGCCAGAGGGCATTATTCCACGCAGTGGTGATGGGAACTATTACCCCGGCCTCTAGTAAATCATGTATAGTCTGGCTAATCTCCTCATGTCCTCCCGGTATTCTGTACTGTTTCATTTGAATCACCTTAGTAGCTTGGGGAAGTGTTACCGGAGGAATCTTCAACAGCCCCACCCTTGCGGCGGCTATTGATATAAATCTTTTGGAACCAAATTGATAACATCCATCTTCCAAATGTAGGGTCATCCCTTTCAAAATGTCGATTCCAATAATGTATTCGGGAATGGGCACAATCAGGACAGTGTATTCTCTCTTTGGAAGTGCCCCTATTTTCATGGGAACCACTATCTGCACTGCCGGGGTTTCTTTTCCGCCCAATCCCGTAATGGTGAAGTACTGTCCCCTGAATTTTCTTGGATTGCCATGAATCAAAGTGGCCTCCGCTCCGGTGTCAACGAGGGCTCGAACTTTTTGAACATTTCCACGTTTCCAATAAATTTCTACTTTGACATGAGGTCTGTTATCTTTGCGAGCCCATCCCTGCACCGGAGTTTGGCCTGTTTCCTAATCTATTTTCACTCTGCGCACATCAGAGTCTGCCCAAGTCAAATCTGGATACAGTTTGCGGTAATTCTCAGGGAACTCCTCCTCCCTGTCTCTGCTTCGCAACCTCTCTGAGCTTACCAGCTCCCTCTCCCACTCTCTTTCTCGAGTTTTCCCAGAACCTGTCAGTTCCCGGTCTCTCTCCCTGCTCCGGGTTCCCTCTGCGCTTCGGTGCTCTTCCTCCCAATTTCCGTCCTCTGGGGATCTCTCTCTACTGTGGGGTTTTCTCCCTCTCTCTCCCTTTTCACCCTCACGCTCCTCCCCTCCTGCCTTTCTCTGGTTCACCACTTTGTTATCCTTCTTGTTCCCTTTCCTGCTCCCCTCCTTTTTATCCAAACCGCGTTTGCAGTACATTTCCCACATGTCCTTGGTGCTTATCCCATCAATTTCATTCCTGGTCACCCCATCTCGCAGCAAGGCCTGAAACATGTCTCGCCTTGTCACCCTGTTGTTATCAGTACGATTCTCAGACCGTGAATTCCTCTCTGGCTTAGCCCATTCTCCTAAATCACTTAACTCACGCACCGCTTCTACCACCTGAGACAATGGGTTACCCGTCTGATTAATTAACAAAGTCATGATGACATGCTTATATGCAGGAGGAGCGGCCCTAATCAGCCGGTTTCGCACAGACACACTTAAAATTCCATTCATCAAATCATGGGCATTACCCATAAAGATAGCTGTTTTCATCCCTTCTTCCTTCAATCTCTGTACTGCATCTCTCAAAGTATACCAAGGTTTATCATTAGGCGGCCAGTCTGACTCTGTCGGATACTTCTGAGCACACCCTTGCGCAGCTAGCTCTAACAAATTGGTCATGGGACCATTCCCTGGATAGGTTCTAAACTCATTTTGAATAACCGGGTCTGTACTTAACATACAAAGCCTCGGGGCGTCGCCGTGATCCAATTGGACCCCCTGGCTCCCCATATCGTGCACCCGCACCAACCACGTAAGCAATGTTTCCCCAGACCTCTGTCGAAATCTGTCTATCACATCACTTAGTTCTTGCTGTGTATAATCCTCCAGGGCATCCAACATCACCCCTCCAGGATTAGCTGGGCTATGCTGTAACTTTCGCCGATATATGGGCTGCGCACGGACAATATTCCTGCGCTCTGTCTTCTCCTGTCTAACATCTTGGCAGTCATCGCCCCCGGACCCATCTGAAAAATCAGATGTATCCCAGATGTTTCCATCCCAAAATTCAGGGTCAAAGGCTAATCCTGCCGACTACGCCAATTTGTGCTGCTTTACTCTTCAGAATATCAAAACTATGCACTTCAGGATATTTTAAGGCACAATGTAAAGCAATCACTCTCAAACACCTTCGTAAGTAGAATAATCAAGTTTATTTAAGGGGCAAGTTCTCAGCTAGCAAAACTAAACCACACTAATATATATATACATATACATCAGGAGAATAACATGAGAATAATGATAAAGATATAAGCACTCTGTGAATAATTGCAAGAGTAAGTGCATATAATACAAGCACACACCATATACCTCAATGCTCAATAGCATGAAAATGACTGCAAGAATAAGTGCATATTACGCGCGCACACACAATATACTTCAATGCTCAATAGCATGAAAATGACTGCAAGAATAAGTACATACTACGCGCGCACACACAATACACTTAATAAATTGAAAAGCTTCACCGAAAAGAGCGTCTGCATCCCTCCGCCGTACACAAAGCTGGGGAACCCAAATCAGCTAGCACAGGGAGCCTCTGTTCGGGACAATCAGTCCTCCTGGCGTTGCGTCCAACCCAGAAGAGAGTTCCTAAACCAGCCCATCCAGGCCCCCAACTTTTATAGTATTTACTAACGCCCAGGAGTCTTTTCTAGAAAAAGACCCCCTCCTTTACAACTTGTGCAATCGGCGGTACCTTGTTCACCCTTCGAGATGTCTCCTCGGAACGGGCCAAGTTCCCAGGAGAGGACTCCAAGGTGAAGCTTGCATTCCTCCTTGTGTACAGGCGCATCCCCCTGTTGTTCTAACTGATAGCTCGTGGAATGTAAATAGCGCCCTTCGTACCAGGCAGATGGAGCGAAATTGAGCAGAAAAACACCCCACCCTTCAGCTTGCCGAAGCTTGTGGAAAAACACAGAACAGTGCCTTACGCACCGAACCATACTCGACAAAATGGAGTCGTGAACCAAAATGGAAGCGAAGGCCAATGAAAGCAGAGGCCAATGGTCCACACTCTGCACCACTGTTTACCTTGCACGTAGTGCTGCCGCATGCACGTAGTGTATGTAGCAATACAGGCCTTGCTGCCAAAAGTGGGGCCGTGGCCAAAGGGGGCGGGCAACTCCACTAGCTGGAGTGCCCTGGGATGCTGTAACAAAGGGGGTGAGCCTTTGAGGCTCACTGCCAGGTGTTACAGTTCCTGCAGGGGGAGGTGAGAAGCACCTCCACCCAGTACAGGCTTTGTTACTAGCCACAGAGTGACAAAGGCACTCTCCCCATGTGGCCAGCAACATGTCTGGTGTGTAGCAGGGTGCTAAAACTAGTCAGCCCACACTGGTAGTCGGGTATGGTTTCAGGGGGCATCTCTAGGATGCCCTCTGGGGTGTATTTCACAATAAAATGTACACTGGCATCAGTGTGCATTTATTGTGCTGAGAAGTTTGATACTAAACTTCCCAGTTTTCAGTGTAGCCCTTATGGTGCTGTGGAGTTCGTGCATGACAGACTCCCAGACCATATACTCTTATGGCTACCCTGCACTTACAATGTCTAAGATTTTGCTTAGACACTGTAGGGGCATAGTGCTCATGCACCTATGCCCTCACCCTATGGTATAGTGCACCCTGCCTTAGGGCTGTAAGACCTGCTAGAGGGGTGACTTATCTATGCCTGTAGGCAGTGTGAGGTTGGCATGGCACCCTGAGGGGAGTGCCATGTCGACTTAGTCATTTTCTCCCCACCAGCTGGCAAGCAGTGTGTCTGTGCTGAGTGAGGGGTCCCCAGGGTGGCATAAGACATGCTGCAGCCCTTAGAGACCTTCCCTGGCATCGGGGCCCTTGGTACCAGGGGTACCAGTTACAAGGGACTTACCTGGATGCCAGGGTGTGCCAATTGTGGAAACAAAGGTACAGGTTAGGGAAAGAACACTGGTGCTGGGGCCTGGTTAGCAGGCCTCAGCACACTTTCAAATCATAACTTGGCATCAGCAAAGGCAAAAAGTCAGGGGGTAACCATGCCAAGGAGGCATTTCCTTACACCCCCGCCCAACTGAATGATTTTCACGAGGCCATGTGCCTCATCTTTGGGTGGGCCGACCCCGATACGGCGCCTTCAGGCCCAAGGGATTCGGCTGAGGGGCCTTTGGGCTCCGTGCTGGCGGCTTCGCCGGTCGCATCTTTGAGACCTTCCCCGGCACCGGGTCGATTATCGATGCTCCTGATGTCGGTAGTGCCCATTAGCAACGTTGACCCAATTCTTATCCCCAACGACTCGGAGCCGGAGAACTCCTTTTATCATTCAATGAGGCCCTCACCAAGGTCCTTTTGGGTACATGGTCCAAACCCAACACATGGGATCCTGTGAACAGGACTATCGCTCGCTGCCATCGGCCTGCTCTGAACGATCGAAAATTCCTGTCCCAACACCCCACGCCTGAGGGTCTTGTTATCCTGGCTTTCTCTTCTTCAGGAATGTTCCGTTCCGCACCCCCGGATAGGGAATCCAAAAGGCTGGAACAGTTTGTCAAGAAGTTGTTTTCTTCCTCCATTCTAACGCTGCGGTCTGTGAACACCGCATGCCTTTTGGGCCGTTATACCCACTCCCTGTGGGATACGGTTGCGCAAGTCCTGCCGCAGATACCGGATGAGGCCCGTGCTATCATCTCCCAAGCAGTGAACGATGAGAGAGACGCGGCGAAGTTCACAATCCGTTGTGGGCTGGATACTACCTATTCTCTGGGCATATCGGTTGCAACAACAGTGGCCTTACAGCGCCACGCCTGGTTACGCTCTTCTGGTTTCTCAGGGGATCTCCAACAGTCACTCATGGACATGCCCTTTGATGGCACCTGTCTCTTCAGAGACAAAGCAGACTCGCCCTTGGAGATATTCAAGGATTCCTGGGCTACAGCTCGGTCTCTTGGTCTTTCCTTGGCCACTCGCCCACCGCTGTCCGTCTCGTCATCCACCCAGGCACCATGCCATGCACGCTGGCCAGCCTATGCGTGGCCGAGGATGCGAAATCCCACGTGGCCGTGGAACAGGGAACCAGAGGTCTGTCCAGTCCACCTCTGCCCCAGCTGCAGCCTCCAAACTCTCCTAGTCCGTCCCCTCACTCCCGCCCAGTTAATGGCAGGATCCACCATCACCTGCCCCACTGGGAACATATCACCACAGATGGGTGGGTTTTGCAGATCATTCGGAAGGGCTACTCCCTCCCTTTCGAATCTGCTCCACCACACATGCCACCATCCTTCCATCATCTTCCGGAGGATCGTTTGGCGCTTCTCCGCCAGGAAGTCACATCTCTCTTGGCCAAGGGAGCTATAGAAAAGGTCCCTGTGCCAGAAGTAGGTTGTGGTTGTTATTCCCGGTACTTTCTGATACCAAAGAAGAACAAGGGCTTACGTCATATTCCAGATCTTCGGGACTGAACTACTTCCTCAAGAAGGAGAAATTCAAAGTGCTCACCCTGGCTCAGTTCCTGTCTGCCTTAAACCCAGGAGACTGGATGGTAGCTCTGGACTTGCAGGATGCTTATTTTCAACATCCCCATCCTGCCTGCCCACAGACGTTACCTACGATTTGTGGTAGAACACAAGCACTTTCAGATTACTGTGCTTCCCTTCGGCCTTACCAGCGCCACTCGGGTGTTCACAAAAGTGATGGTGGTGGTTGCAGCTCATCTGCTCAGGTTAGGGGTCTCAGTCTTCCCCCACCTCGACGACTGGCTGTTGAAGGCTGACTCGCCCCAGACAGTTGTCTCCCACCTTCAGACTACAGCGAACCTCCTGCACACGCTGGGGTTCACCATAAACGTGCTGAAGTCACAACTGGTGCAGTTCTGGACACAGTGCAGTTTCTGGCTTATCCTCCCAAAAAGCGAGCCCAAGACATTCAGGCTATGATTCCAATCTTTCAGCCTCAGTCTTGGGTTTCGGTGAGACTGACTGTGGCTGCTGGGCCTCATGGCCTCCTGCATCTTGCTAGTGACAAATGCCAGATGGCATATGCAGGCTCTGCAGTGGAACCTGAAGTTCCAGTGGGCGCAGCATCAGGGGAATCTCTCTGACATGGTCCAGATCTGAGGGGATTGCGAAAGACCTGCAGTGGTGGCTTTTGAATCTGAATTGGGTCCACGGCAGATCCCTCTCCCTTCACCAAGCAGATCTCTGTATAGTGACAGATGCGTCACTTCTGGGTTGGAGCGGCCACATGGGAGAGGTGGAGATCAGAGGCCTCTGGTCTCCCGCGGAATCGGGGCTCCATATAAATCTGCTGGAGCTCCGGGCGATCAGGCTTGGGTTGGCTTCAGACAGGTCACTCCCCCGCACCGTGTGCCGGTTTCTTCCGCTGCTCCTTATCCGTTTGGTCCTGCCTGGTGTTACCCGTCTTGGTGTTCCCCGCCGCTGCGTCCCTGCGGCCCGCCCCCCTCCCTCCACAGCGTTTTTTGCCTTTTCCCGCCACTGCGGCCCTGCGGCCCGACCCGCCCCCCACGTCGTTTTTTGCCTTTTCCCGTCCCTGCGGCCCCGACCCCTCCCACCCTATTTGCTGCCCAGCTCCATCCCCCCTGCTGCCCCACCCTCCCACCTCCCCTTATATGGCAGCTGATGCGCGGCCAAGCCGCTGGCACACGAAGGCCCGCCTAAGGCCAGCCCGTCTGCGCCCGTCCGTGTCCAGACCGCGCCCAGCGCCAGGACCCCTGGTCCCCAAGACCGCTGAGGCAACCAACGCCTCTACACCGCCAGCACCCTCCACAGGCTCAACACCGGGCAAACGCACGCCTGCTTCCTGGCCTCCCCTAAGAACATCCAGCGACCCTTCACCTGCCGGAACTGCAGCCTCACCAGCCTCCAAATTGCCAAACCTCCTGCCAAGCCAGACCGCAACTACCTTCGATACATCCTACTAAACACCCGCTCCGCACGCAAACACACCGTCGAACTCTACGCAGGAGCCCCAGCCAAACTCCTCAAACAACTTCAAAGCATACAAAACGCCTCCGCATGCCTGATTCTCGATGCCCGCAGCCACATCACCCCCCTCCTGAGAGACCTACACTGGCTCCCTGTCAGCAAAAGGATAACCTTCAAACTCCTCACCCACGCACACAAGGTGCACCACAACACCGGTCTAGCCTACCTCAACAGACGAATCACCTTCTACACCCCATCCCGCCAACTCCGCTCACCTCGCCCTCGCCACTATCCCCCACATCTTAAGAGTGACAACTGGAGGCAGGTCCTTCTCCCACCTCACCGCCAAGACCTGTAACACCCTTCCTCTGCTCCTACGTCAGACCGAAGACCTGCTGACCTTCAGGAAGCGGCTCAAAACCTGGCTATTCGAGCAGTAGAAGCACCCCACCCCCCCAATGCCTTGAGACCCTCACGGGTGGTAGTGCGCTCCACAAATTCTTGATTGATTGATTGAAAGCATTCCGTCCCTCTCTCAAAGGGAAAGTGGTGCAGGTGTTCACGGACAATACTACTGCCATGTGGTACTCCAACAAACGGGGCGGAGTAGAGTCCTGGACCCTTTGTCAGAAAGCACTACGCTTCTGGAAATGGCTGGAACATCAGGGCATTACCCTGATGGTTCAACATCTGGCGGGTTCCCTCAATGCCTGAGCAGACGAACTCAGCCGTCGACGTACAGTTGATCACGAATGGGGTCTCTATCCAGAGGTGGCACAAGGTCTCTTTCAGCAGTGGGGAGAGCCTTGGTTAGATCTGTTCGCCTCCGCAGAGAACGTGCAATGTCAGCTGTTTTGCGCGTTGGAGTTTCCAAGGAGGCACTCGCTCGGAGACGCTTTTCGTCTCAAGTGGAATTCAGGCCTCCTTTACACCTTCCCGCCTATCCCTCTTCTTCCCAGAGTTCTCAAGAAAATCAAGAGCAACTGGGCCCAAGTCAGCTTGGTGGCTTCGGACTGGGCTTGAAGAGTGTGGTATCCAGAGCTATTGAGCATGCCCATTGATCCTCCACTCAGACTGCCTCTTCAGGCGGATCTTCTGTCGCAGCTACAGGGGACGGTTCTGTACCTGAACCTGTCCAACCTCCGCCTTCATGCATGGAGCTTGAGCGGCAACAGTTGACGGCTTTTGCCCTTCCACCTGAAGTCTGTGGTTGGAATAAATTTGTGGCATGGTGTACCAACAAATCTGTTGATCCCCTTTCTGCCCCTCTGTGAGAGGTTCTTCCGTTCATTCTTTCTTTAGCCCAGCGGGGCTCTGCTTTGGCCACCCTTAAGGGGTATTTATCTGCCATTTCCGCCTTTCTTAGGCTAAATAATCAGCCCTCACTCTTTAAATCTCCTATTGTGAGTAGGTTCTTAAAAGGGCTCACCCACTTATTTCCTCCCACTTCATTTATCGTGCCTCAGTGAGACCTTACTCTTCTACTTACTTATTTGATGTGTACCCCCTTTGAGCCAATGCATAATTGTCCCTTGCGGCTCCTCACATTCAAATCTGTCTTTCTGGTTGCTATCACCTCTGCTCGCAGAGTGAGTGAGCTTCAAGCCCTTTCCTCAAAACCTCCATACTTGTCTGTACATCCTGACAAAGTAGTGTTACGCACTAGAGCTTCCTTCCTTCCTTCCTAAGGTGGTTACATCATTTCATGTAGGCCAGTCCATCATCACTTTGCCTACCTTCTACGCACCCCCACATCCTTCCCATGATGAGGAGAGACTTCACCATCTGGACCCAAAAAGAGCGTTGGCATTCTACCTCAATGGTACTAAAGATTTCCGGGTGGACGATCAACTCTTAGTTGGCTATGTGGGTGCGAAAAAAAAGGAAGGCGGTGCAAAAGCGTACCATCTCTCGAAGTATGCTTCTTTGCATCAAAATGTGCTACGCTTTGGCTAAGAAGCAACCTCCTGAAGGCTTTCGGGCTCATTCCACCTGAGCAACTGCTGCTTCCACTGCGTTAGCACGCGGAGTTCCTGTTCTGGATATCTGTCAGGCAGCTACATGGGCATCTCTGCACACGTTTGCTGAGCATTACTGCCTGGATAGTCTGTCGTGATGGCTACTTTGGTCGTTCGGTCCTGCTGGACTTTCTAGCATGATCTTGGTTTGCAGCCCACCACCGAGGATGGCATTGCTTTGGTATCTATTCTAAGGTAAGGAATCTGCAACTAGAAGTCTCTATCAGATGTACAAGTTACTTACCTTCGGTAACAAAATATCTGGTAGAGACATAATCTAGTTGCATATTCCTTACCGCCCACCCATCCTCCCCGCTTGCGAACTGATTTCTAGGGACAGGGATTCCCCCTTTCAGGTCCTTAGCTCTGGCGCACCAATCTCAGTGTTCTTAGCGGCTCTGCGCTCTGGCGTGGAAAGTCGTTAAAAGAAACTGACGTCACTGCGTGAGGGCAGCGTCTGTGTACTACTCCCCACATCATCATGGCGACCACGACGCCTGCGGAGTCGACCGACGCCACCTACCGACACGCAAGGGTATTGCTCGAAGAAAAATCTCCGGATCCAGTCTGATGCCTGGGGGAAAATTCTAAGGTAAAGAATCTGCAACTAGAATATGTCTCTATCAGATATTTTGTTACCGAAGGTAAGTAACTTGTACATTTGGTCTACACTCATTACGTTTTTGGATCATGTTGAAAAGTTCTATGTGATGCAACTCTGTGAATTACTGTGTCTTAACTTTGTTTTAAGAGGCACAGTGCTAAACTGGAGTTCAGATCTCTGTAAAACAATTATTTTATATTTGGCTGCTTTCATAAAATGTTTTACCTGACTGTTACTATATTGATGGTTTTAGGTTGTGTAGGAGGCTGGCTCAGTATATGGTGTACACCGACAGGTGATGCACCCTGTACCGAGTCCAGGCAACCCTTAGTGCGAGTGTAAGTGGTTCCTAATAACAAAAGCTTTCAAAGGATAGCTGTGGAAAGCAGCTAAGGCTTATCAGGGAGGGTCTAAAGCAATTGCAATAACCACAGTCAGTGATTTACACACAAGTAAAGTTATCATTTATTAAAACACAGGCACTAAATTAACTTTGGTACATCTCCTAACCGGAAATATGAACACACAAAAATATACTTAAAACAGGTAGTTAAAAGCAGAAAATAACATGGGCCCCTATTGGATGGGGGGGGGGGGTTGCAAACCATATAGTTGAAAAATAGGATGAGACAGTCACAACTAACCAAGACTGACACCCAAGGATCTTAGGGGCTGGGGAAGTAATAAAGCACCGGAAGTAAGTAGCAAGGATTCCCCAGGTGTGCATGTGCACAGATGTTACTCCGGGTCAGGTATCCATAGGATAACATGGGGAAGTTATGGTTAGAGTTTTCGTGTTTCTGGACCCTTCCCAGAGGACCAGAGAAAAACCTTTGGAACAAGGTAGGTTCTGGAGTGCCCCCACCCGTGGATAACCAGAGAAGTGGAGTACCTACACCAGGGAGCCTAGGGTGAATAGGGGTGAAGATGTGTTGCAACCTCCAGTTGAAGTCAATGGGGACCTCCTCTGCCCAGCTGCTGTTGTGACACGTGGACCACGTCAGTGGAACCCAGGCGTGGATTCCGGACAAGGAGAACCTGTGAAAAGAGTACAGAGTCCAGTCACCTGGTGGTGCCCCGGGGTGCAGGAAGGCAATGCCCACACTTCTTGTAGAGACTTTACTGTTGGACAGTTGTCATGGAGATGCAGCTTCAGCTTCTAGGTGATGCAGAAGGATCTCAAGAGTCATCCACGAGCTGTCCCACGCTGGTCAGTGAAATGTAGAGGAGTCGGTGACCAGCAGGGCCCCCAACAAGCCTTGGCAAATGCAACAAAAAGGATGCGTTAAGGGCTCCAATAGATGGGAACCAGCAAGGTCCAAAAGACTCAACCTTCACAGGTAAGTCAGGACCAGCACTCAGCAGTGAGGAAAGCCAGTAGGAATCAATAGAAACCCCAGGAGGACCCACTGGCAGCACGTACAAGGATTCTCCAGGAGGCCTCAGCAGCACAAAGAAGATGAATGCCCACGTTGCAGGTAGTTCGAAAAAAGAGGGGGGTAAGAGAGGAGGATTGGGCGGTCCAGTGTACACCCTCCCAACAACGTACTAATATGATGTGGTACACTGTTCCGAAATTGAAAGAGAAGGAAAGAGAAAGGGTCCTGATAATCAGGAGCAATAGTCCTCACACACCATATTTGGTGTCATGCTTCATCATCGGACAGATCCTCGTCAGACTGGCGCTGCAATGTCTGACGGGCACCCCCCGAGGGGGGGGCTCTTTGCCGGAGATCTTTTTGAATATACTCGATGATGCCGCGGAGCCAAATATGAGTCCGAGAGAGGGAAAAATTGTACAGAGAAAGAATAGTAAAATTGGCTCAGATCCCTCACTTAATAGTTTATTATTCGCTGTTGGGAAATGGTCAAGATTAAAAAGAAATCAAGGGAGTGAAACTGGAGACAATGCCCGGACACTCACACAAGAACAATCAGAATAATTAGGGAGGATGGAAGTGATCCAACGCTCCTTAGTATGCGGTCGACATGTTTCGCGTCGTTGTTGGTCCAACAGGATCCCGTGACGCTTCTTCAGGACCTACTAAATCATGAGTTTTCTCAACTTGGGGGGGTGCCCGTCAGACATTGCAGCGCCAGTCTGACGAGGAGCTGTCCGATGATGAAGCATGACACCAAATATGGTGTGTGAGGACTATTGCTCCTGATTATCAGGACCCTTTCTCTTTCCTTCTCTTTCAATTTCGGAACAGTGTACCACATCATATTAGCACGTTGCAGGTAGGACATTGGTCTTAGAGCAACGTGATGCTGGAGGCTGGGACTTTCTGGAGCTGGGAGGTCTTTGGACTGAAGCGACAAACAAGCGCAGTGCACAGGGGTTCCATCGAAACAGCATCTGGGGTCAGCAGCAACACTGGTTTACACACAGACCCTGCAAAGCTTCACAGGCAGACATGGGGGTTCCTCTAAGGAACCCCCAGAGTACATGGTATCTTGCAACTAACTCTGGAATTGGTGTAGTTGAATGATTCCAACATGTTTGATTGCAAACATGACCAGGTTCTGTGAAGCAGTTATGTAATTGGACATCTTATAATGACCAGTGCCCGCTACATACCTTAAAATGTCTTCCCTGCACTTACAACACCCAGAAAATAGAGTCTGGGGGTTGTATGGATACCTCTGCTCATGCAGAGGTACCCTCACACTTAGAACCATGCACCCTGCCCTTGGGCTAAAGGGCCTACCTTAGGGGTGACTTATAGGGTCAGAGTGTAGTGACCAGAACATAAGGTAAACTTTGTCTGGGGTGAAAGGTGCATGCACCCTTTCATACAGACTGCAATGACAGACCTGTAGTCACAGTTGGCATGGGCTCCCATGGTGGCATAATCTGGGCTGCAGCCTATGAGGGACCCCTAGTGTACCAATGCCCTGGGTACCTAAGTATCATATACTAGGGACTTAAAGGGGTACACCAATATGCCAGTTGTGGGGTGTAAGAGTTATCTTACCAACCAAATTTAGGGGAGAGAACACTGACTTTGGTCCTGGTTAGCAGGATCCCAGTGAACTACAATCAGACACACTGACACCAGGCAAAAAGTGGGGGTACCTATGTCAGAACGATCCTACTTTCCTACAGGTTGTGATGGTTTTAATTAATCAAACAATGAAGTGTGAATTTATTTAACCAATACAAACTTGCCAGCGAGTGAATTGTCCATGGTCTCTAGACACCGACAGTAAGGAAAAATCTATAGCTAGGACAAGAAAAGCCTAATCTTGTGTTTTGATTATTGTGGATGTGAATAAGATTAGGCTTGAAGTACATTATCTGATGTAGGAATAGCCATCTTTTATCCTGTTGATTCTGTGTCTGGCAAATGTTTAGTCCATGAAGTGACATATTCTGCCATTAAGTTCCCAAATGACAAAGCAGTGGTCTTATTCATACACCACTCTACCTGTTCTACAGCATGAATCCAGGGTAGTTGCAGTGCTGAAGTCATTTTTGCATCTACTCACAGGAAAACTAATGATGAGCTTATGAAGCATTTCCCCATGGCAGTTGCCAGTATATGGGTTTTAGGGCGCAGAGGTGAGGGTGAGGCTGAGATGGCCTCTGCTTCCAGTAAAACACATAGGAAGGATTTCGTCTAGTAGGGGGTAGAGTGTGAGTTCATCCTCCGGAATCATTGGTTCAAAAAGTTGTGAATTTATGATCACAAACGTTTTGGGCATTTTTCAAAATATAAGCATTATTATAGCCCAACAAATATCTGTGATAATTATTAGTACATGATGCACTGGAAGAGCAGTGGACTGGAAACATTGTTAGGATTTGGATAGAAATTTACTGGGAGTGAAATGTATTATGTTTCCTAGATTTGTCTGGAAAAGTTGTGGTCAGTGCTGTATTCTACATTGCCTTACTCTAGTAACATTGTATCATGAAATAATTGAATGAAATTAATTTTGTATAGCACTGCAGGTGCCTCCAAGGAGGCAACCCCGCACTTCAGTAGGATACACAGCATTGTGAGCTGGCTGAGGCCGTTTGGAATAGGAAACTTTTTAGTAGGTTCTTAAAGTGTATGTCTGAACGAATTTTCCTTAATGTAATGGGTAATCTGTTCCTGAGTTTCTTTGCCAAGAATGCAAAAGAATTCTCCCCCTTTTAAGATCTACACGCCTTGGGAATTTGCAGTCAAAGGGTTTGGAGGAGTGTAGAGATCTGGTCGGTTGGTAATGAATGAGCCTCTCTCAGGCATAGTGGTCCCTTGTTATAGAAGACCCTATGTGTTAACATCACACACTTAAAGTGGATACGTTTGTGCACCGGCACCCCGGGTAGTGGAGGATGTTTAGAAACAGTCTTGCTGTGGAATTTTGAATTAAGTGCAGCCTTTGAATCAAGCCCGCTAGAAGGCCTAAATGCAAAGAGTTGACACAATACAGTTGGGCTGCAATCAATGAGCACACAATCATTTTCAGTGTAAAGTCAGGGACCAGATTTGTTTCCTTCAGAGATCCAGGCAGGGGAAAGCAGGTAGCGGAGACCACTCAGATTTGAGAGCAAACAAAAGATCAGTGTCAAGTTTAATTTCCAAATTCCTAACTGTTGGATTTTGGGGCCTCTCGCAGTTCAGAAGGCCATTAGCTGTGTGACCATGGCAACGTGACTCCACTGAAAAACAAAGATTTCCGATTTTTCTGAATTAAGCTTAAGGCAGCTCGTTTTCATCCAGTCACGTACTGTGGTGAGTCACCTTTTGAATGCCTCGACGATCCCCTCCGTAGTTTGATGAAAGGAGAACAACAACTGGATGTCATCAGCATATGACACCATCTTGAGGCCAAAGGAGCCTGTTATATTTGCCAGGTGTGCCATATAGGTGTTAAATAACGCCTACCTCAGTGACAAGCCCTACAGCACACTGTCTTATTGGTTTTAGTATACAATATAATTGCAATTTTAAAGGTTTTTGGAAATTCTGCACCAGGAGGACGAGCCAATTATTAGACAACACTGGTTAGAGTTTAGCTGAACAAAATTTAGATAGTGTTAAAGGGGTCGTGGTGTACCCCCTCCCACAAGGAGGTTCCCAGACATGTCTCCAGTGGTCCACCTTAAGCACGTTTCACCAAACATCTAAATGAAAATCACTTTTAATAGAATTCTCAACATAGACACCACTCGCAAATCGACACATAGACTGCACGCTTTGCAGAATCTGACATGGGCACATGCATACGGAAATGAGAATGCCCACACTCATACTACTATTTCGGAAGTGCTACAGTGGCTGTACGATTCTCCTGCAGTGAGAACTTGGTAACAGGTATAACGGGTAACAGGAAAGGACGTCTGGCCATGCTGATGATGAGCAAGGGCAGAGTGCGGGAGTATGTAACATGGTTCAGGGCACTGGCTCATTTTTCATTTTTTAATCACAGGAGCTCGATCTGTTCAGGCAGTAGCCTTTACAACAGACACCACCAGTGCCAGCAAGCCACTTGAAGTAAGTGGCAGGGCCACCTGTTGGGCCCAGACATCCACACCCACTGTACTTGATTGATTGCAGCCCCTTTTAGGTCTCGTCTGTGTGAGCATGTGCTATAGCATGCACTCTCCATTGCAAGACTTGTGTTGAGTAATGGGCTATTAGCCTGCCCAGTACTTACCAGTCGTTGCCTTATTTGTCACTCTTCTGTTATGCCTCTTAATAGGCCAGCACATCAGACGTCACTCACTTTGCTTCCTGTGGAGCATGGACCAAACACAGATTGATTCAGCTTAATTATTGTCCATCCACTGCGTGTGCTTTGAAGGATGTACCATTTCCTCTTCCCCTATTCTATGTGTTGTTGAACCCTGTTCCCCCAACCTTTTTCCTGCTTGCCCGTCCTGCCGTAAAAAAGCGATGATGTGCCACCCGCGCTGGCCGCATCATAGTGCTTTTTTCAAACTTTGCTTTTTGTTACTTCCGTTGCTTTAAGACATGCTATTTTTGTTACAGAGTTGGGGCTTAACAACAGACCCTGTAAACACACTATCTGGACCCTGCTACTCCCTCCTGCCTTTAGTATGTCAGGCGTCAGTGCATCTCTAAATTACTTTGGGTATCTCACACAGTTCAGCATTTCTACTTCTAGTCGAAAGTAAAATGAATGTTGGATCCTGTGCCTTATTTGCCAGTTATAAAATATTATTTTCCTTTGCCTGTTTGTGGCATGTGACTGACTCGTTTTGTAACTCCTTTCCAAACTCCGACCTCCCCGTCTCCAGATCTCTCTCATCCAAGCTCAATGGATGAGAGGTTGAGGCAGTCCAGGGTTATTCTCTGTATTCTGGGAATTGTAATCCTTGTTTTATGGTGGGATCAACAAAATAACTACCAATTCCGGACTACAAGGGAAAAATCTGTACTGAGTGAGATACTTGTGCTATGGATTAAGCAAAATGATATGTCTGCATCTCTCCATGCAAACCCTGGGCCTCCAACCCTGCACTCTTTTTAGGTCGATCCTAGGTAGCGCATCCGGGGTTTCTGAGACATGCTCTATTTACTCGGGGGCGAGGGGGTGGCTTACATAAGCTTTTGATTGGCTTTTGTCAGTGTTCTTTAAAAAACGTTGCTTCTAAATGGATAATTGTTCCTGCTTGTCCCACCTTTTTCTCATTTGTTAACTCCCATGGAGTATTGCCTCAAGGCTTTTCCACATGTGCCATTGTATTTCGTGTGTTTAGAACTTTAGATTTTTTTTTTTTACATTCAGACCGAGCACTTCTCAATCAGCGCGGCACCTGATTCACGGCCGCTGTGCTTGCTCCTCCCACTTTTTTTCTGTTTCCTGTAGCAGCAATGGGAAGATGCAGAAATACTGCGTATCTCCGGCCGGCCTGTGTGCACTTCAGTTTTGTCATACTAGGGCCTTTTCAGTTAAGTCACGTCAAATCCTTTAATAACGACACAAGACTGGAATCAGCATGTGCTCTCTGGGGCTTTCCAGAAAATTCGTGTTTACCCCTTTACTGGTGAAGTGCCAACAGGCGGGTACAGGGCTCGCAATGTGTGACATTATTACAAAAAACGGCGGTAGAAGGAAGGCGCTTTGCCGATCACTACAGTGCACTTCCGGTGAGAGGTATCCTTTCGGCCACCTCACTGCATCTGATTTTTTGATTGATGGTCTCTCTGTGCTGCCCCTTTGCCTCTAAGAATGTTTGCTCGCTTCCATCTATTTACATCCCCATTTTTTCATTTTATGTATAAAGAGTGGGCTCACACACTGTGTTTGGAGTTGGGCATTGGTTTGTTTGGCACTCTCTGAGCTATATTTCATTCCACTTGATTGTTTTCGAATAGTCAATTTCATGCTTGAAGTGCTGCTCTCGTACCAGGTTTTAATTGGTAATAATCATACATGTGAATGTGAGGATTTAGGTTTGATAGGTTTGACATATATATTGCTGAGTGTGTGTGTGCGCGCGCTGCACTTGAGTCTAAATTAAATATTTCCCGTGTTGCGATTTTACTCTACCTTTGCTAAATGCTTGCTACATTTTTGGGATGAAGATTTGAGAGCTTTTTTCCAAATGTGCTTTCTACCTTGGAATAGGGTTGTGCCGACTGCCATGAGAATGCAGGATTTATCTTCACCTCTCTCATTGCACCGCTAGCCCACTCTACAAGAATGAACTATACCCTCTTCTACAAACTAATGTTTGAATTGTCTCTATTGTCTGAGTCTCACTTCGGCTGAGATAGAGAGCGACATTGTGGCATGACCCAGAAGTTTATATACATGCATGCAATAGTATAAAAAACTATTTGAAGGGTAACTTCTTAATCCCTTCCACATGCAGGACACATGCTGCTTCTTTTGAGTATGTACCAGCCAGTAGCTGTGACTTAAACAATGCCAGTCATCAAGAGGCCTAGAATGGTAGGATCATTTGGGTTCTGAAGTCACTGACAAGAATATTCTTAGTTTTTTTTAATTCACATTTTAATCTCCATTTGGCTACTTGAATGCACTTTTAAGTCTTTTGGTAGGGGTTCTTTGTCTGAAGGCAAGTCGTAATTCAGTTGATCAACAAATAACCTTTGGCATTAGATCTTTTAAAACTATTGTTAGGTGACGGCATATGACAGTTTATGGGTGAACAGTTGTGTTCCTTCTTAGTTTTTCAGCTTTGTATGTTGAATGTCATCTTGACTTGGACCCTCTTGACATCTCTCTTGAAGGATGCCACTTTGGGTAGTTCTGATGTCTTTGCAAACTGGAGATACAGGCACAATGCCCTGATGGATCCCAAATATATTTCTTATGGTTAACACAAGCTTTGGTCATTTGCTTTACCTGATTAGTTAGCTAACTATCCTATTCATATTGTCATTCTCCCATTCTCATGCAGTTAATCTTGGATTTTTTATGATGATTGCCTCCTCACATTTTGTGTTAATAGTGTCCCATCAGAAGCCATATCAAATCAAATCAAATCATTAACATTTATAAAGCGCGCTACTCACAAGTGCGGGTCTCAAGGCGCTAGGGGAAAAAGGGGGGGTTATCGCTGTTCGAACAGCCAGGTCTTTAGGAGTCTCCGGAAAGCGGAGTGGTCCTGAGGCTGGTGGGGAGGGAGTTCCAGGTCTTGGCCGCCAGGAAGGAGAAAGATCTCCCACCCGCCGTGGAGCGGTGGATGCGAGGGACAGCAGCGAGTGCGAGGCCAGAGGAGCGGAGGAGGCGGGTGGGGACGTAGAAGCTGAGGCGTCTGTTGAGGTATTCCGGTCCCTTGTCGTAGAGGGCTTTGTGTGCGTGGGTGAGAAGTCGGAAGGTGATCCTTTTGCTGACAGGGAGCCAATGCAGGTGTCTCAGGTGTGCGGAGATGTGGCTGCTGCGGGGTATGTCGAGGATGAGGCGGGCCGAGGCGTTTTGAATGCGTTGCAGGCGATTTTGGAGTTTGGCTGTGGTCCCGGCGTAGAGGGTGTTGCCGTAGTCCAGGCGGCTCGTGACCAGGGCGTGGGTCACGTTTTTTCTGGTGTTGGCGGGGATCCAGCGGAAGATCTTGCGAAGCATGCGGAGGGTGAGGAAGCAGGCGGAGGACACAGCGTTGACTTGCTTGGTCATGGTGAGAAGAGGGTCCAAGATGAAGCCGAGGTTGCGGGCGTGGTCTGTGGGGGTCGGTGCGGTGCCGAGGGCCGTGGGCCACCAGGAGTCGTCCCAGGCGGACGGGGTGTTGCCGAGGATGAGGACTTCCGTTTTTTCAGAGTTCAGCTTTAGGCGGCTGAGCCTCATCCAATCTGCGACGTCCTTCATACCCTCTTGTAGGTTGGTCTTGGCGCTGGCGGGGTCCTTGGTGAGGGAGAGTATAAGTTGGGTGTCGTCGGCGTAGGAGGTGATGATGATGTTGTGCTTGCGTACGATGTTGGCGAGGGGGCTCATGTAGACATTGAAGAATGTCGGGCTGAGTGATGAGCCTTGGGGTACGCCGCAGATGATCTCGGTGGGTTCTGAGCGAAACGAAGGGAGGTAAACTCTTTGGGAACGGTTTGAGAGGAAGGAGGCGATCCAGTCCAGGGCCTGGCCTTGGATCCCGGTGGAGCAGAGGCAGGTGATTAGGATGCGGTTACAGACGGTGTCAAAGGCAGCCGAGAGGTCGAGCAGAATGAGGGCGACTGTTTCACCGTTGTCCATCAGGGTTCTGATGTCGTCAGTGACTGAGATGAGGGCGGTTTCAGTGCTGTGGTTGGTTCGGAATCCGGTTTGTGAGGGGTCGAGCAGGTTGTTGTCTTCCAGGAAGGTGGTCAGCTGTTTGTTGACGGTCTTCTCTATTACTTTGGCTGGGAAAGGCAGAAGAGAGATGGGGCGGAAGTTTTTTAGGTCGCTCGGGTCAGCCGTAGGTTTCTTTAGTAGGGCGTTGACTTCGGCGTGTTTCCAGCATTCGGGGAAGGTAGCAGAAGAAAAAGAAGAGTTGATGACGGTCTGGAGGTGCGGGGCGATGATGTCGTCGGCTTTGTTAAAGATGAAGTGCGGGCAGGGGTCCGAAGGGGCGCCGGAGTGGATAGAGTTCATGATGGATTTGGTTTCTTCCGTGTTGATGTGGGACCAGTTGTTGAGGGTGATGGCTGTGGATGCCGGTTCGGTGGTGTATGGTTGGGTCTGGTGTCCGAAGCTGTCGTGGAGGTCGCTAATCTTGCGATGGAAGAAAGTGGCGAGGGATTCGCACAGATCCTGTGAGGGCGTTGGCGCTGGGGTTGGAGAACTCCTTGACGATGCTGAAGAGTTCTCTGCTGTTGTGTCTGTTTTTGTCCAGTCTGTCGGTGAAAAAGTTCCTTTTGGCAGCGCGGATCAGGTGGTGGTGTTCGCGGGTAGCGTTCTTGAGGGCGGTCATGTTGTCAGCGGTGCGGTCCTTGCGCCAGGCTTTCTCAAGGGCACGACAAGTTTTCTTTGATTCTTTGAGGGTGTCAGAGAACCAGAGAGGTTTTTTGGTGTTGGTCTGTCGATGCGTGCGTTTGAGGGGAGCAAGGATGTCTGCGCAGTTGGAGATCCAGTTTGTGAGGTTGAGGGCTGCGTCGTTGGGGTCGGTGGTGAGGGTGGGTTGGTTGGCGGCGAGTGCGGAGAAGAGTTGCTCTTCGGGGATCTTGTTCCACTGTCGACGAGGGATGGGTTGGGTGCGGAGGTGGCGGGTCTCGCATCGGAATGTGAAGTGGACGCAGCTGTGGTCGGTCCAGTGTAGGGCGGAGGCGTGGCTGAAGAAGACGTGTTTGCTGGCGGAGAAGATGGGGTCAAGCGTGTGTCCGGCGATGTGGGTGGCGGTGTTCACCAGTTGTTGGAGGCCGAGGTTGGCGAGGTTGTCGAGCAGGGTGGTGGTGTTGGGGTCGTTGTTTTGTTCCAGATGGAAGTTGAGGTCACCTAGGAGGATGTAGTCCGGCGAGGGCGTGCGGGTAGATGAAGTCGGCGATGGCGTCGCTGAAAGTGGCGCGTGGGCCGGGAGGACGTATCATGTCTTGCCAGAAAAGAGTTACTCCCCGTTAGCAGTTTGATCGAAGTGTACACAATGTTCCCTTTTTGACTCTTGGCTGTTACTGAAGTCAAGCAGAAAAAGGAAGTAGGATTAACCAAGCGACCAGAACTGTCACACACCAGAAAGTTTGTGCTTTGTTGCTGTAGGAGGCTGGCCTTGTTTGTAGTGGGTACCTAAGGTACTTACACCTTATACCAGGTCCATTTACCCCTTATTAGTGAAATGTATACAGTGTCTAGAAGCCAGGCTCTCTATGGGTAGTGTGAATGAGCAGCCAAGGCCTAACTAGGAGACATGCAAAGCTCATGCAATACCACTGTAGTCACACAGTACTCACAAACATGATAGAAAATACTCAGTGTTACAAAAATACTTGTAAAGGTACTTTATTTTGGTGACACAAATGCTAAAAATACCATATAGACTGTATTCCCTTAGGAGATAAGTACTCCACAAATTATATAAAAACAGTTAGAAAACAGTGCAAATAGTGAAAATCACAATAGTTGGAAATGGGCCTAGGGAGAACACAAACCATGCACTAAGAAAGTGGAATCCTTTGTTCTGCCTCCCGGGGCTTGAGCTGCTCAAGCAGCAGGAGGGCAGAAACCTGTCTGTGAGGTGGCAGCAGCTGGAGCTGCTTGGAAAACCTCCAAAGGCTGCCCTGGGGTATGATTCCAACATGTTTGATACCAAACATGGCCATATTCGGAGTTACCATTTTAAGCTGTACATAGGTGGTGACCTATGTCCAGTGCGCGCATAAAATGGCGTCCCAGTACTCACAAAGTCTGGGGAAAATGGTCCTGGAGGTCGTGGGGCCTCCTCTCCTAGTGCAGGGGTGCTCTCACACACAGGTACTCTGCACCCAGCCTTCAGGGCTATTTGGTCTGCAATATGGGTGACTTATAAGTGACCTGGTGCAGTGTAAATGTCAGTGAAAGGATGCATGCACATTTCACACAGGCTGCAATGGCAGTCCTGTAGAAGCCTTTGAATGGTCTCCCTGTGGGTGGCAAAGGAAATGCTGCAGCCCATAGAGGTTCCCTGGAACCTCAATGACCTGTGTACCTAGGTACCATATACTAGGGACATATAAGGGAGGACCAGTATGCCAATTGTGGGTAAAATACTGGGTTACCAGTATGCAGTGACAAAATTTAGAGGAGAGAACATAATCACTGGGGTCCTGGTTAACAGGATCCCAGTGAACACAGTCAAGCACACTGACATCAGGCAGAAATTGGGGGTAACATGCCAAAAAGAAGGTACTTTCCTAGAGTTGCTGCTTATTTTTGTTGCCTGAAACAGATTGCTGGGTGAGTTTCAAGAGTTCGAGACAAGTTATAGTTCACATACTTAAGGGGGTGCTTTGGCTGATGGTTTGCTTTAGGTGATGTTAACCTGTTATTTGAAGCTGCAACTTGTGATTTTCACACTGGGGAATGGGCGAGAGGCTGGCATGTGGAATGTGAAAAGGATCCCTTTGACTCCACTTCAGCTGTAGATTAGTGGTGTTAAACATTAGTGTACTGCTTCCTTTGTAAGTTTATGACCTTAAAAAACAGATGCTAGCTGCCAGTTTCAAACATGAATTAAAAAGCCAGTATGACATTTATTTGGTTGTATATGTGTGTGTCGACACTTTCCTTCTTTTTCCAAATGTGTGTGTGTTTTTTTTTCTTTTTTAAGCATGCTTCCACTTATTGTTTCTCCAGTGTATATCCTGCTGTTAGTGGACATGCTTGCCCATTTGCACTGTCTATTAAGGGACTTCACTTCAAATGTGCCTTTGCAAGTATTTTAAGGATTGGTTTGGCAGTAGTGTAACAAAGGCCCCCACATCCCACACGGTGTGGGGTCCCTTGAGCTCTGGGGCCCCCCTCTCAGGACAATACCCTGGCCTGAAAGCTCTTGTGTGAGTTTGAAGGGGAGGGGGGGTTCCATGTATATTGCAGGAGGGTCCTCTCAAGTTTTGTTATGCCACTGGGAATTGGTTGGAGATAAGTCCACTTTTATGCAGCAATCCAAACAACCTTTTGATTGAACAGTCTTCCTTATATATTTGATTTTTTTTCGCTGTTGAGCATATTGCAAAATTATAAACAAATTTACATTTTTAGATCTTGACTGAGACAAAGCATGTGCTGTTGCCTGCAAGACATTTTGTTAGCTTACAGTGGGCTTAGAGTTTACTCATTGTTTACCATTGGTTAACTTTATTATCACTCTGTTCCTTGCTTCTGTTCAGTTAACGGGCACTGGTTTCAGTTCGTCTTCGTGTACTTTCAGTGCCACTTTTTTCTTTCTGTTGATGCACTCTATAGGTGTGCATGTGTTTGCAGGCAGTCTCCCTCGTATGCTTCTACCCCCATCCTTTTCCATGCTGTTGTTTGCCCCTCCATCTCTTTCCATGCTATTGTTTGCCCTCTGTGTTGCCTTCCACCTCCCACCCACTCCTTTCCGCCCCTCTCCGTGTTGTTGCTTGCCCCCTGTCCCTTTTAGTGTTATGGCTTGCTCCCCGCTCTCCCTCTCTGTGTTGTGACTTGCCCTACCGCTTTCCCTCTCTGTGTTGTGACTTGGCCCACCATTCTCCCTCTCTGTGTTGTGACTTCCCCTCCTACTCTCCCTTTCTGTGTTGTGGCTTCCCTTCACCCTCTGTGTTGTGGCTTACCCTCTGCCCCCCCCCTGGTCTCCCTCTTTTGTGGCTTTCTTTCCCTGTTTGTGTTGTAGCTTGTTTTCCCACATCCCCTATCTCCCTCTCTGTGTTGTGGCTTCTCCCTCCCGCTTTCCTCTCTGTGTTGTGGCTTGCCTCCACCGCTCTCCGTCTGTGTTTTGTAACTTGCTCTCCTTCTGTGTGTTGTGGCCTTCCCCGATCTCCCTCTCTGTGTTGCGACTTGCCTCCTCCTGCTTTCTCTCTCTCTGTTGGAGCTTGCCCTCCGCTCTCCCTCTCTCTATTATGGCTTGCCCCCACCACCCGCTCTCCCTCTGTGTTGAGGCTTGTCCTTTCCCGCTCCCCCTCTCTGTGTTGTGCCTTGCCCCCCCTCGCCCTCTGTGTTGCTTTCCCCCAATCTCACCCTACCTCTGTGTTGTGGTTTGTCCCCCCGCTCTCCCTCTCTGTGTTGTGACTTTCCCCCTCCCGTCCTATGGCTGCATCATAGCGTTTTTTTGTGTGTTTTTATTTTTTTTATTTTAGCCATACTGCACACCAGCTCAACTGCTGCTGCTGTGCAATATGGTTAAAAATATTGACAAAGCAAATAGCTCACATTGGTAGAGACCTTTTGGCTTTGCCAATGCTAGTGTTTACTGCTACCAGCCCTCCTGTTCTGTGCACCCTGCAGCTGCTTATGCCACCCCTTCTTGGCCCATGATTCCAGCCCTCCTTGTTCTGGTTTGTCTGACAGCACCCACTCCTCCTATCATCTTTGAGACCTCTGGTCTCTACTACTAGCCTCCTCCCCTTTGGCTTTGTTACCATCTACCTACTAGTCTCTGGTCACAACTAAGATTGCTACCTTCCTCAGAGAACAAGCGTTGGCAGAGCCAATAGGCCTTGCCTATGCAAGAGCTATTGGCATTCTCAATGTATTCTAGCCGTGTTGTACAGCAGCATGGATGCTATACAGCATGGCTGATAACTAGAAAATAAATAATTTTTCAGAGTTATAGTGCTATGTAAAATGTTCTATGACGCGACAAGGACTTTCTGCATTATAAGGCATTATTTTTTGTTTTTTTAACTTTAAGCCATACTACACAGCAGCCAATCTACTGACTAGCATAGCTAAAAGACGATGACAAAGCTGATAGCTCTTGCATAGGCAAGTCAGCATTGCGAAAGCGTGTTTACATAGTAATTGCAGAAAGCATGGGGCTTTTCCCAACACCAAAAATAGAACACATATTTTATGATCCCTTTATTAGAGGTTGTGAGGGACCGGTGGATAGAGACGTGACTAAGACCTAGTTATTATCAGGCAACTGATGAACTAACAGCTTGTCGGTTTTTTCAGACATGCTATGCTTTTACTTGACTGTGCCAATGCTTGTTTCCTTGCTTATGCTTTTAATAGACTGTGCTGATACCTAGTGGATGCAGCAGGGTTACTATACTTTATAGCACAGTACCATTACTTTTCAGTACCCTAGTTAATGGGTCATTACCAGAACTACTTATCAAGAATGCCTTAATTGTCCTGGGTACTACCAACACTTCCTGACAGGGATGCTACTTTTTAGTAAAGTGAGTTGAGGTTTGTATGTGATTTGCAATATTACATATCCAAATTTGTCCAATGCAACAACATTAATTCATTTTTCCCATGCAGCTGGGGGTTGACAAAATAAAGACTAATTTTGAATGGGTGGCAAAAATTGTATATAATAATGTGCTATGGAAGTTGATTTGGTGAAAGTGTTGTATAAAAAAATATTATTGATGGTTTGTCATTTTCCAGTACATAAAAACAGTGTTTCTTTTATTTGTTCAGCTTTTGGCCCTGCCACCTTTTAAAACATAAAGCAACGCACAATCTAAAAGAAAGACTAGAGCACTGGGTTCCAACTGTTTACTAGAGTCATTCCTGGCAGCAGCACATAGCATCATAAAGTTTCAGGTCCCAGGAGAAATGGACCCCTGTCCCATCCTCTGTGAGGGGGTGGAGGGAGTAACAGTCTATCCCTATGTCACAATAGTGTCATTTAGCCTCTTGTTCCTTGTTAGCCAGCAGCATATCAGATTCTGGGCTGTATTTTTTTTTTGTTTTTTTTTAAATGTCACTTGGCCTACAGGTTACTGTATTTAGAGCGCTCATCTGTAATACACTAGAGAGGCTACATTTGACCCTTCTTAGGGCAAGCGTAAGCGTACGACCTCAAGTATACTTTTAGTATACATCTCTGTGGGCTTAAAGCTATCCCCCTGCTTTTGATTTGCTTATTTCTGTGTCCTTTAAAAATCCTTAATTGCTACTGGTCAGTTCTGCCTCTTTGTCGCTCCTTTTCTCTTTTGTTCTTCCCACGGAGCAGGGACTAAGTAAAGTATATTTACGCAGTGGTTTCTTTATCTATGGTTTCAGGGACAACTTTATTTCTTTCCTGCTCGAGTTTATACTGTGGATGCCTCAGGCCCGTAGCTGCTTGCATCTTATTTTAGCATTTGGCCGTTCCACCTCCTCCCTAAAGCTGAAAAAGACCAGATGTTGTGCTCCAGTCGGAGCTACTCGGTCAGTACAGACCAGGGGTGCTGATTACTGGCACTCCTTCGCTTTGGGCACTTGGGAAATCTTTATTTGAAAACATGTCTTCGCTCGGTTGTCCCAGTAGATGCACTGAGTTAGGTCTATTAAGCTCCTAACAAGCGCTTGTGTTTCAGATGTTCAGAGCTTCGCGTCCGTGTAAATCTTGTTTTGAACCTCGAGTCTACTCTCGCTCAATACCGTCCCTTTTAGCCCTTTGTCGCAGGTTAGACAAGGACCCTTACATTGTATGTAGTTTATTAAACACTGGACCGCATGTGACTAAAAAAGATACACCAGTGTCAGAGCCTGAAATTTCAAATATGACCATCCCAATTTACCCTAAAAAAAAAACCTAAAAAAAACACATTGTCTTGTTTCTGAAATGTTTCTCCGAATACGATCGGAACGTTTACATGTACGATAGATGAAGTAAGAAGAGAAATAGAAAACTCATATTCGGCCGCAGTTGACGTGTTTAAAGCGTGGGTACATGTCACGTCTGGCCATTGGCTGTTCCTTCCTTGATTTACAAAGTAACAACTTATTTATTAAAAAATTAAAAAAATGCGCACTTGTGATGGGTGCAAGAACTTTTTTAAAAATATTAAATCTCTTTCGGGGCTGGTATTCGCCAGTCAGCCTTGCGGCCCGTGTGTCACACTCCTTAGCCTAGCAGGAGTTGCGCTATGTAGTACCCTTTCCTTTCAACATGGCATCTGATATCGGACGGGATATCGGATGGGACAGTGGTTTGTTCGTTCTTTCTTTCTTTCTCTCTTTCTCTCTTTCTCTCTTTTTCTCTCTTTCTTTCCCTCTTTCTCTTTCCCTCTCTCTCACACTTTTTCTCTCTCTCTCTCTCTCTCCTTTTCCGCCTCTCTCTCTTCCCCATAACCTAAAGACACCTATTTCGTATATACAACTTTCACATATCTGTTACAACATAGAAAAAAAATCACAATTGAAGAAGGGTCTCGGACTGCATCACTGCCATGGATTACTGTAGGGCACCAGTTTCCTAACTGTGACTCGCGCAAGTCTGTAGTGCTTTCCTCTTATTTTAGTTTCTAAGCACTAACATAACACAACAGAAATGCACTTCTGAGGTCAAAGAAGACTTTTATTGTTATTTTATTCTTCCCCAACCACAATGTTTATGAATGAATGACGAATTAGTAGCTTTCAAGTCCGCGTTAATCAAACAAAATATATCAGTTTGCAATATACACAGCAGGTTATATTTATAAGATATTGAATGTAAAGCAAAACAAATACTTCACCGTGTAGGAACTATTTACAGCTACATCTTTCTAAGGTCTGCAAGCTGGGGACCCCTGTCAGCCGCGAGAAAGAGTGTCATCTACCCACACGGGATGCTGGCAACTGGCGCCAAGCTCCAGCACGAGGTCCGGCAGATTCGAATCTGACCCTCTGCAGCCTGTTACATTCGTTACAAAGGTGTGCCCCCTCCTCTCAGACCTGGGAAACTGAGCAAGCCTTTTGGAGACTGGCCAGGTCTCCAAGACTACTCCTGTTCCCAAGCTCAAGGGAAGAGAAACAACGCCCATGTACTCTCTCTTATCAGGTCTAGTCTACTGTGAGAGCAAAACATCTTGGTTCTCTGGTGCAAAAACACAGCTTGGAAAAATACAGAACTCCACGTTAAAGGCAATGGGCAGCTAACCTAAATATCAAATGCAATGTCATGTTAAAGGCAATAGGCAGCTAACCTAAATATCAAATGCAATGTCTAGTGTCATGTCAAAGCCAATAGGCATCTAAGCTGAATACAAAATGCAATGTCTTATATCATGTCAAAGCCCATAGGCAGCTGAGCTGAATATAAAATGCAATGTATAATATCATGTCAAAGCCAATAGGCAGCGGAGCTGAATATCATGTCAAAGCCAATAGGCAGTTAAGCTGAATACAAAATGCAATATATAATATCATGTCAAAGCCCATAGGCAGAATATCTAATAGCATGTCAAAGTCAATAGGAATACATCATGTCAAAGTCAATAGGCATGCAATGTCAAAGCCAATAGGCGGCTAGACTGGATACAGCATGTCAAAACCAATAGGCAGAATACAGAATGTAATGACTAATGCAATGTCAAAGCCCATAGACGGCTAAACTGAATACAGAAAGTAATGGCTAATGCCATGTCAAAGCCAATAGGCGGCTCAACTGAACAAAACATACCATGTGCTACTGGTGAACATTGAGCAACTAATATGCGCAGTGGTGAAACACAAAGTCATTGGTCAAAACAAAACTCCATCAAATAGCAGGACATTCCGCCCTTTGACCAATGAATTTTTGTTTCACATATCTCATATTTCAAAAAAAAAAAAAAAACATCAGCACAAAAAAAAACATTATGATCAAAGCAATCCCTGTAAAGCAATAGAAGTGAATTAACACATTGATCTCATAACCTTTCACATCAGATACATCTACATAGAAAAGACTGGGCAATTTTTTTTTTTTCTGAATGAGTCTCTAATTCAACAGTGTTAGCAATTTGATGTGGCATGAGTTCTGCTCATGTAAAGGTGCACGGTCCACCTGAAAGGTTTTCTGGAAGGTAAGCAAAAGTCAGAGTTCCATACGAGAGGGGAAAAAAAAAAACACAGCAAACAAGTTGAACTTGAACTGAAGGCGCAGTTTGCGCAAAATGGATCCATGGTGCTGGCACTTTACTCAGCCAGGTTCAGGTTGGGGATTCGGTCCCTTCCCCGACCCCACACGCACACACCGGAAGGGGGACCACGCAGCACACTCAGGGACAGTGGCGAAACGTGGTAGGATCTGCAAAAGAAACAAGTATGACTTTTCTTGCAAATAACATTTTTCATTTAAACTGCACCCTTCCTCTTTCTTTCCCTGTTTTATAATCAGAAGGACGTTTTTGAGGCCCTTTGTTATATTTTCTGCAGGTTCTGGAGGGTCACTTGGGGCTTCAGCCCACACATCAGTACTGAGGTTTTTATCTGCTGCGCCACAGCTTCCCTTTTCTTGCACTGTCAGAAGGGCTGGGGCAGACTCCTTCTTTACCAAACCTCCATTCACTGCATTTTTGCCAAGTTGGGCCATTCTGTCTCCAATTTGTATGAATGAATCAGATTCTTTTCTAGGTATCAGCATAATTTCGATTTTTCCTTGGTAATTTGCAGCAATCACTCTCCCTAAAACATGATCAATTTGCCATTTCTGTTCTGGTAACTTTCCTCTCCCCAACTGCTCTGTGACTGCTTGCATGACAGATTGCTTTTGTGCATGCTGCACAGTTTTTATCAAATCTAGGGGAATGGGCATCTCTCTCATCTCTGCCCACCTGTAAGTGGCCTTTTCACATTTCTGGGGCACCCACATAGCCATCCCCACTAAGGCAGAATTCTGGGTGAACACTTCTCTCTCTGCATTTTTCTCATTAACATCAGCAAGGTAATTGAACCAGTTAGGTACAAGCCATGTGGCTAAAACATTATCAAAGAACCAAAAATCAGCATAAAAATGACACATCTCACATAGACACACATACGCTGTTCCTTCTACTGTGCCAGAAAGCAACATTTCAGTCAATGAATCATCAGTAGAACAAACATGCTTTTTATCTTCAGTGGACACGAATTCAAATGGTGCACACAACTTCATTGGTAATTCTTTTATCTGTGGGTCTCTAGCCCTGTCTTGCAAGTACCAGATCCATTGTATGATTCTAGCTAGGGGCACTATTTTCTTTCCTTGTTCTTGATTTAAATGTACATAAGTATTTCCTTCTTGCACTGCGCAGAAACCTAAAGTCTGCATTATTTCATTTGCCAAATCACACGTGCGCAGCTGCATATTATTTTTCACAGTGACCATATACAAAAGTGTTAGGATTTCTCTCAAATGAGGGCTATTCTTTTTCCAAAAATCAAACAAGCCAATGAAACTCGGGGTGTCTTGCTCTAAAATCCTTCGTTTTACTTGTGCATTTTGCAACGTAACTCGTAAATCACATTCTGGTCTCTCGTCCCTGTTATCAGTTAAGGAATGCACTTTGGCTGCCAAAAACCCTGGCTCACACGGAAACTCAGTGCAGCTCGGAGCTGTCTTAACCCCCTCATTACTGGAATGGGACAAGAAAGATTCTTCAAAAACAGCCCTTTTATAACTTTCAGTCTTATTTTGAATTATCGTATCCTGGCTAATTTGCTTACGTAAATTCCTATTTTCATGTTCCAACTTCCTACATTTCTCCTGCATTTCTCTGTAAGCAGATAAAGGTATCCAGACCTTTCTGTCATCATTACTTCCAAAACACACGTTTTCTACATATATACAACAGGAATTATTTCTCAAAACATTATCAGGCCTTTTAGCTACACATGCATTTTCTTCTGTAATTCCCCAAACAGAAAACAATTCACAGTTTTTCTTAGCACCATCAGGCAGTTCATCAACACATGTATTCTCAGACATGGTCTGCCGTGCTACTGTGATTCTCCAAACAGAAAACAATTTCTGTAATTCTCCAAACAACAAAAAAACAATTACACTTTTAAAGTGTGCACTTAGAAATCTACTAACTCGTCAAACCCCTTCTTAATCACCTCTTAATGACCGACCCCACTCCTGGTACCAATTGTAGTGCTTTCCTCTTATTTTAGTTTCTAAGCACTAACATAACACAACAGAAATGCACTTCTGAGGTCAAAGAAGACTTTTATTGTTATTTTATTCTTCCCCAACCACAATGTTTATGAATGAATGACGAATTAGTAGCTTTCAAGTCCGCGTTAATCAAACAAAATATATCAGTTTGCAATATACACAGCAGGTTATATTTATAAGATATTGAATGCAAAGCAAAACAAATACTTCACCGTGTAGGAACTATTTACAGCTACATCTTTCTAAGGTCTGCAAGCTGGGGACCCCTGTCAGCCGCGAGAAAGAGTGTCATCTACCCACACGGGATGCTGGCAACTGGCGCCAAGCTCCAGCACGAGGTCCGGCAGATTCGAATCTGCCGGACCTCGTGCTGGAGCTTGGCGCCAGTTGCCAGCATCCCGTGTGGGTAGATGACACTCTTTCTCGCGGCTGACAGGGGTCTCAGCTTGCAGACCTTAGAAAGATGTAGCTGTAAATAGTTCCTACACGGTGAAGTATTTGTTTTGCTTTGCATTCAATATCTTATAAATATAACCTGCTGTGTATATTGCAAACTGATATATTTTGTTTGATTAACGCGGACTTGAAAGCTACTAATTCGTCATTCATTCATAAACATTGTGGTTGGGGAAGAATAAAATAACAATAAAAGTCTTCTTTGACCTCAGAAGTGCATTTCTGTTGTGTTATGTTAGTGCTTAGAAACTAAATAAGAGGAAAGCACTACAAAGTCCAAGCAATAAAGAGAGAGGCCTTGAAATTCTGTTACTTTTCTTGTCTATTTGCTTTTCCTTCAAAGACAGAGATCAAGTAAGACAGTGTCTTATGACATTGTTGCTTATGTTTTTAAACCAGGGGATTAGTGTTTACAAAGGTCCTCTCACTTTGTCACCTAATTTACTTTACTTTCTCTAACTGCAATCTATCCATGCATCACCTCATCTCTCCTCTCATCCATCTAATGACAAACTCTCCATCCATCCATCCCCTCTCTCACCCATTAAATACATCCATCACCTCTGTCCTTCCCTCATCCATCCAACATCCATCTCTTCTCCTGTCCATCCTTCACCTGTCTTTCTCTCATCCATTCCACGTTCACATCCTCTCCACCCATCAATCCATCTCCTCATCTCTCCTCGATCCAACATCCATCGTCAACTCTTTTCATCCATCATACCTGTTCTTTTCTCCTCACCAAAAACACGATGTGGACACACCATGTGTTAGATAAAATGGTTAAAAAATGCATTAAATTAAAGAATGTCTGACTCGATTGAGCTGGAAGTTTCATGCCACACAATTACACAGCAAACAAATCCAGTCCGACACAACTCTCCCTAGCATTTCTAACAGCCTGTTTAGTCTCCCCACCCACATACACACTGCCCCTCATCTCTCCCTCACACTGCCACTACCCCCTCTCATTTCGCAATCCCACTGCTCCCTCTCTACCCTCCCTCACATTTCCCATCTCCTCTCTAAACTGCCTGCCCACACATACTAAGCACAGTTTCTTTCACATGCCTCTTCAAGGTTTCTGTCCCTCAAACCCACACTCTACTCCTCTTATTAGGGTGTCTTCTGCATATACAGGTTCTCCCTCTTTGTGAGTCTATGGCCTTCTCTCCCCTTCTTTTTCTCTTTCTCACACACACTTTCTGCTCCTTGGTTTCTAGTTCATTCACCACTTCCGCACAAACTTCCTATCCTTCTCTATATTTCTATCTATTCTGTGCAGCTCTCACCTTTATCTATTCACCATGCAACATAATTATACTACACAAATACACTCCACACCATATACATCCACTACACTCCACTCCAAACCAAAACACATAGGTAAAATACATTGTAATTTACAACACCAGTAGCTCTATTTCTCACAAATGCAAGATCAATTGCATTGCAAATGCTTGTTTTAGTATTGGGGGGGGGGGGGGGTCATGTTGCCATCTGTGGGTTGTAAGGGAAAGGCTGCTCTGTTATTCTGCATGGAGTACCAGGATCTGTGCTGGAAAGTCGGACCATACTCCACATGTACTCTTCAACGCTTGCACTAGGTAAACTCGGCACTAAACAGCTTTGTCTTGCTTTGCAGTTTTGCCTTTGTCTCCCTTTGTGTGCATTCACTTATCAGTGCCTTGTTGTGGCTGTGAGTGCCCTAATGTCCGTATCTCGATGTCTTTTGCCTAGTGTCAGTGCCCGTGTGGAAGTATTATAATGCAACATTTAATTAACAGCTACTACCCCTGTGTGGTGTGCTGAAGCACTTGCCTACATGGGCTGCACGCTACACTGTGGAGAGTGTATGGTTAAAATTGTTTTGTCTGTGTTTTCATAGTGTGTGGGAAATGTTTCTGTGCAGCACTTGCTGACCACTGAGGTGTGGGTATCATGTTATGGGGCACAGATTTTAGCAGTGTGATGAATGAAGAAGTATGAGATAAGTGCACAGTATATGGTTATGATTAAGCTGGCAGTTTTGAACAGCTCTGTAGGTCCCTTTGTAGGGGGTCTTATGATCTTTGTCCCCTTAGTTGGTTACTACATTTTGTTTAAAATTTACAGTCCTGAGAAGCCATAGTTTGGAGGGAGAAATGGTGGAGAGGTCTGCTAGGATGAACTTTGTTATTATCCGTCCGTTTCTGATTGTCATTTTGCAGTGTCAAAAAGCAGTCCTAGTATGTAAATTGATGGGACCTGCAGTGGTGGACTAAATTAAAGTCCTCTGTTGGCCAGCAGCATGGGGCAGATCTCTTCAGTTAGTACATGCCTCTTCAGTTGGTGATAGGTCGTTTATAGCTGCGGACTGGTACAGTACTGGGAGATAGATGTGAGTCATGGCAATATTGTTTTATGTGAGTAAAAGAGTGTCAAACAGTATAAGGAAATTATTTTGCAGCTTGTATAAACTGCAGTTGTCTGCCCGAGCCCCAACTGTTTTAGTATGGTTCAGGAGGGTTACATATTGTGCTGTATTTTAATTTCATTTTATAGTGCCTACTATGTTTTGCAAGGCGTTGAAGTGATTTACACAAGGTAGCTTGCTGCTCCAGAATCCAAGGTTAGTGTTTTTTTCAGTGGTTATTGATTATTGAGGTTAGTCTTGTGCAAAGAAACCATTCCATTCATTTACTACTGTTTCTATATGGTAGATTAATTCAGTAGGGGGTTAATTGTGTTGTCCCTAGCCCAGCAAGACATTGCTTTTGGCGCAATTAAAAGGTACCTGTTGACTCTTTCTCTCCTGCCATACCAGCCCTCATTAAAGTCATTAGTTGTGATGTTTCCTCAAAAGGTTACATTATATGTTCCCCCTTTTCTGTTTGTTATACCCCAATGGTGTTTAAAGTTGGTCCTCACATTCCTCGTGTGAACACCCTTTGAGCCTCTACACAGGTGGCTTCTTGCTCCTAAGACAGTATTTCGTGTCACCACAACATCAGAGCAGCAAGTGAGCAAGTCAGAGGCCTTGCCTATCAACCTGCCCTACACCACTTTCAACCCAGAGAAACTGGTTCTGCTGACTCGGGCCTCCTTCCTTCCAAAGGTATTGATCCCCCTTCATGTTGGTAAGAGCACTACTCTTTTGGTGTTCTTTGCTCTGCCTCTCCCCTCTGAGGAGAGACCTTCCTGGATGTATCTAAAAAGGGCTTTCACATCTTTTTTTTTTTTTTTTTTAAAGCCTTTATATTTCAATTGTATATAAAAAAACATAGCAATGGTAAGATTGTAAGTTGCAGCACACGGTGGGTAATGCACACGAAGGCTCTCTCCATTACATCCAACATTCACTCAGTATCAGAGATGCTCCAGGAAGTAGGTTGTCATCCCATAACTGACATAAATCCCGGTCTCTACGGGTGATGGTATGGGGGGATGGTTTCTTCCCTCACTGAGCCTGTTGCCAGGACCTTCATTTTCATCAGAGCTGTTGTTATTCCCGGTTATTGAGGCAGAGTTGAGTGTCCAAGAACCTGTCACACATTTCGCCAGACAAGAAGGTCCTCGCCCCCACCATGTTGTCTCGTCTGCTGAGCTTCATATAAACTTCCTCAGCTAAGGACCACTCTGCTACATCCCTCTACCAGTGTTCTATTGCTGAGGCGCGCTGACCCGTCCAAGTGATGGCAACCCTGTGCCGAGCCAGCACCAGCTGCAGAAATTTGTATGCCATTTTGTAACCTTTGGGTCTTTTTAATGTTCCCCTAACAAACAACACTTAGGGATCCCCTCTATTCTCAGGTATGTGCCATGCACTAATATAGCCACCACCAGAGTCTAATAATCCTGTACCGCCTGACAGCCCCAAGCCAGATGGAAGAAGACTGTCCCACCCCCTAAGTGCAACAACGAGGGCAGCCATCCGATCAACCAGGTATCATGCGATGGAGATCTCTAGGGGTCAGGTAAGCGTGGTGCAGAAATGTATAATGTAATAGGTTGGAGCAGGTGTTGCTAGAGACTAATGGCCATTCCCCATCATTCATGAGTCCCCAAATCTGTGTCCCAGGCTGTATGGGCCCGCAGCCGGGCCACCTGTCGTGTTGACCCTTATGGCTTTGTATAACAGGGAGATCCCCACAAGATGGCAAGGTCCTTAGGATATGGGTGGCCCCAGGTGCTACAAGGAAGGAGGGCCAGCTTTTGTCTGGCCACCTCTGCTAAACCTGCACAATGCAAAAAGTGCCCTGGTCCCAGCTCAAACTCTATGCATGCCTCCTTGAAGGTGATGAAATTCTCACATTGGTACAAATCCCCCAGTAGAGCTCAGCCAACCACCCTCCATGCTTGGAAGGACATTTTAATTGCCATTTGTCGGATTGCCACCATTATCCACACTGGCATCGCTCGGTGGAACGGGGCATGCTTCAACACCACTGTGACAAATCGTTGTCATATTCTCGCAGTCTGTCGCACCACATACGGCACATTGCCCGAAACCTCCGCCCCGTCATTAACAGCTCCGTTAACTGGTCCGTCTCAGTGGTACCCATCAGCAAATGCTTCTTCCAGCTGTCCTCTGTCTCCAGCCATTTTGCTGCATGTTGAAAGTGTGCAGGGTATTAATATAATTACAGTTGTGGCACCTCTAGGCCACCATGCTGATATTGACTGGTCAGCGTGGCCAGGGTCACCCTGCTACATTTGCCTGCCTATAGTAAGGAAGTGAGGGTAGAGTCCAATGGCCTGAATAACCTTACTAGTAGTGGGCAAAGTGAGCTCTACAGGACGTGTAAGCAGCCCGGCAGAAACACCATCTTAGATCTGGCCAACCTGCCCATCAGAGACAGGGGAAGTGTATTCCAGAATTTTACAGAGGTCCTCAATTAGTCTGGTACTCTACCCATGTTGAGGCACAGTTGTTGTGTGCGACGTTGATCCCCAGGTGTCTGAGGTGCGCCAGTTCCCAGTGCAACCCAATATCCGAGAGGCTTTTCATTGGTGTGCCGACCAGAGATGTGAGAAGGAACAGCAAGGACTTACCATGATTTATCCTGAGCCCTGAAAGGGCCCTGAAACCATTCAACAGGCACAACAGGATTGCCAGTGGGTCACGGGGGAGGAGGAGAGGTAAAATAATGCGTCATCCACGTACAAAATGGTGTGCTGAACAAACATATAAGGGTATGCCCCAATCCCGCAACTCCAGGCGTGCTTGGACTGCCAAGGGCTCCATCAGAAGAGTAAACAGGTGTTGCGAGAGGGGGCAGCTCTGGCTCTTTCCATGACCCAGGACCCATTTTTCTGTGCAAATCTGCCTCACATTCACTCTAGCACTAGCTTCAGAGTGTAATAACCAGATTCAGCCCTGTAAATGGGGTCTGAAACCCATGACCCTCGAGCCCCAGGCCACAGTATTGAAGGCCTTTTCTAGGTCAATAGAAAAAAAGGCCATTCACCTTTAGATTGATCAGCCTCATGCATAACATGGGACAGGCGCCTGAGGTTCATGCCACTATTCCAGCCCAAGATAAATCTGTACTGATCGTTGTGGACCTGGCTAGTCATATGGGGGCCCTGCGGTTTGCCAGCAGCTTACACAATGTCTGCATTTAGCATAGTAAGCGGTGTGTACGTCGTGAGGTCAGCCTTGTCACCTCCTGGTTTCAGGAACATACAAATTTCTCCCTCCCTCATTGTCAGTGGCAGCATCCCTTTGTCTCGAGCCTCGAGAGAGTCCTCAAGTAGACCCTGAGTGACCGCAGCAGAGAAGACCTGGTAAAACTCAACAGGGAGCCCATCCCCAACTAGTGCCTGGGCCCAAGGGAGCACTTGTAACACTGCCCGGAGTTCCTCAGGTCTGTGGTTCACCTAGTGCCACGGTTGCTTCCACCCTGAGTCAGGGTAGCCCCAGGCCTCCAAGGAAGGTTCTGTAATGGTCCAGAACTATTCCAGATCTGCAGTATACACTCACTGTATATGATCCTGAAACGCAGTCACTATATCCACCCTGGTGGTAACACTGGTGCCTTCTGGCATCACTGCATGTGTTGTCAGAGGTGGCGAGTATTACCTGCTCCAAATCCATGCCAGGAGCTTGTCTGACTTATAGCCCTTCCTGTGTAGCCGCTGTCTATATTGCTTCAGTGTGAATTTGTCTAGGTGGTCCCAAATGCCAGCTATCTGCCTTCCACCCACAGTTCTCTCTGCCTGTGTGGGGAAGGGACTGGTCCCACACTTTGTATCGAAGCCAGCTCCATCTCCTCCCTCCCTAGGTCCGCCTGACGCTACCATTGCATCCCACAAATTAGACCCAGGCAGGTTCCCCTGGGCACACCCTAAGCGCCTCCAACTCCGTTGCCTTGTGTCCCATGGAATCCCAGTTGGCATCCATATAGTCTGTCAAAGCCCCAGAGAACCCATCCTTCCCAGTCGGATTCATGAGAATGTTGACTGGCATCCTCCATGCCACCGCCCTCCATGCAAAGCCCCTCCATTGCAACGTGCAGCAGATAGGGGAAGGATCGGATAGGAAGTGTGCCAGGTGAGTCATCTCATTGTCCTTCGACCCGTGGAATCCCATCCACCGGGACTCTACCTAATCTACCAAAGGCATTGTGACTTGGGGAATGACAAGTGTATCCCCCTTTGAATGGGATGTCTTGTGCGCCAGATGTCTACAGGCCCAGGCTCTGCATTATTCCAGTAAGTGCAGCTGTCATGGTGGGTTTTGTACCCACCCTGGACAGTATTCTATTGAGGCTTCTGTGCAGCATGCAGCTAAAGTCGTCCTTGCCATAGTAGGGGTGATCCTGCCTCATGCACTACCAGGTCCTGCATAGTAAAACAAAGGAAGGACATTGGTGTTTGGGGCATTTGTTCAGTATTGTCAGCTGCGTCAAGTGTTCCTTGTAATAGCTCATACCTTCTTCCCACATCTGCTTCCACAAATGTTAAGAAAAATGGCAATCCTGGTTTTATCCAGATCAGTGTCCCCTTTGCATATGTGGACTAGGAGGAGTGAAAGACCTGTCCCCACCACTTCTTTGTTAAGCGTGTGGCCCCAGCATCATCCAAGTGAGTTTGCTGTAACCACACTTCACTGATCTTATGTGGCTTCAAGAAGGTGAGCACCCTGCATCTCTTGGTGTAGGGGAATAGACCTCTGACGTTCTAGGTCAGAAATATGTAGTCACCTCCCCATCGGTATAGAGATTCTTTGAGCCCCCACTGCATATTGCACACACTCAACCACTGTTGAAACAACAACAAAATTAAACAGTTTGAACTAAACACCCCTCCCACCCACGGACAAACAGTGAAAATATTCAACCATCACTGGCTACCAATTGCATATGCTAGAACCTGCACAGCATCCCAGCCCGACCAGCAGGGACTGGCAAACTCGATCAATCATTCAACCATCCACCAGGCCAACCCCTTACCTCTGCACACACTGTTGAAACCCCCTGGGTAAAAACCTGACTCGGCCCAGAAGCTCCAAGTTGCCCATTAGGCTGTTCGCAGTGGTGCCCCAGATGAGGGTCCCCGTCCACTGAAACCCCAATTCATCAGTTTGCTTCTGCCAACAGCCACCATCGGCTCCATGCCACACCACCGTCTGTGACCACCAGCCTCCCCAGTCATTCAATTCACAAGCTCGAAAGCATATTTTCTGGGGTAAGCAGTCATCCACAGCCATCCCCATTCCCCACCTCCAGGGCAACCATGGTACCTGGCACAAACTCCAGCACAGGGCCTGAAGCCCAGTCTCTGCTTCAGTCACGGGAGGCAGTGTTCAGTCATTCAGCTCCATCTCCTGTGCCTCTGAACTGTGCAGCTATATGGTTCTGTCTTCCTGATTTGTCACTCTCTGGGAGTGCAAGAAGAAGGCATTTGTTTCGTTGTTCATGGAGCGATTGCATTAGGGACCCTGCCGGTATCCCTGTTTTTGCTGCTGACTGTCCCTCAAGTGGAGCACCAGCCATTCCCATACCTCTTCTGAGTGGTCAAAGAAGTGCACCAGGTCAGATGACCTTCAGCCTAACGGGACACAGGAGCTTGTACTGGAGTCGTAACGCCCTCAGTTTTTGCTTCACTGCTCATGCATCTTTTTTGTATAGTCTGGGTAAATGGCTATCTTACACAACCTGTCCACGTGCAACTCGAAGGATACTGTGCCTGTCTAATTCAGGATTTTTGCAAAGATTACTCTGGGGGGAGGGGGGGGGGCCTGGGCAGTGGTGCAATAGAGCAGTGTGCACCTGCTCCAGTCAAAGAAGTCTGACAGTCCCCATGGTTTTAGCTACTTCTGCAACTAGTCTTCAAGGAAGTTTTTAGTGCCGGTCCCTTCCCTCTCTCTCTTCAGGAACCCTAACATGCAAATGTTACTGCGGCGAGATTGAGCCACCGCATCCTTGACTCGGCTCTCAAGCTCTCCCGTGATCATAGATATTCGGCCCATCTGGTGCTTAAGGGCTGCAACTTCCCCCTGCAGCTCTTCAATGTTGCCTTTGGCTGTTGTGACTTTTTCCAAGAACTTCCTCAGGTCCACATTTAGGAGATTGACATCAGTGGAGACAGTCTCTGATTTATGTTTGAATGCCATTCGGAAGGCATGTATAGCTGCCAACAGCTCAGCCCTGGTGGGCTCCTGATGCCCCTCCTGGGAGCCCTCTGTTGTGTGCCCCTCCCTGCCGGGTGAGAGTCTGGGTCTGCTGGCGTAGCTTTATATATTGAGTGATGGTGTTCGCTGCATGTGAGCACCCTAGACTATCCTTGCCCATAATCTGCACACAAGACAGTAGTCCAGTCTCACCAGTTTGTCATCAGGGCTAGCCCCAACCTGTGCTCCTCTCACCCCCTGCTCACAATTCTTCATCCCTAGGCCACCTTTGCAAGTGCCTATGCAGGCACACATAGGCTTTCCACTCAAAAATGTCTACCAGGCTTTGGGGTTGAACTCCCCGCCAGTGGGTACTAGCGGGCCCATTCACACCCACGGTCGTAACTCTGTAGTGACCCCCAGCTGCCCATTCCCAGATGGATTTTGGGGGACCCACCAACACCAGGGGGCCCCAGCAGATAGTCTGAGCCACCTTCTTTCAGGAAGGGCAGGCCCTGGCTGTGCTCATTCATCTTTCGCCTCAATCTAAAGGTCGCCACTCGGGCAGCTGTCACCCCGGGTGCTCTCCTCTAGGTTAGGCTGGGCAGTCCCTCTGATGATCCTAGGCAGGCCCAGTGAGGGATCTCCCTCGATGCACCAGGGCCCTCTAGCGCCGTCCCAACACAGACCCTTCCAGTTGCAGGGCTACCTTTACCTTGATGGGGCCCCTTCAGTTACCTTATTGGGCCCCTTTCCCCGTCAAGTCAAATAGCTGTGTCACCACCTGCAGTCCATAGGTCTGATCAACCACCCCTCTGCAACTCATGTAGGCCTGCTCGGGTGATCCACTGCAGGCCTACTCACAGGCTGGAGAACTGCTCCTGTGGCTTGCCATTCCATATGCTGTGTCTCCCACAGGGGCCTGCCATTGTCCAGGCTGGCCTCCTCTTCGTTATGGTGCTTCCCCAGTGCCCATTAGCAGGATCAATAATGCCATCAGCGTGGGCCCATTCCAACTCCAGCCCGACCCACACCTTCCCCATATGCCGCTTCAGTCGTTGCCGGCTGACCCCCCACAGGCTCCGACAATCGCAGATCTACAAGCCTCTGTCTGCAGAGTGCGCCCATAGTACGGCTCCCGGTAGCGTTCCCCAGCAGCTTCTGTAGTCACCGGGAGTGCTTCGCAGCAGAGCAGTGGGGCGGTACAATCTGATTCGCCACTCATCAGGTCGACTGCTTCAAAGCCTCGCCTTTTCCTTCGTCAGGCCCTTGACTTTGATAGCGGCTAACACGTCTCTAGGTCCAGTCCATGTCCCTGCAACAGTGATTGGAGAGATGTGCAGGTTTATGAGAAAGGATTATGCAGGATTATTTAGTCTGGCCGGGAGCTGAAGGAGTTACGTCCTGCCGGCCATGTTGGTTGGCCACTCCTCTCAGGCCTTCACATCTTATATTGATCATACCAGAAAACACTGGGTGGGCGATCAGCTCTTTATCAGATTCACTGGAGCAAAGAAATGAAAGGCTTTGTTGAAAAAGACAATAGGTTGCTGGATCATACTCTGCATTAAGATCTTCTACATGCTTGCCCTCAAGCGGCCCCCTGATGGTTTGCGGGTTCATTGTACCTGAGCCAAGGATACTACCACTGCATGGGGTACCTGTTCTGGACATTTGTCAGGCTGCTACGTGGGCCTCACTCTATATGTTCCTGAGGCACTATTGTCTAGATAGCAGGCCCATTGGGAAGGGCAGTTTGCTCTCCTGGTCCTTCGGGACATTTGTTTTCGATCCGGTTCACAGTCCGTCTTCCTGTAAGGTACTGCTTTGGTAGCTTTGAAAATAAAAAGTTACTTACTTTTGGAAATGCTCATTCTGGTAGAGTGTCTATATAACCTCTGATTCCTCATTGACTCTATCTACCAGATTCTGTGAACTGAGCTTATTCATTTAATAAGATTCCAGCATATAGATCTGTACACTGGTCACAATTGATCTTATTTTGGCTCTGCATCTGTGTGCATGGATGCTTGCACAAATGAATTTCTCAGGATGCATGGCTGACGCCAATATAGGGTCTCTCATATCACATCTGGCACGGAATGGCATTGACACAGAATTGCTACCTGCCAGCCCACAAGGCTGTGATGCTGAAGATTTTTCTGATCCAGTTTAACACCTTGGCGAGTATTCAAAATGTGAGGAATCTGCTGTTAGAAAATGTGTACCAAATATTGTTACTTAAGGTAAGTAACTTGTTCTTTAGTATTGGTGCCCCTGCGCCAATTATGTCGCTCCTGTCATTATCCCCATGTAAGTATCTGTGCCCCATTGTCAATGTCCATGTGACTGTTATCTACTTTGTCTAAGTGTCAGTCTCCAATGTTAGGTGCGGTAATGTCAATTTTCCAGTGTCCTTGTATAGCTATGGCCCATGGTTAGTGTCCTAGTATTGATCACACTGTCCCCTTGTCAGTGTGCTATTGTCCGTGTGTTTCTCTGTCAGTGTCTCATTTCAGCTTCCTTTGATGGCTATTACAGTATCAGTGCTTGTGTCTATGTCCAGTACAAGTGTTGAAGATGTGGGGTGGCGCGTGGTGGTGGTGGTGATGTTAATAAAAAAATAAAAAAACAACAACAAAAAAAACACCAGATTCCCCCTGCTCTTCTGCCTCCACTGCAGCTGCAGGCACAGGCTTCCAGCCTGCCCTGCACCCAGTCCAAACGCTGCTGTCATGCTCGTAGCAGCATGACAGCAGCGTTCAGATTGGCAAGAACACCAAGCCAGGGCACTCAGATATAGAGTGGGAGTCTCTGCCTGCTGTCTCCAACACAGTGCTGGGTTGGAGGGAGCACTGTGCGCATGTGTATTTGGCCGGCCCAAGATGGCTGGCCAAACATACATGCGCACTGAGGGAAGTGCTGTGCACTCCCCCTCCGTTGTCAACATAACCCCTGGCTCCACCCCTTTTACAATAAAACAGTTAATAAACATAGTTTATTATTGTTTTATTGTAAAAGTTTTCTGGGGGGGAGGGGAATGTCGCTTCTCCGCCATGGCGGAGGAGCCGTGTCTGTGGATTACAATAATGAACTCAAGTGAATTTTGACAGCAAGGTCACCAGGAAAAAGGGCCCAATATAAAATCTGTCGTTTTAAGATGAATGATCAGGGGCGACCTCTCCCTATGTTATCACTTTATTTTTCCACCTTCATAGGGTGAGGAGGGGCCAGGCTCCTTCACTTCAAGTGGAGGAGGAGTGGTAGGTGCACTTCTAAATGCACATGCTGGTTTGTCTGGCTGTCTGAGGCCGGCCAAACTGACATGTGCACTTAAAAACTCTCCACCCGGCTGTATTTTACAGCCGGTTGGAGACCAAGTGCAGTGCCCCACTCTCCCCCTGAGCAGCATTTCTAGCCTTCAGGCCAATCACAGTACTTCTTTCATGCATCGTGATTGGTTTGGAAGAGAAGACAAGGCGGCTGGAGTGGAGCGGTGCATCACGGAGAGGCAGGTAAGTTTAAACAATTTTTTTCAAGTGTTTTATTTAACTGTTCCCCGTGCCCCTTCCCCCCACTCCCTGTGCCCTCTGCACAGTTCGCTGCCCCCGCACCACACCCCTTCCTGGCAGCATCTGCGACTGTGAATGATATAGGGAAACAAGACCGTGAAATGGCAGTGAGTACTTAGAACAAACTGAACATGGGGGTTGCTCGATAAAACAATTTTATGCTATAACCCTGCGAGGACTTAATGAAGCACAGCGCTGGATGTTTTATCATTATAACTGTCAAACTACAACAAACAAACACATTGATGATTACAATGGAAAAGTGAAAATGTGATGAGTGAAAAGAGAAACAGTGGGTATGCTGTAGGCACAACGTCTTACTTTTTACATTACAGATTTGAAATAAATTGTGTTTACTGTGATTGAAGGTGTTTGGTGCACCAAAATGCACTGCGTGTTTGAAATAGAAATTAGAGATGTGTAACATGAAAATTGATGCAATAAAATGTTTAAAAAACTGCTCTAAATGGTTTGAAAAGATACACTGCTGAAATCCTGGTGATTTGAAGTATTTTCATTACAGTTTTCATTTAAGAGTTAATAGGACGTCAGAAATACATTGGAGTAAAATAATTCACAAGATACCATGCAAGATGTTCTAGCTAGAACGCTCCCGTTCTAAAGTACCGGTATCAGTGTCATCATGTCAGTACATGTCCTCCTGCCCCACTGCATCAGTGCCTGTATCAATGTCCACCTCTCAGCTTCTGTTTCCCTGTGTTCCTATCCATATGTCTGTGTCGCATGGCTGTGTTCTTATGTCAGTGGCCCCAAATTGGGATAAGTGTCCCATGTTAGGGTCTTAAGGTTAGTGTCCTACCATGAGTGCCCCAATGTTTGTGTTCACAATATCAGTGTCTGCGTCCCTATTGCTGATGTGCCTATGTTAGCGCCCAGGTATTCTTGTTTAGTTTGTATACTGCACTTTGAGCTGGTTAAACCAATAACGATGGTTGTCAGTCAGTTAGTTAATTTCAACTGACGTGTTATCTGGTAGTTAAGACTTCGAATCCTAGCAAGGCAACCTGAATATTTATCCTCTTGAAGTCAATAAATGGACTACCTTTAAATTTGGACAATAATAAATCCTTTTTTACAGCACAAATGTAAAATCTCCTGTCTTGTATGCAATATAAAAATGTAAGTTCTCATTATTGCCATTTGTAAACTAATAGCTGCCGCAAGTATCGAATCTCCAAAATAACCTTTGATAAACACAGCTACTCTTCCGTGTGGCCATAAATGTGCATGTCTCATCATGTTTCAAACCCTTTTGTTCCTCCATAAATGAGAGGCGCGTGTAGATAAAAGCTACGGATATGTGTAGACCTCGACATTTACACAAAGGGCACATCCTTCTGCGGAGCGCAGTGGGGGGGGTGGCTGCATGCCTAGAGGTTATCAGTGGTTCAGAGCAAGATGACAAACGTAATTGTGTAGGGCAGGTCTGACAAATGTTAGTTTATTCACAGAATTGTTATAAACCTGATGAAACCTGATGAAAGACCATACCATTTGTGGGTGATAAAACATGTCAAACAAATTAAATGCATGCTTAAGATACAGACCCAATTACGAGCCTTGAGTGCCACAAGTCGATACATGATGGTAGCCCAGTCTTACAAGATTTTAATCTCTTGTGATCAGCGGCCACTGCAAATCTCAAGGGGAAGGGGTGGGGAGCGGGAGGGGGTCAGTTATGGGGAGGAACTCCTTTTTTATTTTTTTTTATTTTTTTTATTTTTATTTTTATAAACGTACCTGTTTCTGCTGCCTTGATGCTCTTCCCTCGATAATGTTGGTGTCCCAGCAGTTCCTGGGACACCAGCACAGGCTCCCCACGCAATCCTGCATGAGAGCTGCACCAATTATAACCTAGAATTGGCTGTTATGTTGAATTTTATACAATCCAAACTACAACGCATAATTGTAGCATCAAAGCAGTCACTTTATTGTGCTGTTTAAATATCCTCTCATGTATGAGGCGGTTGTAATTTTGTATGTATACTATTTTGTGATTTTGTTGGTTCTGTTATTTGTTTATTTTTGCGTATTTACTGTTATGTTATTTATGTTTTCATATATGTATGTTTCATTTAGGGTAGGGGGTTGTATTATATATATTTTTTTGGTTGATTCTATGTTGATTATATTATGTGCGAACTGAATGTTTAATTAGCTATAATAAATATCTAAATTGAAATATATTGTATGTTGTATATTTGAATTTAAGATTTCCATTCCTATGTTTGCTATGTTAATGGAGAGTAAACTACTTATGTTCTCACATGCCATTTCCCTGTGGTAGTCTTGATATGCTCATCCAAGTAAATATGACGTGCTATTGAATAGGCAACATGAATATGGGCACGTGAAAGAGACATGCTGTAAGGAAATGCCTCCTTGGCATGGTTACCCCCTGACTTTTTGCCTTTGCTTATGCCAAGTTATGATTTGAAAGTGTGCTGGGACCCTGCTAACCAGGCCCCAGCACCAGTGTTCTTTCCCTAAACTGTACCTTTTGTTTCCACAAATGGCACAACCCTGTTACCCAGGTAAGTCCCTTGTAACTGGTACCCCTGGTACCAAGGGCCCTGATGCCAGGGAAGGTCTCTAAGGGCTGCAGCATGTCTTATGCCACCCTGGGGACCCCTCACTCAGCACATACACACTGCTTGCCAGCTTGTGTGTGCTGGTGGGGAGAAAATGACTAAGTCGACATGGCACTCCCCTCAGAGTACCATGCCAACCTCACACTGCCTATGGCATAGATAAGTCACCCCTCTAGCAGGCCTTACAGCCCTAAGGCAGGGTGCACTAGCACTATGCCACTACAGTGTCTAAGCAAAACCTTAGACATTGTAAGTGCAGGGTAGCCATAAGAGTATATGGCCTGGGAGTCTGTCAAACACGAACTCCACAGCACCATAATGGCTACACTGAAAACTGTGAAGTTTGGTATCAAACTTCTCCGCACAATAAATGCACACTGATGCCAGTGTGCACTTTATTGTAAAAAATACACCCAGAGGGCATCTTAGAGATGCCCCCTGAAAACATACCCGACTTCCAGTGTGGGATGACTAGTTTTTGCCAGCCTGCCACACACCAGACATGTTGCTGGCTACATGGGGAGAGTGCCTTTGTCACTCTGTAGCCAGGAACAAAGCCTGTACTGGGTGGAGGTGCTTCTCACCTCCCCCTGCATGAACTGTAACACCTGGCGGTGAGCCTCAAAGGCTCACCCCTTTGTTACAGCGCCACAGGGCATCCCAGCTAGTGGAGATGCCCGCCCCTCCGGCCACTGCTCCCACTTTTGGTGGCAAGGCTGGAGGAGATAATGAGAAAAACAAGGAGGAGTCACCCCCTAGTCAGGACAGCCCCTAAGGTGTCCTGAGCTGAGGTGACTCTTACTTTATGAAATCCTCCATCTTGTAGGAGGAGGATTCTCCCAATAGGATTAGGGATGTGCCCCCCTCCCCACCGGGAGGAGGTACAAAGAGGGTGTAGCCACCCTCCGGGCCAGTAGCTATTGGCTACTGCCCTCCCAGACCTAAACACACCCCTAAATTGAGTATTTAGGGGCTCCCAGAACCGAGGAAGATAGATTCATGCAACCTAAAAAAAGGACTGCTGACCTGAAGCCCTGCAGTGAAGACGGAGACGACAACTGATTTGGCCCCAGCCCCACCCCCACCGGCCTGTCTCCCTACTTTGAAGAAAACTGCAACAGCGACGCATCCGACAGGGTCCAGCGACCTCTGAAGCCTCAGAGGACTACCCTGCATCTAAAGGCCCAAGAAACTCCCGAGAACAGGTGCCCTGTTCAAGAAACTGCAACTCTTTGCATCAAAGAAGCGTGAGACTTTCTACTCTGCACCCGACGCCCCCGGCTCGACCTGTAGAAAACTAACACTACAGGGAGGACTCCCCGGCGACTGCGAGCCTGTGAGTAGCCAGAGTTGACCCCCCTGAGCCCCCACAGTGACGCCTGCAGAGGAAATCCAGAGGCACCCCCTGACCGCGACTGCCTGCTTCAAGGAACCCGACGCCTGGAAACCACACTGCACCCGCAGCCCCCAGGACCTGAAAGAACCGAACTCCCATGCAGGAGTGACCCCCAGGCGACCCTCTGCCTAGCCCAGGTGGTGGCTACCCCGAGGAGCCCCCGTGCCTGCCTGCATCGTTCAAGAGACCCCCAGGTCTCCCCGTTGATTACTATTAGAAACCCGACGACTGTTTGCACTCTGCACCCGGCTGCCCCTGTGCCGCTGAGGGTGTACTTTCTGTGCCTGCTTGTCCCCTCCCCCCCCGGTGCCCTACAAAACCCTCCTGGTCTGTCCTCGGAAGACGCGGGTACTTACCTGCTGGCAGACTGGAACCGGGGCACCCCTATTTCCATTGAAGCCTATGTGTTTTGGGCACCACTTTGACCTCTGCAACTGACCGGCCCGAGCTGCTGGTGTGGTAACTTTGGGGTTGCCTTGAACCCCCAACGGCGGGCTACCTTGGACCCAACTTTGAACCCTGTAAGTGTCTTACTTACCTGTGAACTTAACATTTACTTACCTCCCCCAAGAACTGTTGATTTTTGCACTGTGTCCACTTTTAAAATAGCTTATTTCCATTTTTGTCAAAACTGTACATGCTATTGTGATTATTCAAAGTTCCTAGAATACCTGAGTGAAATACCGTTCATTTAAAGTATTGTTTGTAAACTTGAACCTGTGGTTCTTAAAATAAACTAAGAAAATATATGTTTCAATATAAAAACCTATTGGCCTGGAATTGTCTTTGAGTGTGTGTTCCTCATTTATTGCCTGTGTGTGTACAACAAATGCTTAACACTACCCTCTGATAAGCCTACTGCTCGACCACACTACCACAAAATAGAGCATTAGAATTATCTCTTTTTGCCACTATCTTACCTCTAAGGGGAACCCTTGGACTCTGTGCACACTATTTCTTACTTTGAAATAGTACATACAGTGCCAACGTCCTACACATGCCTTCAATTATCTTGTTGCAGGGAGGACCATGTTTATTTGGTGCATACTGAGTTCGTAGTTTGCAGATTTCTAATGTACAAATAAAGCTTGTCACCACTCTTTACTCAGCTGTCGCCTCATCATAATGTCCAGTCGTAGTTCTGGACCATAATTATTCCACATTTGTTTCCTGTATTGCTTATTTTTATTCCTGAAATCCTGTTATAATGTACTTCTGCTGCTTTGACTTTGTAATGTGCATGTATGCATGCAGACTACGTACATGCCAGTCTTGAGGTCAATCTGTTTAGGGCCACGCCCTGACCATTACCCAATTCATGATTGTTTTGAGGGCTTTTGCAATAAACAACACGAAAGAGATTCCCGTTGACTGCAACAATTCTATTAATTGCCCTTTCATAATCTCTTATGTGCTTTTCTGTTAAAGTGCAACATCACTGTCAACAGTATTGACAATTTCTGTTTGCTATCTCCTCATGTGACCAATACACACACACATTTCACTCTTTCATTCTTGATTAAACAAATACAAGTTAACAGTGTACTTTATTATTATAGGACAACAGATCCCTAGATGTAACTTTTGGCTCTTTACTCATCTCCAGAAAAAACACCTAGTCTGGTCCTTAGATGACTTTCTTGGGGCAACCACTCTTAGGTAGCTTGCCAACCCTTGTGAACTTTCTTCTTTTTGTAAAGTATTTGTTTTAACTGTGAAATGATGATGGCTATTATAAACCTTCCCAGGCTAATGTGAGGCACTGATTCCTTATCTAAAGCAATTATAGGTATCTTCTAACCAAGGCATAATCTCTTAACAGAACCCTAGGTACTTCAGAACAAAGTGACAAAGTTATAAATAAGTGGTAGCACTGCCTAAGGATCAATAAATCATGTGCATGTATTTAGCAACACCTGCTTACCTTCTTAATGGATGTGGAAGCAGAAAGGGCACACTTATTTTTTTTCACGCAATGTTTCTAAAAGTTGAGTGTTTTATTTTAAATTACTTAATACACAATTAAAAAATGAACTTTTTGTGTTTTGTCACAAAAGCAAAGACTTGATGAGTTGAAGATATAGCCATAGAATCTTAAGATATGAGCTGTACACGCTGGTACCCGCTTATCTTCCAACATATGGCTACTGACGTAACACAGCAGCTCACTAACAAGACTGCATTCAGGAGTCTCACTGCTGTCTCTGTCAGAAAGAAAGAATGTCCAGAGAAAAATGTTGTCATGGCACTTGTCAAGAGGCAGCTGCTGCTTGCACCATTCATTGCCATTGCAATACTGCCAATGACCATATCAACCCAACTACTAACCCTCACACTCATACAATTGTGGCTATTCAGACTATTCCAGGTGTGCTTATGCTCCTGGACATAGGCATGAAATCCATTAAAAGGTCTTAATCTGGAAGCTCTGCCTTGTATAATATTTTGTTTGCAGTGATCTTTTTAGGAATTCCCTCATGTTTATCATTTAGATTAAGGTACCACTTTCAGAATCATTCAGATTTAGGAATCTATATGGCTGTTGCTATCCATTAGGTATTGCCAACTTCTTTATATGTACCCTTGTTTGAGGTGGGTATTCCTTTTTTAAATTCAAACCAAAGAACCTTGCCCTGATTGATTAGATTGAACTCTGTGTTCTTTGTCACTATTTACTCAGACTTAATTCAGGACTAAAGAGATTGTGGGGGAGAGGGGTATTTTAGATGCAAGATACACTTTAGTACTTGTTCTAGTTGACCTGGCCACTATGGACTGTGTATCTGGCATTGCTGATATCCTAGGTTGAATGTTTTCAGTCTTGTATTAACACAGTAAGACACGTATGATGGATTACTTTAAGATTGGAATGGTGGGTGTTTAGTTATCCAGAATGGAACCTCTTTACAGCTCTTAACTACATTCAGTGAAGGCTGTCATCTGATAGAGACTTCTAGTTGCAGATTCCTTACCTTAGAATTTTCCCCCAGACATCAGACTGGATCCGGAGATTTTTTTCTTCGAGCAATACCCTTGCATGTCGGTAGGTGGTGACGGTCGACTCCTTAGGCGTCGTGGTCGCTGTGATGCCGTCAGGAGTAGTACATAGACTGCGCCTTCGCGCAGTGACATCAGTTATTTTCTTTCCGTGCCACGTGCTGATCCGAGAGAGAGCTACCCTCAGCTGTTTTTTGGCCGAAACCTTTGGTGCGTCAAGGATGTCCCCGAAGACCCGGGTTCAAGCCGTGCGAGGACTGCCACCGCATGATGTCTGTGACGGACCCTCATCGTGTCTGTCTGTGGTGCCTCAAGCACGATCACGACCCGAAGTTGTGCTCCAAGTGCGGGGCGATGCATCAGAAGGCTTTGAGGGAGCAGTCCCTAAAGCTGATGGCGGCCTGGCACTCGACTCCATGTAGATCCCGATCTCGCTTGAGAGGAAGGTCTCGAGATCGGTTGCGGAGCCACCACCACTCGTCTTCTTCGAAATCTTCGGGTCAAGGTAAGAAGAAGTCCAAGTCCCATCGCTCTCCGACTTCACCCCATCGCTCGGTCGACGCGTCGCGGGACGAGTGTCCACGAACCAGGCCTCCGTCCTCGGAGCCTACGTCTGGGTCGACTCCGTGCTTCCCCAAGTTTCCCGGAGCGACCCCCGCCCAACTCAGTTCTACGAGGCCATGCGTCTCATCTTTGGGCGTGCCGACCCCGATACAGAGCCTTCGAGCCTGAGGGTTCTGCGCCGGCGGCTTCGGCCCTGGCCGCCGAGGTCGCCTCCGTATCTGTGCGCGGATCCGCACCAACGCCGGCCGCACAGTCGAGACCTTCGCCGCTGCCGGGTCATTTAGCGACACTGACGACGTCGGTAGTGCACACTATCGACGTTGACCCGATTCTCATTCCCGACGACTCAGAGCGGCGTCGACCGACGCGGCCATCGGCTTCGGTGGGCCCCATTCGCCCGAGGTCGGATTCTGACCCATTTTCTTGTGGGTACGAATACGGGGAGGAATTGGAGGGGTTCCTGGACCCTTATGAATACCAGGAAGACCCTGCTATGGACTGGGCACAGGATTTGGGCGAAGCCAGTGGTCTTGACACTTCTCCTGACTGTGGCATGCTGTCTCCTCCTACATTGGCTACGGCGGAGGGAGCTACCTATGGTATGGTGGTTAGTAGGGCGGCTGAGGTCCTTGGCCGTGAGCTACCTACTGTCGAAGTCAGGTCTAACCTCCTGATGGAGGTGCTTTAGCCTGGGGCTTCTACATCTGAACCCCTTCTCCCTTTTAACAAAGCCCTCACTGACGTCCTTTTGGGTACATGGTCCAAACCCAACACAGGGGCTCCTGTGAACAGGACGATCGCTCGCTGCCATTGGCCTGCGCCGAACGACCCGAAGTTCCTGTCCCAACATCCTACGCCTTAGAGTCTTGTTATCCAGGTGTCCTCTTCTTCTGGTGCGTTCCCTTCCACACCCCCGGATAGGGAATCCAAAAGACTGGAACAATTTGGTAAGAAGTTATTTTCTTCCTCAAGCCTCGCGCTGCGGTCCGTGAACACTGCATGCCTTTTGGGACGTTATTCCCTCTCCCTGTGGGATACGATTGCACAAGTCCTGCCGCAGATACCGGAGGAGGCCCGTGCTATTGTCTCCAAAGCAGTGAAGGATTGGAGAGACGCGGCGAAGTTCACTATCCGTTGTGAGCTGTATACGACCGACTCTCTGGGCAGATCGGTTGCTACGACAGTGGCCTTACGGCGCCATGCCTGGTTACGTACTTCTGGTTTTTCGGGGGATGTCCAACAGTCACTCCGGACATGCCCTTTGATGGCACCTGTCTCTTCGGAGACAAAGCGGACTCGGCCTTGGAGAGGTTCAAGGAGTCCAGGGCTACGGCTCAGTCCCTTGGCCTTTCTGCTGCCCCACAGTCCGCTTTTCGTCCCTTTCGTGGCCACGGAAGGGGCGCCCTGTCGCGTCCTCAACCCAGCCACCGGGCCATGCACGCTGGACAGCCTATGCGTGGCCGGGGGCGCGGAATCCCACGTGGTCGTGGGACAGGGAACCAGAGGTCTGTGCAGTCCACCCATGCCCCCGCAGCAGCCTCCAAACCTTCCTAGTCCGTCCCCTCACTCCCACCAAGTAGGTGGCAGAATCCGCCATCACCTGCCCCACTGGGAACATATCACCACGGACAGGTGGGTTTTGCAAATAATTCGGAAGGGCTACTCCCTCCCTTTTGAATCTGCACCACCACACATGCCACCATCCTTCCATCCCCTTACGGAGGAGCATTTTGTGCTTCTCCGCCAGGAAGTCGCGGCTCTCTTGGCCAAGGGAGCTATAGAAAGGGTCCCTGTGCCAGAAGTAGGTCGTGGTTGTTATTCCCACTACTTTCTGATACCAAAGAAGGACAAAGGCTTGCGCCCTATCCTAGATTTTCGGGACCTGAACTACTTCCTCAAGGAGAAGTTCAAAATGCTCACCCTGGTTCAGGTTCTGTCTGCCTTTGACCCAGAAGACTGGATGGTAGCGTTGGACTTGCAGGACGCTTATTTCCACATCCCTATCCTGCTTGCCCACAGACGTTACCTACGATTTATGCTAGGTCACAAGCACTTTCAGTTTACCGTGCTCCCTTTCGGCTTTACCAGTGCCCCTCGGGTGTTCAGGAAAGTGATGGCGGTGGTTGCAGCTCATCTGCGCAGGTTAGGGGTCTCAGTCTTCCCCTACCTAGACGACTGGCTGTTGAAGGCGCCTTCACCCCAGACGGTGGTCTCACACCTCCAGGCTATGGCGAACCGCCTGCACCAGCTGGGGTTCACTATCAACGTGCCGAAGTCACACCTGATTCCCTTTCAAACGCTCCCTTTCATCGGGGCAGTTCTGGACACAGTGCCGTTTCGGGGTTATCCTCCCCAAAAGCGAGTCCAAGACAATCAGGCTATGATTCCGATCTTTCAGCCTTGGTCTTGGGTTTCGGTGAGTGTAAGGAAATGGCTCTCTGGTGCAGTTACCCCCCACTTTTTGCCTGATACTGATGCTGACTTGACTGAGAAGTGTGCTGGGACCCTGCTATCCAGGCCCCAGCACCAGTGTTCTTTCACCTAAAATGTACCATTGTTTCCACAATTGGCACACCCCTGGCACACAGATAAGTCCCTTGTAAAAGGTACCAGTGGTACCAAGGGCCCTGTGACCAGGGAAGGTCCCTAAGGGCTGCAGCATATGTTATGCCACCCTAAGGGACCCCTCACCTAACACGTGCAGACTGCCATTGCAGATTGTGTGTGTTGGTGGGGAGAAAAAGGCAAAGTCGACATGGCATCCCCCTCAGGATGCCATGCACACAAAATACTGCCTGTGGCATAGGTAAGTCACCCCTCTAGCTGGCCTTACAGCCCTAAGGCAGGGTGCACTATACCACAGGTGAGGGCATAGCTGCATGAGCAATATGCCCCTACAGTGTCTAAGTCTATTCTTAGATATTGTAAGTACAGTTGTGGCCCTATTAAGTATATGGCTTGGGAGTTTGTCAAAAACAAACTCCACAGCTCCATAATGGCTACACTGAATACTGGGAAGTTTGGTATCCAGCTTCTCAGAATAATAAACTCACACTGATGCCAGCGTTGGATTTATTAAAAAATGCACACAGAGGGCATCTTAGAGATGCCCCCTGTATTTTACCCAATTGTTCAGTGCAGGACTGACTGGTCTGTGCCAGCCTGCTGCTGAGAGACGAGTTTCTGACCCCATGTGGTGAGGGCCTTTGTGCTCTCTGAGGACAGAAACAAAAGCCTGCTCTGGGTGGAGGTGCTTCACACCTCCCCCCTACAGGAACGGTAACACCTAGCAGTGAGCCTCAAAGGCTCAGGCTTCGTGTTACAATGCCCCAGGGCACTCCAGCTAGTGGAGCTGCCCGCCCCCTGGACACAGCCCCCACTTTTGGCGGCAAGTCCAGGGGAGTCCCCTGATGCTGCACCCACTGGAACTTCAAATCCCACTGCAGAGCCCGCATATGCCACCTGGCATGTGTTACTAGCAGGATGCAGGAGGCCAAGAGGCCCAGCAGCCTCAGGGTCTGTCTCACTGTAGGAAGTTGGCTCTGTATGTACTATTTCAAAGCAAGAAATAGTGTGCACAGAGTCCAAGGGTTCCCCTTAGAGGTAAGATAGTGACAAAAAGAGATAATTCTAATGTTCTATTTTGTGGTAGTGTGGTCGAGCAGTAGGCTTATCAGAGGGTAGTGTTAAGCATTTGTTGTACACACACAGGCAATAAATGAGGAACACACACTCAAAGACAATTCCTGGCCAATAGGTTTTTATATAGAAAAATATATTTTCTTTGTTTATTTTAAGAACCACAGGTTCAAGATTTACAAGTAATACTTCAAATGAAAGGTATTTCACTCAGGTATTCTAGGAACTTTGAATAATCACAATATCATGTACAGTTTTGACAAAAATGGCAATAAGCTATTTTAAAAGTGGACACAGTGCAAAAATCAACAGTTCCTGGGGGAGGTAAGTAAATGTTAAGTTCACAGGTAAGTAAAACACTTACAGGGTTCAAAGTTGGGTCCAAGGTAGCCCACTGTTGGGGGGTTCAAGGCAACCCCAAAGTTACCACACCAGCAGCTCAGGGCCGGTCAGGTGCAGAGGTCAAAGAAGTGCCCAAAACACATAGGCTTCAATGGAGAACAGGGGTGCCCCGGTTCCAGTCTGCCACCAGGTAAGTACCCGCGTCCTCAGGGGGCAGACTAGGGGGGTTTTGTTGGGCACCGGGGTGGGGGGGGGGAACACAAGCGGGCACAGAAAGTACACCCTCAGTGGCACAGGGGCGGCCGGGTGCAGAGTGCAAACAGGCATTGGGTTTTGTATAGAAAGCAATGGGGAGACCCGGGGGTCTCTTCAACGATGCAGGCAGGCACAGGGGGGGGGCTCCTCGGGGTAGCTATCACCTGGGCTAGGCAGAGGGTCGCCTGGGGGTCCCTCCTGCACTGGAGTTCGGTTCCTTCAGGTCCTGGGGACTGTGGGTGCAGTGTTGGTTCCATGCGTCGGGTCCCTTGTTACAGGCAGTCGCGGACAGGGGGAGCCTCTGGATTTCCTCTGCAGGCGACGCGGTGGGGGGTCAGGGGGGTCGTCTTTGGCTACTCGCGGGTTCGCAGTCGCCGGGGAGTCCTCCCTGTAGTGTTGGTTTTCCACAGGTCGAGCCGGGAGCGTCGGGTGCAGAGTGGAAAGTCTCACGCTTCCGGCGGCAAACGTGAAGTCTTTAAAGTTGTTTCTTTGTTGCAAGAAAGTTGCAGGTTGTTGAACAGGGCCGCTGTTCACTGGAGTTTCTTGGTCCTTGGTTGCAGGGCAGTCCTCTGAGGCTTCAGAGGTCGCTGGTCCCTGTTGGATGCGTCGCTGTTGCAGTTTTCTTCGAAGTTGGGAGACAGGCCGGTAGGGTTGGGGCCAAAGCAGTTGTCGTCTCTGTCTTCACTGCAGGGCTTCAGGTCAGCAGTCCTTCTTCTGGTTAAGGTTGCAGGAATCTAGTTTCCTAGGTTCTGGGGGCCCCTAAATACTGAATTTAGGGGTGTGTTTAGGTCTGGGAGGGCAGTAGCCAATGGCTACTGTCCTTGAGGGTGGCTACACCCTCTCTGTGCCTCCTCCCTGTGGGGAGGGAGGCACATCCCTAATCCTATTGGGGGAATCCTCCATCCATAAGATGGAGGATTTCTAAAAGTAAGGGTCACCTCAGCTCAGGACACCTTAGGGGCTGTCCCGACTGGTGGGTGACTCCTCTTTGTTTTCCTAATTATCTCCTCCAGCCTTGCTGCCAAAAGTAGGGGCAGTGGCCGGAGGGGCGGGCATCTCCACTAGCTGGGATGCCCTGTGGCGCTGTAACAAAGGGGGTGAGCCTTTGAGGCTCACCGCCAGGTGTTAGTTCCTGCAGGGGGTGGTGAGAAGCACCTCCACCCAGTACAGGCTTTGTTCCTGGCCACAGAGTGACAAAGGCACTCTCCCCATGTAGCCAGCAACATGTCTGGTGTGTGGCAGGCTGGCAAAAACTAGTCAGCCTACACTGGAATTCGGGTATGTGTTCAGGGGGCATATCTAAGATGCCCTCTAGGTGTATTTTACAATAAATTGCACACTGGCATCAGTGTGCATTTATTGTGCTGAGAAGCTTGATACCAAACTTCCCAGTTTTCAGTGTAGCCATTATAGAACTGTGGAGTTAGTGTTTGACAAACTCCCAGACCATATACTCTTATGGCTACCCTGCACTTACAATGTCTAAGGGCTTGCTTAGACACTGTAGGGGTACAGTGCTCATGCACATATGCCCTCACCTGTGGTATAGTGCACCCTGCCTTAGGGCTGTAAGGCCTGCTAAAGGTGTGACTTACCTATGCCACAGGCAGTGTCAGGTTGGCATGGCACTCTGAGGGGAGTGCCATGTCGACTTAGTAATTTTCTCCCCACCAGCACACACAAACTGTGAAGCAGTGTGCATGTACTGTATTGTATTGTAATCGTATTTATAAAGCGCTTACTACCCCTGACGAGGCGTCGAAGCGCTTTTCGATGAGTAGCACGCTACTCCGGAACCCAACAAGAATTAGTGATGGATTAGTATCGTTAAATAATGAGTACAGTTTTAGTATCATTATGAGTTAATATGAGCCGCGGATATGAGAGTTTGTTAGTTAGATTGACTGGAGTAATGGAGGGGTTGAGGAGGAAAGAAATCCAGAAGTGTTAATTGGGAGTATATCCTTCATTTACTCAACCCAAAGGCTTGGGATGAGTAAAGGGGGGCGGAGGGGGAAGAGTATGTGTAAGGGTTAGGGAGAGCATAGTAGCAGGATGATGAATGCAGGAGAATTTAGTAGGGTTGTGTGGGAGGTCACAGAGGTAGAGTGAGGTTTGGTGAGTTAGATGTGGAGGTGGAGGGAAGAGCTTAGGCAGAGATATTTAGGAGATGAAAGTGGTAGAAGGGATTTGGGATGAGTCAGAGTGAGAATGGAGGATAGTTTGATAGAAACATGACATAAGAGTGATGAGCAGATAAGTGTGATAAGATGAGAGCAGGAATTCATAGATATCTAGTATAACAACCCAACCATGAGCCATGCAATGATCCACGAACATGCCAAGCACAGAAACATATATATATATATATATATATATATATATATACACATACACACACACACATATGCATATACAATACATAATTAGAATCATGGGTAAAAAATACTTAGACAGGTTTAAAGAGTGTGTTTATTTTATTATGACATAGTCGCAATACATATTTTGCAAAGAAACTATAAATAAATAGAAATATACATATAATCTGAAAAAAAAATATTTATCCACATAGGCATATGCAGTTCATAGTTGTTTGAAAAAGGTGGTTATGAAGGAAAGAGCCAACTCTTGAGTAGTTTTCTGAAGACAAGAAAGTTATCTGTGGCTCTTATAGTTGGGGGTAATGAATTCCATAGTTTGGCTCCTTGGACGGAGAAGGATGTACCACCTATAGTCTTTTTCTTGTATGGTGGTGTTCTAAGGCGGGGTTCCAATCTTGAGCGGAGGGTTCTTTGTTGGATGTATTTGGTAATTTTCTTTCTGATAAAAAGCGGTCCTGTTCCATGTATAGCTTTGTGGGTGATACAAAGCAGCTTGAAAGTGCATCTTCTGGCAACGGGTAACCAGTGTAGTGCTCTCAAGGCAGGGGAGATGTGGGCTTGCGGCTTTATATGTAGTAGTAGCCTGGCTGCGGAATTCTGGATACGTTGTAGTTTTTTCATAACAGATAGAGATGATCCATGGTAGAGGCTATTGGCATAATCCAGTTTGGATAGTACAAGCAAGATAGTAGCTTGCACCTTGTGTGGAAATCCGAGGTGGGGGAAGATGCGTCGTAAAGTCTTTAAGGTGATGAAGCTTGTGCGTGTTAATTTGTCTACTTGGGCATTCATAGTTAACTTGGAATCCATGGTGATTCCTAGGTTTTTAACTTCCTTGTTTAATTGAGGAGGTGGTCCGAGATCGTCAGGCCAGACGCACAGAGGGTCATAATTTTTCCAGTCACCACATATGAGTATTTCTGTTTTGGAGGTATTTAGTTTGAGATGGCTCCAGGTCATCCACTGATCAACGGCTCTGCGGCAACTGAAGATTTGTGAGTTTTCAATGTTTTTGGGGCCTTCTAAATTAAGTAGTATTTGTGTGTAATCTGCATAGTTGTAGCATGTGAGATGGAAATCATTGATCAGTTCTGGTAAAGATATCATGTAGATGTTGAAAAGCCAAGGTTAGATGATTGACCCTTGGGGGACCCCTGCTTTTGAGAGGTAGGGTTCAGACGAGAAGGGGGGCGAGTGGATGATATTCGCTCTTTTTTGAAGATAGGAAGTAATCCAGTCGAGAGCAATCCCTTGTATGCCGGCTTTGTGGAGTCTTTGAGTTAGGGTGTCATGGTCAACCGTATCAAAGGCAGCCGAGAGGTCCAAGAGAAGTAGTGCAGCAACTCCATTTCGGTCGACTGTGTTTTTAAGATCGTCCCAGATTGCCATGAGTGCCGATTCAGTGCTTCTTCCTGGGCGGAATCCAGTTTGGAAGTCTGAAAGTATAGAATTGTCTTCAATGTATTGTGACATCTGGGCGAATGCTGCTATTTCTGTCAATTTGCCCAGGAAAGGTCCATTTGTGATTGGTCTGTAGTTGTTGGGGTCTTGCGGGTCTAGGTTTGTTTTCTTTAATAATGTTCGTATGTATGCCTTTTTCAGGTCTGCAGGAAAAGTTCCTGAAGTTAAAGAGTTGTTGATGATTCTTCTTACAGGTGTGGCAGCAGAAGTAGATAGCAGGATGTTCTTGAAGATTTGTGGTGGCCAAGGGTCAGAAGGGCAACCAGAAGGTCTGCTTGCTTTGACCAAATCCATAAATTCATCCTGGGATATTTGTTTGAAGGACTGTAGAGGTTGGGTTGGTTTATTCTTAAAGGGTATTTTAGGAAAGGGGTTGGTGCTGATGGTTTTCTTCTGTTTTAAATAGGAATCCAATGTGTCTGCCTTGGTTGTGTAGTGAGTTGCCAATTTGTTTGTGAAATCTTGAGTGGTGGGATGACTTCCTTCCACGCATGTAGGTTTTCGAAATTCATTGAGAATTTTATAAAATTCCTTGGTTGTAGATTGAGCATTTTGAATTCTGTCTGAGTAGTATCTTTTTTTTCAAGCTTTTTTGATTGATGATTTCTATATCCTGTTAAGTTTGTGTAGCTGCAGTTTGTCTTGACTGTTGTTTGTTTTGAGCCAGGTCCGCTGCAACTTTCTGATTTGTTGCTTTATCTTTTTAAGTTCTGTGTTTCTCCAAGGTGCTGGGTTTCTTTTGTTGTGTTTAGTTTTTCTGAGTGGTATTAGGACATCAAAAGCTTCCTGTAGCCACTCATAAAGTTTTGGTACAGAATTAATTATATCTAGATCTGTGTTTGCTGTTAGTTGTGTTTCTAAGTGATCCAAATTGAGTTTGCTCCATGGTCGATAGGTGTGTGTATGTAAGTAGTTGTGGGGTGTGTTGATTTGTGGAGTTGTATGTCGGAAAGTTATCATATGGTGGTCTGACCAGGTGGTTGGTGTGATGCTATGAATAGTAATGAGTTCAGGCTTAGCAAAAATGACATATAGGATGTGACCAGCGATGTGTGTGGGATTGTGTACAATCTGATGTAGGTTCAATGCGAGTAGGCCAGTGGTGATAGCTTTTGGATGGGGCATATTGGGTTTGTCAAACCAAATGTTTAGATCCCCAAGAATGCATAGATTGGAGTATAGTGTAATAAGGTTTGAGACTGTGTCAAGAAAAGCATCTGGGAAAGTGGAGTTGTTAGGTGGAGGTCTGTAAAGGAGGAGAAAGTTACAGGAGGAAGTTGGAGTAGGGTGGCATCTGGTAAGGCGGGCTTCACAACCTTGTATGGAGATGTTGTCGGTTTTACTGAGGTTCATTTCCTGTTTGAATATAATAGCTAGTCCACCTCCTCTCTTGCCTATACGGTTTTGTGTGATGGTTTGATAGCCCGGAGGAACGGCTTCGTGTAACACTGGGGCCATGTCATCTCCCAACCAGGATTCTGTTATGAATAGCAAGTCAGGTTGTGTGTCTGTGAGCAGGTCGTAGATGTGGTGCTTGTTTTTTGAGAGTGATCGAGCATTTATGAGCTGACAGTTTAGAAAAGCTGTGTTAGTGGTAGTGTTGTTTTGTTTAGTAGAAGGGTAAGTAGTGTAATGTGAGCTTGAAGCAGGAGTGTTGCTAGTTGTGATAACTGTTTGAGACTCACAATAGTCTTGCTTTTCAATATAGTGTTCCTCTTCCAGCAGGTTAAGGAGGCATTTTGTTGGGTCTGTGTGTGTGGGTGGTGGACTTGGTGGCTGAGAGAGCCATGAGGATTGTAGTGTTTTTTGTAGGGTAGTTTTATTATGTAACAGACAAGGGGATGCGAGGTTGCTATGAGTGGCATGTTTTTTATTTTGTTTGTGTTTTGTTTAGTGTGGATGGAGTATGGGTTAGGGGTGGTGGAGGAGCTTGTGGATCATGATGTAAGGCTCTAAATTGTGCAATGGAGGATAGGCGAGTGAGTGAAAGTTGCTGGGTTGGGGTGCTTGTGGTAGGTGTTTGTGAAGAGTGGGGGTGTAGGGGTGGAGATCGGATGGAATTTGTATCCTTTGTGTAGTCCTGGGGGTGGGAGTGGGTATGACGATGAGTGTCATGTAAGTTTGTGTTGCTTTGTTGTGCTGATGTTTGTGGTCGGTATTGTTTTTGTGAAATAATGAGAGGGGATATTGGTGTAGTTGTTTTTGGTGAGGCATTTGTATGTGAGTTAGTTGGGGTGTTGATGTGTTTTGGAGATGAATGTATGAGGTGTGTAAGAGGTGATGGTTGTGTGTCAGGGAAGTTTGTATTAGTTGTGATGACCGGAAGAGGTAATATGTGTGGTGGAGTGAAATGTGGGGAATGTATGGTTGTGTGTAATTGGTGAAGAGAGGGGAAGAGTGTTTGTAGATGGTGTGTTTGAAGGCAGGGTTTGGGCATTGTTATGATGACAGGTGGTCTGTGTGGAGCAAACAGTGGATAGTGTTGTTGGTTAGTATGAGCAGAGAGTGTGTATCTGGGAGACTGAAACTGAGAGAAATGTATGTTGTAGTTTTGTATTGTGTGGGTGATGGCAGGTTGTGTTAGTGGGAGTGGACAGAGTAGTGTTTGCTGTGAGGATAAAGGTGTTTGACTGTAGTAGTTGTGGGGGGTATGTGTATATGTGTTGTATATAGGGTATTGTGTTGGGTGATGGGGCAATGCAGTCTGTGGTCAGTTTGTGATGCATGGTTTGGATGTCTTTGTAGGATGTGTTTGCATGTTGAGGGATGTGTAGGGGCTGATACCATTCATGGTCAAATGTGAATTGGGCAGCATTTCTGGCCCTAGTCCCTACCTGTCCTGAACAGGCCCAAACAGACAACTGCCCTTGTCCTCTCCGCCCTTAACCTCGACGCCCTGAGTCCTAGCCTTTTATAGCCCTACCGGCCAATAAGAAGCTGGTCCTAACCCTAGCCAATCCAATTTCAAACCCTGATTTAGCCAACTAATGGGAGACCAAGCCCTAATCACCAATCATAGTCCTATTCCTGACCACCAATCACAGCTCCAGCCCTAAAACCAGCAACCAATCAGAATCCCAGCCCTATCCTCCAATCACAGCCCTAGAACCAACAGCCAATCAGAATCTCAGCCCTATCCACCAATCACAGCCCTAGAACCAACAGCCAATCAGAATCTCAGCCCTATCTACCAATCACAGCCCTAGAACCAACAGCCAATCAGAATCTCAGCCCTATCTACCAATCACAGCCCTAGAACCAACAGCCAATCAGAATCTCAGCCCTACCCACCAATCATAGCTGCATCCCTGGAGCTAGCAACCAATGAAACACCGTCTCCCAACAACCTATCACAACAGCATATGCAACTACCAAAAGAAACTTATATAAGGAGCAAGTTAACTAAAGTCCAGTCCCTGTGGGCAGGGGGAAAGGCAACTGCTGCTCTATTCAGAATCTCCTTGGATACAGACAGGCTGAATCTACACTTCCAAGCTAGCAGAGTCTACTTTCCAGGTAAGGGGGAGATTGTTTAAGAGACAAACACTGCAATAGTTCTGGGCGCACACTCTAAAATCGGGCTTTTTTAAAGGCAAAAATACAGGGGGGCAGACAGTTTTTAAGCACAATTTAAATCACACAAACAGATTAAAACAGACTCCTAAAACCACACTCTGCAAGATGTGTGTAGCCTTTTTACTTAGAAGAGGGGGAAAAAAGGGGGGGAGTGGGGGTGCCACAAACTAGCAAGGGAATTCACACAGTCACGGCAAAAACAATTTTTAAAAAACACCACTTTAACAGAGGCCAGGCTGCCTGAAACACAGAGAATCCACAGTAAAAACAAACACTTTTGAACAAATAATACTATTTACCCAGAAAAATCTTTGGGCTCCTTACCTAGGTCTTTTTGCAATCCTTGAACACTGGGCTGTATCAGGATACAGGGGAGATGCACAGAGGAACACAAAATGGAGGTGAGGGGTCTCTAGGGTGGCATAAGACATGCTGCAGCCCTTAGAGACCTTCCCTGGCATCACAGCCCTTGGTACCAGGGGTACCAGTTACAAGAGACTTACCTGGGTGCCAGGGTTGTGCCAATTGTGGCGACAAAGGTACAGTTTAGGGAAAGAACACTGGTGCTGGGGCCTGGTTAGCAGGGTCCCAGCACACTTTCAAGTCATAACTTAGCATCAGCAAAGGCAAAAAGTCAGGAGTTAACCATGCCAAGGAGGCATTTCCTTACACCCCCTGTCTGCCCCTCTTTCAGAGGTTCTTCTATTCATTCTTTCCTTAGCCCAGCAGGGCTCTGCATTGGGCACCCTTAAGGGGTATCTGTCTGCCATTTCCGCCTTTCTTAGGCTTCCTGATCAGCCCTCACTCTTTAAATCTCCTCTTGTGAGTAGGTTCTTAAAGGGGCTCTCCCACTTATTTCCTCCCACTCCCTTCATCATGCGTCAGTGGGATCTTAATCTTGTGCTTACTTTCTTGATGTGTACTCCCTTTGAGCCTATGCATAATTGTCCCTTACGGCTCCTCACATTCAAAACTGTCTTTCTCATTGCCATCACCTCTGCTCGCACGGTGAGTGAGCTTCAGGCCCTTTCTTCAAGGCCTCCATACTTGTCTGTACACCCCAACAAAATGGTGTTACGCACTAGGGCTTCATTCCTTCCTAAGGTGGTTACACCGTTTCATGTAGGCCAGTCCATCACTTTGCCTACCTTCTACGCACCCCCACATCCTTCCCATGAGGAGGAGAGACTCCACCGTCTGGACCCAAAAAGAGCGTTGGTGTTCTATCTCAATCGTAACAAAGACTTCCAGGTGGGCGATCAACTCTTTGTTGGCTATGTGGGTGCGAAGAAAGGGAAGGCGGTGCAGAAACATACCATCTCTCCATGGGTGCTTCTTTGCATCAAAATGTGCTATGCTTTGGCGAAAAAGCAACCTTCTGATGGCTTGTGGGCTCATTCTACCAGGGCCACTGCTGCATCCACTGCGTTAGCACGCTGAGTTCCTGTCCTGGATATCTGTCAGGCAGCTACGTAGGCGTCTCTGCACACGTTTGCTAAACATTACTGCCTGGACAGTCAGGTCCGTCGGGACGGCTACTTTGGTCGTTCGGTCCTGCAGGACTTTCTAGTATGATCTTAGTTCGCAGCCCACCACCGAGGATGGCATTGCTTGGGGATCTATTCTAAGGTAAGGAATCTGCAACTAGAAGTCTCTATCAGATGTAGAAGTTACTTACCTTCGGTAACAAAATATCTGGTAGGTACATATTCTAGTTGCAGACTCCTTACCGCCCACCCATCCTCCCCGCTTGCTAACTGATTTTTAGGGACAGGGATTTCCCCCTTTCAGGTCCTTAGCTCTGGCTCATCAATATCAGTGTTCTTAGCGGCTCTGCGCTCCGGCGTAGAAAGTCGAGAAAAGAAACTGACGTCACTGCCCGAGGGCGGCGTCTATGTACTACTCCCAACGTCATCACGGCGACCATGACGCCTGCGGAGTCGACCGACGCCACCTACCGACACGCAAGGGTATTGCTCGAAGAAAAACTCTCCGGATCCAGTCTGACACCTGGGAGAAAATTCTAAGGTAAGGAATCTGCAACTAGAATGTCTCTACCAGATATTTTGTTACCGAAGGTAAGTAACTAGTAGATTCTGACCATAAAAACACTCTTTAGGAAACCCTACTCCCCAAATAAAGGAGTAGGAACATATAACACTAGTGTTTCAGCTATTGTGTCTGTGCTGATATGAGATTTGCAGTTGCATCAGACAGTTGTTCACGGACATTAGTTCCCAGATATGTTCTTTAAGATATTAATTTTTTTTTTCTTCATAAGTTTGATTATATTTGAAGGTATCATTTGCTTTTTGGGTTGTTAAACTTCCTATTTTAAGGAAAAACCTTAATCAAATTTCTCCTGTTTCAGGAACCATTGGATTTTTTGCGTGCTATTGGTTTGTCCGGAAAATTTACAGTGTTGTGAAGGTGGACTGAACATGCTGATCTTTCCTGCTGTATCTGCAGTGTTGCAGTTTTTTTTAAACTGGTCAACAAAATAGTTTGATTCCTAAACTTGTTTATATGGTACAGATGGATGTATTGCAGCAAATTGTTGAATAATGTATGTTTGTACTAGACATAAAGAGATAATGTTTGGTTAAAATTCTCATTATTTTTAAATGCACAATGCCGGATACTAAAACATTCAATTACCAGGCAGCGATGTACATTCTTTGCTTGTGTTCGCAAGAGAGAGAGAAGCACATCATGTCCTGAGCAGCTACTTAACCTTATTAAAATTGAAGTGGATATTTTTTAAACAAAATTATGGCTAATATATATTTTTACTACATCTTTGTACGATAATTATCCACTTTGCGTATGTAAATGTATTTACTATTTTACCATATACTATAAATATGAAAAAAACAGATGTTAAATAAATCACTGAGTTGTAGTTTATATACTGTGCCTGTTTTTATACTTTTGCAGCTGTAAAAGCTTAAATGTCTCTCTTGTGGCTCAAATTATCAAAAATAATTGGATTGTTTTTGTGTTGAACTTTTAATTCAGAGTACATGGTAATCTTTTGACATTATTAAGCTAACAAATGTGCGCACCACTCCATATTTTGTTAGATAAATATAGTTACAGCAGGTTAAGATCCTTTAAGAGGGTTACAATACACATGGTAGCTTTGGCTTTGGTCATAAAACCAACCTTTGGGTTATGGGTTTTAATTGCTTACTGAATTGGATTAACAGTTTTGCAATTTGTGTGTGTAAAAATAAACGTGTATATATATATATATGTGTGTGTGTGTGTGTATATATATATATATATATATATATATATATATATATATGTATATATATATATATTCACTGAAAGAAAACAAAGGTTAGAGGTGCATTGCAGTTAGGTTCAGATTTTGCATGCACACAACTATAGAAATTCAACAGTTATAGTTATACTTATTTCAAGAACCTATAACCCGTGCCCTAAGGTAACTGTAATTCTCACCCCACCATGCACAGATTTCTCATCACTAGTTTTATTGCAGATGTTGCAGTTATATTATGAATGATGTCATACAGAGTGTCATTACTGATATAATATGTGGGTAAGTTGCAGTGCATGGAAAAGGCGCAAGTTAGGGCACAAGTTACAGTAGTAACCTAGCTATAACATCCCTCTAACCTTTGTTTTTTTGTGATCATTTTTTAAAATTCTATTTCCTAACTATATCATCCATGTAACCTTTGTTTTTTTCAGTGAATCTATAGGGTTTTGTAAACTTTAAGCAATATTTAATGACCTTATGTTGATCCAACCCCACTGCAGGGGAAGGTTTGTGGGTAAGAGCAATTTGTGTAGGATCCACGCAAGGCATACCACAATCTACTCCCCCAGATATCTAGTTTTCAGAAATACCTGGGTTTGGTAGGTTTCCTAGGTAGCAGCTCACCTGAACTCAAAAAGTCCAACCATTCAGCATAGAAGTAGGACAGTATTGGGACTTAGCTGAACTCTGCTAACCACATGCCGTATGTATAAAAAAAAAATGAAAAGCATCCAAAATCTAAATTTCCCTTCTTGCCAAAAAGATGGGGATGCTTTAGTCCCTGGGGGTGGGGGGTGTTAGACTTAGTGGTTATATGTGGCTAGGCCCGATGTGTTGGTAGGTGGGCAGAAACACACTCGGACCAGGGAATGGGTGACACTAGCCCATTGCTGGGGAGGACACCCCCCCCCCCCCCTCCAAATATAATCCCTGGTGGTCTAGTGGGCTAGTGGGCTTTCTGACCCCCCCCCCCCCCATGGGGGGCAGATTGGAGGAAAACACCTCCTGTCTGCCTCCAGTGGGAGGGTGCAGAAAGACAGCTGTGGTAATTTGTGCTGGTGGGCAGGATAGGCCCAATGCCTGAGAGACACCCCTATCCATTCTGTTAAAAAAATAATCTCTGGAATCTAGTGGGCTTTCTGCCCCGCCACCCCCCCCCCCCGCGACCGCAAATCTGGCCCTATGGAGGCAAGAGAGGCTGGGGGTAGGAGTGAACATTAGGTAATCAAAGGGAGATGCTCAGCCACTCAAAAAATAGTCCCCAGGGTCTAGTGAGTGGATCTCTGTTTAAGATGCTCAAGGGGGCTGAGAGATGCCCCTGAGAACTGATGTAAGTAAAAGAAAATGAGCCCGCCATCTAATTTTATTTTCATGTTCTGCGTAATGGTGATGGCTCACCACTTTAATCTCTGCAGAACATTTATTGGCTGACGACATTAGCAGCTTTCCACTGACCAAGCTCAATGGCAACTTCTCATTAACCTTTCATCAATTGGACCAAGCATCTGGACGACAATGGATCCCTTCTGTGTCCAGGAATCCTGAGGGGAGTTCTTCTTCACGGCTCCTCATAAACAGTCCTCGCCCTTGGCAACCTGTCTTCCCATACCCCCCTTATCTAAGACTAACAATAAGATCTTCATTAACTGGAATCTTGTACAAATGCACCTGCAGATAAAAAAAAACATGCAGCAAGAGCAAAACTCCACATTGAAGGTTAAACACAGAAAAACTTTTAAGGCCTTAACTCCAGCCAACTTAACATAGGATTCAATGCACTTCGTATACATGATTATACACACATTTCTCATACGCATACTAAATGATGAATAACTATGAAAATATGTCATTTAACTAAGATTACATAGTACCAATACATTTGAAAGATATTGCATACCTGTGTATTACTTCAATCAGTAAATGTCATCACAGAGCATACCTGCCACTTTTCTACACTTCTACTTATAACTTCACTTCAATTATATAACTTTTCAGTATACCACGTTTACATGAATGCATTCAAACACACGTAATATATGCAGCTGATAACATTTGTGTTGTATTTCTGATATGCAAGTTATGCTCTCTTATTTGCTTTGTAGCAGGTGAAATAGCTGGTATGTCATGCTATTTTGCACCATTCTCTCCTCACTTTGTCCAGGCGCATGGAGATTAATATTTTCTTACTGCTGCATTGGCCAAAGTGGGGAGATGTATTTGCCTACTCCCACCTTGCTCAAGGTTGGTTGAGTATTCTCTAACACCCCTGGCTTGACCAACAGCAAGGAGAGCTATTTGTCCCAACTGACTACTTTCACCTCATCACTGGTTGAGAGTAGTAGCTTTATGGAAGGCCCTTTTATATTGCAGTAGTGCATGAGGGGTTCGTAAAAGGGCATCAGCCTTTTGCTTTGGTCAAGTGTGGAGGGATAAGATTTGCCTCCAACACTTCCACTTTGCCTGTGGGTAAGGAGGATTTGAAAATAGCCAAAATAGAACTTTGCCACTATAAGGCCTTCACTGCAGAAACCGCAGCTGCACTTGTCTTATGTGTTTCACTGCATGTTTAAAGCTAAAGGGAACCAGGGCATCTTCTAGCTGCATTGGTGCTCAGCTCCTAACTGCAAACTGTGAACCTAGCAGCTGCCTCTTACCTCGTTCCCCCATGGCCTGCAGCATACCACAATACCATGCACATGAGAAAATAGCAATTTCTCTTAAAATGTACTTGTAAACCTGTCATACACTACTACACATCTCATCTTCTCCTTCAAGAATTCATGGTAAAGGTGAGAGCGAAGGCTGAGGACGATGGCAAGGATGGAAGTAGGAACTAAGGTTAATGTGTTACTGTAAATCCCACTTTTGCCATCACTTAAGGAAGGCATGAATTTTGTTATATTTGTAATTGGTGAAACTGTGTATAGTATCATATAATATAGTACTGTATGTATGGAAATGCATTTGATGTTTGAATTGTTGTGTAGTGGGGCTGGACTTTAAAACAGTGTGCTCTAAAATACAATTTGAGACTTCAACATTGCTGCCCTTGCAGCAGGCTTCCTGCATGATACCAGATTAGACCAAATCCTGCAGGTCATTCTGGACACTAGAACAGTGATGGAGAATAAAATAAATGTACCTGACAAATAATGGCAACTACTTGCAGTTGAGCCTACACAACTGAGAGACAGAGTCCAGGATATGGAAGTGTATATTGCAGGATTCAAGCCTGAACTGTCAACACTGCTTAACCAGATAGAAGGTATCACTGGGCATTTCAATAGCACAGTACAAGGTAGAAGATGCTAGAAATCGGTTCTGGCATAACAACATTAGGAATATGGGCCTATCACCAGGAAGGTGACCCTGAAGAACCTCACGCTTTTTCTTGAGCCCTTAGAGCCCCGGTTCCACCACCTTCTGTAGCCAGATGTAGGAGGCCTGTGATCACCTGCCATCAGAATTACACTGACCGGGATCTAATTCTCCAGCAAGCATGACACCTGGGCTCCACTGAGTTTGAAAATGTCAGTTTACTGACTACTCAAAGGAAGTGACCACAGAAACTGACCATCTATTGAAAATTGAAAGCCATAGCAAACAAAAAAAACAATTCTTTGCGAATACTGTGGTTTCCGGTGAGTGTTTGCAAGTCAGAGACCAACGTATAAAGATGAGAAGTCACTTTAACCTGGGCAGCTCTGACTGCAAGGTACTTAGCAGAGAATGCTGTGGGAGGTGGACCCTACTGCAAACGCTGTGGCTACAGGCCTGGAACTCAAGGTCACCTTCTCCTCCCCCCACCTTTAGTCACCCAGCTTTTCTCCATCCCATCTTTAGTCATCCAGTGATAGTGAATCAACTCTCTGATTCGGTGCCTGAGCTACTGACACCAAATAACAGTGTACCTTGACCATGAGAACCTACTTGACTGTAGGGCTATGGCCGGAATGGATCCTAAGCTCCTGCATTTCACAAAGACTTACTTGATTGTCTCTATACTTTTTAACATTGTTACAGCTTACACCGGTCTGACAGTCATGACCTGATTGATCTTTCTTCCTTTTCACTTTATTTCCCTGTTATTCTTACTGTTTGTTAAAAACCTGTAGGATATATTGGGTGAAGCCCCTTGTAAATTTGGCTAGTCATTGTACAGTGCTGTGACTAGGTCCTTACACAAATTGTACAGTGCTGTGACTAGGTCCTTACACTGCTAGGTGCCCTGATGGTGTTGCACGGTTTCTGCAACAGAGAACTGTGCATTGGATCAGCAAATCTTCATAATATATGGATTTATTATTCTTGTATAATCCGGAAATGTTGGTTCGGCTACCTAACAGTACCACATGTAAACTCCTAACCTTCCAGAGTTATCGATGCTGTTGGCAACCTTGAACATGACCACTCTGTTTCTGAAGGAATATGTGGAAACAGATCTACCCTTTTGTACGTCATGTTTCACTTGTGCGGGCCAGAAATTTCAAGAAGAAGAGAACACCTTTTTAAAAGGTTTATTGTAAACATCTAATGCTTGTAATAACAAACTTTGATTAGACAGACGAGACACATTACTGTGCCAAACATTATTAGAATGGTGAAAAACATAAATAATTCAACCATATTGTTTAGCACCTAAAGTTTCTTCTGTCTAGCACTAAGAGTCAAATAATATAGGATGTTGCCATAAACAACTAACTCCATACTTTGGTGTGATGTCAATGGGAGCCAGCCTCAGTACATGTTATAAATGCACTCTGCACAGCCAGCAAACGCTGTCTGCAAGGCTGCATTCTCATTCACAGCTCTCCATGAAAACTACACCATGAAGTGCCTCTCAGCTGACTTCAGCACAGACATTGTTTAAATAATAAAACATCGGTCATATCACATTCACCAAGAGATGCAGGAAAACAACATTACTTAGTCTGGGGAAAGAGTGGTATCCTGCGAGTACAAAACAAAGCAGATGCATCACATTCTAACATCTGTCCCTGAAACTAACTATGCAGACTATGGAACAACAATGTCTGCATAAATGCATGTGTGGCATTTGCTCGTTAGGAAACAATGGGGGTCATTCTGACCCTGGCGGTCGGTGACCGCCAGGGTCACCGACCACGGGAGCACCGCCAACAGGCTGGCGGTGCTCCGAAGGGCATTCTGACCGCGGCGGTTCAGCCGCGGTCAGAAAGGGTAAACCGGCGGTCTCCCGCCGGTTTACTGCTGCCCTAGTGAATCCTCCATGGCGGCGGAGCGCGCTCCGCCGCCATGGAGATTCAGACACCCCCTACCGCCATCCTGTTCATGGCGGGAAACCCGCCATGAACAGGATGGCGGTAGGGGGTGCCGCGGGGCCCCTGGGGGCCCCTGCAGTGCCCATGCCAATGGCATGGGCACTGCAGGGGCCCCCGTAAGAGGGCCCCACAAAGTATTTCAGTGTCTGCTTTGCAGACACTGAAATACGCGACGGGTGCAACTGCACCCGTCGCACCTTCCCACTACGCCGGCTCAATTCTGAGCCGGCGTCCTCGTGGGAAGGTTGATTTGCCCTGGGCTGGCGGGCGGCCTTTTGGCGGTCACCCGCCAGCCCAGGGCAAATCTCAGAATCACCGCAGCGGTCTCACGACCGCGGTGCGGTGTTCTGGCGGGATTACTTTGGCGGGCGGCGGAGGTAAGAATCACCCCCAATATGTTCAAACTACCACCAGAGAGAGATGTTAACATTAACAACTAACCCAATGGCTTATACAATAAATAAAGGCAATCCCTTCAACATCCTCCCCTTGGTCGGATGGAGGCTTCTCTGTAAAACTTAGCAGCACCACTAAGTGTGTATAAAGCCTTGCATTTCATAATAAAACAACTTTGGTATCATAAGCAGACTCAAAGCCTATAAAAATAACTAACTAAAAAATGCATATATCATGAAAAGAGGAAAGACAAACTTAAACGCTTATCCTTGAGATTAAAAGGCATCCGAAATAGAGGATAACATCTCGGACGTGTCCTCAATATTCATGTTCTAAGAACCAGGATGGGGTAGAAGGGAACCTGCACCTGCAGAAGACATATCTAAGGAGGCGTGAAGAGCAAGATCCAAGTGACGGACCCAGTCATCACCAGCCCATTCAGCAGATGCCAAAGGCGACAGTGCCAGGAGTGTACCATTAGAAGAGTGCCTAGATGCCAGGAAAGCTGAATTTGAATTAGCATCCAGCACCGATAAAGGTGACTAGTAGTAGGCATCTCATCAGCAGAGGAAGTAGCATCATCAAACAGTCGATGCAACCACAAAGGATGCGCAAGCAAATTTATATCCGGAGACTGCGACAATTATGTAGCAAGGCAGAAGTCGAGTGCACATTTGAGTGAGCACTCTAGACAGTGAAACACAGGCTGCACTCTCTGAACCATACAGGCTAGAAGGACTGAGATCAGTTCTCAGTGAGTTCTAGCAACACTGACTCTCCAAAATACTGTATCATGTATTCACGACACAGAAGGACGCGTGGCAGTTCCATATTCAGTTGGCCTCGTTGTCGGACATCCATGTCGAAGCAACGAAAATGGAACCAAAACAGCAACTAGGAGTAACACAATCCGAATGCCTACAAAAATGCTTGAGAACAAGAAATGTAAAAATGACAATTACTCCAAGCACACTCTGGAACATAGAAACCAGTCTAGCTCCAATCACTTAAAAAAAAGTATGCTGCACGAGCTGTATTAACTGCATTAAAAATACAATGCACAAGCTCACGAAAGATCTGGTGGCAATCAAGTCTGTAAAAGTGTCTGCCTCTGAAGAGTAATGGGCTACTTGGAGATCAAAAGTTTCCTGGACAGATGTAAGAACTACATCAGTTTTGAAACAATGAGGCTTTCAGTCGGCTAAACCTATCAAAGTGTATATGTATAGGGACCTTGGGCTGCAAAGCTACTTCTCCATTAGTATGTGTAGGAGGATATAAAATATGCATACAGCAAGTTATAACTCTAGAAACAGTGACCACATACTTGACACCCGGTTTCATCCCGCAATAACTTTGATCATTCAAACTCAAATAGCTGCCATTAGAATGCAGCAAGAATTCTGTTTCAATTAATGGTAGGGGAGCACCTTTAAAAAGCATTCTAAATTGGCAGCAGAAGCATTACAAACCCCATGAAGAGCAGTCTCTCTACAAACTAAGGAGTGCGTTAAAGAAGCCTCACAATTGTGAAGGCTGACAAAAGCCGCTTCATTCTTGAGTGCATATCTTTGAGGGAGAGGTTCCTATAGCTCAAGGCGGCCCGGCGCTCGACTCCACTTTGCTCCCGGTCTCATTTGAGAAGAAGGTCACGAGACTGCTTGCAGAGTCATCACCATTCCTCCTTGTCTCATTCCAAGTCCTTGGGACGATCAGGTCACAAGAAGAAGTTGAAGAAGGCCAAATGTTCTTCGACTTCACCCTGTCGCTCGGAAGATGCAACACGGGGGAAGAGTGTTGATGCTCTGGGCCTCTGACCTTTGAAGCCTGTGTCTGGGTCGGCTCCACGCCTCTCCGACTTTCCTGGCGCCGGTGCCACTTCTGCTCAGTTAAAAGTGCCATGTGCCTCACCTCTGGGGGAGACCAACCCGTACTGTGCACAATAGGCATAGGAGAGTCAGTGAGGGCCCCCTCAAGTTCCACGCCAGCAGCTTTTGCCTCAGCTCTGGGAAGCACCTCTGGATACACTCTTGGATCCGTACCAACGCCGGTCGGGCCCACTGTCAACGTTGATCCTATACTTATTCCTGATGTCCCAGGCCAGACTGGCGTCGCTCAACGCCGACTCCATTTTCTATGGGCTCTCTTAGGCCCAAGGCGGATCCTGACCCTTCTTACAATGGGTATGGAAATGGTGATATTGTAGAGGGGTCGCTAGATCCTTTAGAATACCATCTTGACCCTCAAATGAACTGTGTTCAGGATTTGAGCGACACTAGCCGACTAGATACCTTTCCTGATGCTGGCATGCTTTATCCCCTTACTGTGGCTACGGAGGAGGGAGCGTCATACTCCATGGTAGTAAGAAGGGCTGCTGAGGTTTTTTGGGACCTTGACCTTCCTTCCGTGGAGGTCAGGGCTAACCTCCTGACCAAGGTGCTTCAGCCTGGGGCTTCCAGTGTAGAACCCCTCCTTCCCTTTAATGAAGCCCTTGTGGACGTTCTACTGAGTACCTGGTCCAAACCCAGCACAGGGGTTCCTGTGAATAGGATGGTTGCCCACCACCATTGGCTTGCGCTGACTGACCCAAAATTCCTGACCCAACAGGTCAGGAATTTTGTGATCCAGGCTTTCGCTTCTCCTGGCGCATTCCCTTCCACTTTCCCGGATAAGGAATCAAAAATACTGGATAACCTTGGGAAGAAACTTTTTTCTTCCGCCAGTCTAGCACTGCGGTCTGTGAACACTGCATGCGTTTTGGGCCGATACTCCCATACTCTCTGGGATATAGTCACGTACGTGCTGCTTTGAGTCCCGGAGGAGGCCTAGGCGGTTCTCTCCCAAGCTGTTACTAACTGGAGAGATGCAGCAAAGTTCATGAATCGTTATGGACTGGATACGACTGACGCACTAACTAGATCGGTTGCATCAGCAGTGGCCTTGAGGTGCCACACCTGGTTGAGGACGTCTGGCTTTTCAGGGGATGTCCAGCAATCTCTAATGGACATGCCCTTTGATGGCGCTTGTCTTTTTAGAGACAAAGCGTACTCAGTGCGTTAGCGCTCCTCACCCCCCACCATCCACTTTTTGCCCCTCTCGTGGCTACAGAAGGGGCACCCAGCCGCGTTCATTTTCACCCAGCCACTGGACCGTGTGCATGCTTCAGAGCCTCTGCGCAAACGCTGGATCACACATGCTTGTGGATCAGGGAGCCAGCGGTCCACCCAGTCCGCTCCCTCCACTGCCTTCAAGCCTTCAAGCCTTCCTAGCCAGTTGAAACATCCGGGACCAGTTGGCGGCATGACTTTTTTTTCATGTAGGCCAATCAATCACCCTGCCTACTTCTACGCATCCCCACATCCCTCTCATGAGGAGGAGATATTCCACTGCCTGGATCCAAAAATAGTGTTGGCGTTCTACGTAAATCGTACCACAGATTTCCAGATGAACCATCAACTCTTTGTGGGTTTTGTTGGTGCGAACAAAGGACGGGCGGTACAGAAGAGGACCATCTCACAGTGGGTAGTCCTCTCCATCAAGATGTGCTACGCTTTGGCAAAAAAGCAACCCCCTGAGGGTTTGCACGCTCATTCCACCAGAGCAACTGCTGCTACCACAGCATTAGCACGTGGAGTTCCAGTCCTGGATAGCTGCCAGGCTGCGACGTGGGCATCCCTGCACACACTCACTAAACATTACTGCCTGGATAGTCAGGTCTGCAGAGACGACTACTTTGGGTGTTCGGTCCTGCAGGACTTTTTGGTCTGATCTTAGTTTACAGCCCACCACCGCGGATGGTATTGCTCAGGTATATATTTTAAAGTAAGGAATCTGCAACTAGAAGTCTCTATGAGATGAACAAGTTACTTACCTTGGTAATGATATATCTGGTACAGACATATTCTAGTTACAGATTTCTTACCGACCCGCCCATCCTCCCCGCTCTGCAAACTGATTTCTAGGGACAGATACTTTCCTTCAAGGGTGCTAGTTGTGGCACACCATTATCCGTGTTCTTCATGGCTCGACCCTACTGGCTTGGAAAGTCGTGAAAAGAACCTGATGTCAGTGTGCCGGGGTGGTGTCTATATACAACCGCAATATCACGATGACCACAAGGCCCGCGGAGGCGACCAACGCCACCTGATGGCACACACGGGTACTGCTCGAAGAAGAATCTCCGGATCCAATCTGACACCTGGGGGAAATTCTAAGGTAGGGAATCTGCAACTAGAATATGTCTGTACCAGATATATTGTTATGAAGGTAACTTGTTCATTAATCAAGCCGCAGAAGGCATTTCATCAGCCGAAAATGGTAACTTTTCTAAATGTTTAAAAATGTGCAAATTCCAACTGAATTGCAAAGTTGATCTCAACTGACTCTGGCCATGTTGAAGCATGGACATGCGATACTAAATGCAGATGAAACAATATTATTCAATGAATAAATACGAGTAGACAATGTGGTCATCTCATTATGAACAGTTGCCAATGTCTTTTCCACATTTTCCTCATTCATTTATCGCAAACCTTCTGCAACTTCCTGTTGAGAAATTTTCCATACTTAATTATAAGTGGTAGATATACTGAAAACGAAGAGATCTGGGAACTAGCAGAAGATCTTGCAAATCCATATTATCATAAAGGAGAAATAAGTGGTCTTCAGCTGCTGACAATGAGTTCTAACCATTGGTGGCACAGTTTACCCACACTGTATGTAGTGACAGCTTCTGAGTGTGATGACTGAATATAACCAAGGAGTCTGATCTCTTTGCCTTAAACCCTTTAGAGGAGTTAAAAAACAAAACACACAGCATTATAGCGTTTCTATCAATTGGTCATAATAACCACCCATCTGAACCAGAAAGTGAAGAATTGAATATACCATTCTGCATTATCTAATTAAGTTGTATCCTCTATGTAATTAACAACTGTTGCCAGTTTCTAAACTGTGCAATTGAGTGAATGCTCTAGATATCCAAAGTCATAATATCTCCAAATCCAAGACATGCAGTCTGTTGTAATTTTTCATTTTAAAAGATCATTTGACAAGGCATTAGACATGCTCTAAATAAAGGGTCTGTACCCCGGGCCTGCCACTTAAGAGTTCCCCAAACAGATTTTAGCTCAGTATTGTTTTTCCAATTCTCATAAAGCTGTATGGAGAGGTGTGAAATAAATTAATCCAAATAAATCTTCTTTATTTACATAAGCATGGGGAAGGTGTAAGCTTATAAAAATAAAAAATTAGGTCTGTAGGGACATGACTAGAAAAATAGGGAAACGTTTTCCGGTGTGTATTTGAGCTGCCTACAGGTGGTGTTAAACAGTGTTCCCACTGTGTATAATTAAAAACAGCACAGGGAGTACTAACTCTGTGTAAAAAGTAATGGGAATAGTGATAACAAAACATCCAGGCTCTCATTAGGAGTCTGCCGGTCCTACTACCACCAGACTTGTGGTGGCAGTTGGACCGCCCCAGTGCGCCAGTCTGGCCTCCTCACTAGGACTGTGGTGAACACTCCATGGTCGGACCTCCAGTACTGCCGCTTTTTTGCCTGCTGACGGCCTGGGTGTGCCGACGGTTTTAATTCACCAGGCCAGCACTGCAAGCAGCGCTGCCTTTGGGATCACAAGTCCCCTCTCTGCCGGCTTTTACATGGTGGTTGCACCGCCATGTAAAAGCTGGCGGAGGCAGTTTGTCGGGGGCCCTGCACTGCCCATGCGCTTGGCATGTGTAGTGCAGGGACCCCCATGGGCAGCCAGTCGCACTTTTCACTGTAAGCGCGGTGGGTGCTGTTGCACCGCAACACTGCCGCTGGCTCGTTTACGAACCGGCATGTCATAGGATGTTTCCCGCTGGGCCAGCAGGTGAAAACTCTGGTGCCGTCTGCTGGCCCAGTGGGAAACTCATAATAGGGGTTGCGGGAAGACTGACGCATAGACGCTAACTCGACCACGGGAGTTTGGCGGGTGGGCTTTTCTGCAGGCGAAAATCATAATCAGGGCCTTAATCATAATTTGCAGAATTTAAATACAAATCCTAATTTTCAAATACTTTGTATTATTTTTCAACTCAGATAGCATATTAGTAACAGTTACAACATCTCATTCATCAGAAATGAATGTGGGGTGTAATTATGTCATCCATAGCAATTTTAAACACAAATGGAATTTGGAACGTCTCTGAGACCAAAAATATCATATGGAACTTTAGCCCACACATTACCATCATGGATAACGAATGCAGTAATGTTCACAAGGGACAAGTCTCTAAGGACCTTATGGGACGAGCAGTGGAGAGTAAGTACTTGAGCAACCAGTTCAGGAACAGTGTGATTAGGAAGATAGTATACATTCAACAGCACAAACAGAACTGTAAGAAATGCAATCCAAAGGACAGAGAAATAGTGAAAGGAACGTCCAGCAATAGATCCATGGAGGAAACCGGTATGTCAGTTTTAGCCATAGTAACAGTGCACACATACCATTTACAGAAGTATGTGAAGAGTCTGAAGAAAAATCATCAATATCAATAAAGTAACCAGAGGCAGTAGTAGTAAAATAGGAACCTCATCATGCGAAGTAGCGCATGTAGATACCGCCAAAGATAGTTAGTAATACACATCATCAGTGCAGGGATCAGCAGTAGAAGATGCCAAGTTAACTTCTGAAACATATCCAGTGTTTCCATCATCAATATGTATGGTTGAGATTTCAGCATCTGAAGACCCCAGCTGTGGAGTAGTAAGATCAGGACTATTTAATGTATACAGAGGGATCTCTTGCAGTGTAAGTAGAGGAGACAAGCAACAATCCAGATACCCTTGTGGCCTATTGTGAAGAACTGGCCGCGTGATGTAACTTGATCAAATCAATGGAAACTTGTTTCTCTTTACAAACGGCAAGCAGTAGCAAAATCACAGTTCATGTATCTTGAACTGCAGGGACAGGCCATATTGTTTTTAATCTGCAATCTTCTCCCTGATTAGATGTCCCACTTTAGAAATCAAGCCAGAGACCGATGGTTGCACCTTTAATTTGTCAGTGGCAGACTGTTTAGAAAGCAAATTCAAGAGCTCATCGCAGAAGTCTTTTAATTTCTGTTGACAGTGAAAAGTTAATTGATGTTAAAGAGCACATTGTTTGCCACTGCACCAGAGTTATCAAGATCTGGAACAAACATTGGCACACCAGACAACATTTTATATGGAGGACAACCACCCACGTTCTTTAATGCTCTCTTAACACCATATATGTGATGATTCCAACTGTAACATGAATCTAATACTCTAGCTGTTAACCCCTTTGCTGCCAGGCTTTTTCCCCTCCTGTGCCGAGCCTTTTTTTGGCTATTTGGTGGCAGTTTGCGCTTTAGCCCTCATAACTTTTTGTCTACATAAGCTACCCCCACCAAATTTGTGTCCTTTTTTTCCCCCCCAACATCCCACGGATTCTAGAGGTACTCAGACTTTGTGGGTTCCCCTGAAGGAGACCAAGAAATTTGCCAAAATACAGAAAAGATTTTGTAAAAAAAAAAAAATGGGGAAAAAGGGCTGCAGAAGAAGGCTTGTGTTTTTTTCCCCTGAAAATGGCATCTACAAAGGGTTTGTGGTGCTAAAATCACCATCTTCCCAGCTTTGAGGAACAGGCAGACTTGAATCAGAAAACCCAATTTTTCAACACAATTTTGGCATTTTACTGGGACATACCCCATTTTTACTATTTTGTGTGCTTTCAGCCTCCTTCCAGTTAGTGACAGAAATGGGTGTGAAACCAATGCTGGATCCCAGAAAGCTAAACATTTGTGAAGAGTAGACTAAATTATGAATTCAGCAAGGGGTAATTTGTGTAGATCCTACAAGTGTTTCCTACAGAAAATAACAGCTGAAATAAAAAAATATTGAAATTGAGGTGAAACAAACAGCCATTTTTCTCCACTTTTTACTCTGTAACTTTTTCCTGTGATGTGAGATTTTTTAAAGCAATATACCGTTACCTCTGCTGGACTCTTCTGGTTGCGGGGCTATATAGGGCTTGTAGGTTCATTAAGAACCCTAGACCCAGAGCCAATAAATGAGCTGCACCTTGCAATGGGTTTTCATTCTATACCAGGTATACAGCAATTAAGTTGCTGAAATATAAAAAGTTAAAAATAGGTATCAAGAAAACATTTGTATTTCCAAAATGGCCACAAGATAAGGTGTTGAGAAGCAGTGGTTATTTTCACATCTCGGAATTCCGGGGTGCGCATAACTAGCATGTGAATTAGGGCATTTCTCAAATAGATGTCTTTTTTTTACACACTGTCTTAAATTTGGAAGGAAAAAATGTAGAGAAAGACAAGGGGCAGTAGCACTGGTTTTGCTATTCCGTTTTCCAACAAGTCTTCTGATAAAAATGGTACCTCACTTGCGTGGGTTGGCCTAAAGCTCGGGAGAGGAAACATAACATGGACACATCACATTTTCACATTGAAATCTGACATGTTTAGTGCCTAGCTGTAGAATTTGGCCTCTAGCTCAGCCGGCAGCTAGAGAAACCTACCAAACCTGTGCATTTTTTTAAACTAGACACATAGGGGAATCTAAGATGGGGTGACTTATGGGGCTCTCACCAGGTTCTGTTACCCGGAATCCTTTGCAAACCTCAAAATCTGGCCAAAAAAAAACACTTTTTCCTCTCATTTCGGTGACAGAAAGTTCTGGGATCTGAGAGGAGCCACAAATTTCATTCTGCCCAGCATTCCCCTAAGTCTCATGATAAGAATGGTACCTCACTTGTGTTGTTAGGCCTAGCGCCCGCGACAGGATATGCTCCAAAACACAACGTGGACATATCACATTTTCCCAAAAAAAACAGACCTGTTTTTTGCAAAGTGCCTAGATGTGGATTTTGGCCTCAAGCTCAGCCGGCACCTAACGAAATGTACCAAACCTGCACATTTTTTTTAAAACTAAACACCTAGGGGAATCCAAGATGGGGTGACTTGTGGGGCTCTGACTAGGTTCTGTTACCCAGAATCCTTTGCAAACCTCAAAATGTGGCTTAAAAAAACCACTTTTTCCTCATATTTCGGTGACAAAGTTCTGGAATCTGAGAGGAGCCACAAATTTCCTTCCACCCAGCGTTCCCCCAAGTCTCCTGATAAAAATGATACCTCACTTGTGTGGGTGGCCCAGGTGCCTGCAAAAGAAAAATTCCAAAAACCTATAGAGATTGAGGGGATAGCACAGCGAGTTGATAAGCACATATTTTTCTTTTATACATCTTTAACGCTAACTCTGCTTTGGGACCCACACAAGTGAGGTATTATTTTACTTGGGAGGCTGAGGGGAATGCTGGGTGGTAGGTTATTTGTGCCGGATCGGTGATCCTACAAAGAAATGTGAGGAAAATATGCTTTTTTAAGCATATTTTGAGGTTTGCATAGGAGTCTGGGTAAGAAAATGTTGGGGGATCCAGGCAAGCCACACCTCCTTGGACTCCCTTGGGATGTTTATTTTTAAAACATGTCTGGGTTTGGTAGGTTTCCCTAGATGAAGGCCGTACTCGGGACCAAAGATATAGGTCCCCCATGCCTCCCCAACACAGGTAGTTTTGCAATCGATCATTTTGATATGTCCACGTACTTATGTGATGTTCCAAACACTAAAATTGTGAAAAGAAACACACTTAGGTTATGTTAAAAAGACCCCTCACCCACCAACCAAGTTGATGGCATGTTTCATCATCGGGGTCCCACCCGAGACCCTTAGCGTGTCACGAGTGTGCTGCAATGCCTCCTTACAGCGGAGCAGGTTTTGTAATTTTTACCACAAATACTGGTTGGATTTGGCACAAGGGTGAGTGATCGTTCAGTAGATCAAATTTTATTAACGAGATTTCACAAAAATGAAATGCACTGTTAATAACTGAAAGACCAAAAAACTGAACCAATGACTCACAGCTCGTGAGCTGTAAAGCCACGATAAGGCACCAACCGTTTTACAGTCCGTTCACACACCTTTCATACATGCCATGCACAAGACTATTCACGCTGCCAGCCACGGGCCCAGCACATTACAACACTCGCTTTGACAGACAGCGCCACTCAAGGGCCCATCACTTACATACGCCCACATGCCTGATAGAGCAACCGCACCAGCTGATGGGAGTGTGTGGACTGGCGTTTGGCTGGCAGTATGTTGCAGTAACAAACAGCAAGTCAATATCTACACCACCAGCCAAGCGCCACTCCACACACAATGGCATCCCTTTTTTTAAACAAAGAAACCACTAACTAATTAGAAATAAGTACAAAACTACAAACACAAAAGCTCTAACTAAATACATGACCGAAATGCCAATCATCAAACTGAACACATGAAAATATAAAACAGGCAGTTTACACTCATGATAGTTCCCAGTAATTCTTCTGGGTGTGGTAATTCCTGAAACAGCCACCCACACACAGGCCAGACTTTGAAGGACAATCTGGGCAGTACATTAGAGTCTCCCACCGGATACCTCTTCGAGCACAGACTCCACATTTCTTAGCTGGAAAGTCTTTTTTAGGTGTGGGAGGAATGTGCTCAGCAAAGTGGCGATCTTTCAATCTAGCCACATCCTCCTCCACTGCTTCTCTAGGAACTCTTGCCTGTTCCACCACAATAAGGCTCGCTATCACTGACTCCTGATATTTCACAAATGTCATCTTTGACTCTGGAGACCTATCCTTGACCACAATAAAAAGCATTAAAAGTTGCCAAGTGGAACAGATGAATTGCTAACTTCTTAAACCAAACGTAACACTTACGAATAGCAGTATAAGGTTCCAACCTCTGATCAGCTCTATCTACACCTCCCATGTGCTTATTATAATCTAAAATGCACACAGGTTTGCGCACTTCAGCACCTGGCCCGAACCAGTCGTGGGGAAGTACTCTCATCATGGATGGTACTTAGCATGTAGACATCCCTCCTGTCTCAAAATATTAGAGCTAGCAGCTCATCATTCTGCAAGGCACTACACTGTCCCCTCTCAAGTTTTTTTTTTTTTTACACAGACAAGCTCCCTTGGATAGCCTTTCCGGTTACAACGAATTGTGCCACAAGCAACAGGGTCCACTCTAAACAATTCCTTAAACAACTGCACTAGTGTAGAAGGTATCTACATACAAATGGTGACCTTTGTTAAACATTCGTCTACCACGTTCCCACACAATTTTCTCAGTAACTCCAAAAGTGGGAGGACAACCGGAGGGTCAGTACTAGAATCCCTACCAGTGTAGACCCGGAAATTATACACATATCCTGTACCACTTTCAGACAGCATATACAATTTAATTCCATATCATGCCATCTTGCTAGGAATGTACTGCCTAAAAACAAAACCACCCTTGAAGAGGACCCAAGACTCGTCCACAGCTATTTCTTTGCCTGGAACATAGACCTCTGAAAACCGATCTACAAAATGATCAAGGACAGGCCTAATCTTAAAAAGACGGTCAGAGTCGGGGCGATCTTGTGGCAAGGGTAAAGCATTGTCAACAAAATGCAGCATTCTAAGAAGAAGCAAATACCGATTACGACTCATGGTTGCAGGAAATATAGCCATTGCCATCAATGGACTAGTAGATCAATAAGCAGCCAGTGACGGCTTCCTTATCAACCCCATTAAAAGAGTCAAACCCAAAAACCTTTTCATCTCTTCCAAATTTGTGGGAATCCACTGGGTAGCTCTAGAGTGTGGCCTAAGTCAGGCAGCGTTGTCCCTCAAATACTGCTCTGCATATAAATGAGTCTGCTCAACAATATCTTCCCAAAAAAAACCTTCATCCATAAATACCTCAAAGAAATTGACAGGCAAAAAGTTTGCCGTATTGACTCTACACCCCGGGAGACCAGTAAAGGCAGGCAACTCTGGCTGCTCCATGTTTGAGGCAACCCGGAGTTCAGGTCTTCCAACGGGAAACCTTTCAGCCCCATGTTGCTGCACTATTGGCACATCAGTGTCCTCCTCTAAAATAGACCCTTCATCTGCACTGAGAGTGGCTTCCTCATCAGAAGATTCCTCTCTGACAGAAACTTCACTGCCAGATTCTCTCACTTCCTCCTCTGCCTCAGATGCAATCAGTCTCATAATCATGATCAGACAATGCCTCAAAAAGCATACCAACAACCTGCTGAGCGGTCATCCTGCGGCTAGTCATGTTTCTTCCTACAAAAAGTAACTGGACAAATGCACCACCAACAACCAGCACTGTGTAAGATAAGTAATAAACAAAGTATTGTTTTATCACAAAGAGTTATGTACTGAAAAACTCTACCGCTCACTTGCCGGAAAAACCTACTCACCAGCAACTACTCTGCACAGACACAGCAATCACCAATGATACCCCACTAAAAAGAAAGAAAGAAAAGCAAATTAGAAATAGGACAACACAAATATCATTGTGCACAAATCTGAGGACAATTTCACACACAATTCTGCATTTAGTACACCACCTAAAAACATGTAATTGATGCATGGCAACAATACTCCTTTGGAGTAAATTGTTTTTACCTACCTAAAACATGCAACTACGCAAACCGCAGGTCAACCACTGCCAAAACCGCAAGGAGCCACAGCAAAGGAAGCAAAAGCTTTCAACTAGAACAAAAAGGATTAAAAAAACAGTTATAATCACAAATGCAAATACTTCGGCAGTTGACAAACACCCCACCATCAAGCACTTAGAAATTGGTGCCTAAGTGGATTCTGCCCCCCATAGGGGCAGATGGGCCTTCTAAAAAACAAAATAGGCCTATCTGCTCCAAGGGGGGCAGAAAATACCTTTTGTAGTGTGCCCCCGTGGGGAGCGACCCTTGCCCAAGGGGCCACCCCATCCAATAAGCACACACACATTATACCTGGTGCCTAAGTGGCTTCTTCCCCCCTTTGGGACAGATGGGCCTAAAAAAAGAAAAAAGGCCGATCAGCCCCCAAAGGGGGCAGAAATGGCCAACAGTTCTATGCCCTTCTTGGGGGGGAGTGACCCTTGCCCAAGGGGGTCCCCCCCCAACAGAAATAAACAAATAAAAATCCCTGGTGTTCCAGTGGTTTCTGCACCCCTTGGGGGCAGATCAGCCTAAAAATAAATGGCCATAAATAATATGCCCCTTTAAGGGGAGCTGCCCTTGCCCAAGGGGCCACCCCCCATCCAATAAAAACACACACACACATTATCCCTGGTGCCTAAGTAGATTCTGCCCCTCCTTGGGGGCATATGGGCCTATAAAAAATAGACCGATCCGCCCCCAAGGGGGGCTGAAATGGCCAACAGTTCTATGCCCCCTGGCGGGGGTGACTCTTGCCCAAGGGGGTGCCCCCCCACAGAAATAAACAAATAAAAAAAATCCCTGGCGTTCCAGTGCTTTCTGTCCCCCTTGGGGGCAGATCAGCCTAAAAGTAATAGCCCAATCTGCCCCTAAGGGGGCAGAAATGGCCATAAAATATATGCCCCCCAAAGGGGAGCGACCCTTGCCTAAGGGGCTGCTCCCCGACACATCCATACCACATATAAAACAAATAAAATCCCTGGTGTCTAGTGGGCATTCCTGCTGCCCGAGCGCAATGCGATCAGGCAGCAGGAATGCTCAAAGAGACATAGGTGGAAAGGAAAACCCAGCGCGACCGGCAACCTTTAGTGATGTCAGCGTGCGATCACGCGCTGACGTCATTAGAGGGTGGGGGGGGATCCGGGGTGGAAGGGGAAGGGCTTACCCTTCCATCCCTGCCCTGGGGGGATGGGAGGGAAGCCCACAGAGGGCATGTGCCAGGACGTAATGATTACGTCCTCGGCACAGGAGCACTGTGCCGGCGAACGTAACCATTACGTCCCCGGCACAGAACGGGTTAAAGACTGCTTTGCGTCATAGTTCTTCCATTCCACTATCAAATTTCCCTCAGGATGGTAGGGGGCGGAATAATGCATAGCAACACCCAAGATGCCCTTAGTATCCTGATATGCCTTAGAGGTGAAACCTGGTCCAAGTGGAATGCTGCCACTGCAAATGTACATGCAGACTTAGAAATCTTTAATAACAGTTTGAACTTCAGCCGATCACACCCATAGTAATCGAGAATAAGAATCAACAGCCACTAAGATACATTTGAATACTCCATCCATATGTAGCAGTCTACAATGATCGAAATAGACACATTATAATGGCTTATTTGAAAGTAAAAGCAGTGGCTGCAGTGAGCAAGCAATGGAGGAACCCTTAGGCCCTCATTACAACCCTGGCGGTAGGTGTTAAAGCGGCGGTAATACCGCCAACAGGCCGGCGGTAAAAAAATGGGATTTGGACCTTGGCGGTTACAGCCATCCAACACCGCCACTTTAACACACCGACTGCCAGGGTGGTAACAGCCGGTGGGCTGGAGACTTTGGTCTCCAGCCCGGCGGCCATCACTTTCCCACCCTCGGGATTACGACCTGGCCTACCACATTGGTTTTCGTGGTTTTTATACTGCCACGAAAACCATGCCGGTAGGCACTATCAGTGCCAGGGAACTACTTCCCTGGCTCTGATAGGGGTCTCAATCCCGCACCCCACCCCGTCCCCAGAGTCCTCCCCCACCCGCTCCTGCCCCCTGCACATATACATACCCACACAGGCACCCATATTCACACATGCACACACACATACCCACTTCCACCCATGCATGCACACACACATACCCACACACCACAACACACACAAACATACCTTGTCACACACCTGCATCCACAACACTCACAATCACTCATTCACGCATGCATCCAACGCGACTCACACCCGCATGCACGCATCCCAAAACATACACCCACATACACACAACACCCCCCTCTCCGGTCAGAGAACCCGACTTACCTGCTTTCAAGGGGTCCTCTGGCTGGAGACGGTCCGCGGCGCTGCTGTCAGCAGCAGCATCCGCCAGCAACACACCACCAGGCCGTATCATTGCTCATGATACGGTCGGCTGTGTTTTGCTGGTGTGGCGGTGCTGCTGTCAGCAGCGCCACCTTACCGCCGTCATGACCGTCGGCGGTCATGATACGCGTTGCTGGCTGGTAGCCACGGCAGTGGTATGTTGGCGGCCGTCACCGTGGCAGTAGGCAGTCAATACTACCAATGTTGTAATGAGGGCCTTAATGTGTTAACAAATGTCACAAGCAAGTACAGACTTTGTAATGACAGCAGCCAAAATGTCATCATCTATCCTCATTTGTGAACAAGTAATTGTAGCTACAAAAACTGGCCGAACTGCAGCCTTGGTCGCTGCATCAGCCAAATAATTCCCTGCAGCATGTACACCAACATGTTGATGACTCAATTTGTGGATCACATGAGCCTGTGATAAAGCATCTTTCAGAGCTGCCACCTTTTCCCAAAGAAGCCTATGCTTTATAGTATTACTTTCAGAATCTCTGAATCCATTCAAGCACTAGCACGGTAAATTATCATTGCAGGCATGGACAAAGTAATAGGAATCACACACTATAAGTGTGGGGAATTCTGAATCCGTATTCTGCAAAGGCAATTCAGCCAGTTGAGCACTACAGTCACCTAAAGTTTCTGGATATGTTCTTTGTGCCTGAAAAACTCCATCTCTCATGTCATCTCTAACTGCAGCAAACGCATCTGAGGACATGTGCTTAGTACCAATCACACACTGGGCTGAGCCATCAGTATAGGTTATGAAGCATAATCATTAAGAGGCAATATTTCACTACAAATGGGGTATTCCCATTCATACAGGCGATATTCATGTGGTCTCAAATTAGGGTCTAAATACATAGTCAAAATCAGTAGCTATCAAGGAAGCGGACCTCTGGATCCATCCTGTGTGTAAGGATTTCCCAGTTGGTACACCGGCCTTGGTGTGGCCTCCAAGGCCGGAACAGGAGACACCACCATTATAAGTCTCCATTGTGCCAGAGGACGGCCCTTTAGTACAGCTGTATAAACTGCAGTCCAAATTCTTTCAGTCAATGCAAAATGCATTTCCGCATGAGAATATAGGTGCGACTTATGAGCTATTGGCATGTTTCAGCTTCATTAAATGAAACGTACGTGTAACCACAAGAACCTGAAATTATGTGGATCACCAAATTAGGACAGTTAACACATGCATGCAAGTGTTTAGACTGAAGCATGTCAGTTTGCAAGTTTCTGAGAATAGTGGTATGTTCAACTATCCAATCTTCATTAGAAAATTCAGGACAAATTAAATCGTACAGTGACCTTACCCGTTGTGCATAATTTGATATGTGAGTTCTAGTTTTCAAAGTATTTGGTAGCTGCTAAAGAGAAAGTTTTCTAAAAAAAAAAAAAAAAATGTGGTGCCAGACTTTTGCATTCATTTGACAATTCATATCCTAAAAATTGGACAGTGAAGAAGGCACTTGTAGATTTCTTAAAATTAAATTTGTAGCCACTCAGCGAACCTCAGACTAATGCAACCCACCCTGGCCAAATGTATATTAAAATCATCATCTGTGAAATAAATGTCTGCAAATAAGTCAACTCCTCTGAGTCAATTTCTTGTAAAATTGACATCACTCAGGCACCAAACAGACCTGGACTGTTCTTTAGTCCTTTGGGAGGTGAGAAAACCTTATGTGTTCCTATTGCAGAGAAAGCAGTTAAATTCCTGCTTTCTGTTGCTCATTTTAATAGAAATATTTATTGGAAAGGTCCAATCTAGTTTTGTACTTTTACAAACTATATTGTTTATCAATCTTGTGCTGTGGAGATTTTGTACAGCAAAAGTCTGTGTGTGACTGTTTAAATTGTGATAGTCTAAAACCATGTTATAAAAATGATCAGGTTTAATCCCAGGACATAATAGATTATTTATAGGGGGGAGACACAAGGCTCAATCACACCTCGAGATTCTAATTGAGATAGAATCTCCCTAACTGCCCATTTAGTGTCATGTTTGATAGGATATTGTGCCTGAACCTACAGACTAGAGTTTATGGAGGTAACATGATAAACCCACTTGGTTATGATACAAAGCTGATGCCCGCACAATAGCCCATTCTGCAGCATATGCTGCTTTCGACCTTCACTGGAACAAGAATGGAAAAAGAGGGTAAAATTAAATCCTCCCCTTGTGATACATTTCCAACAAACTCAATTGGCCAATCAACCTCAGCCAACAGAATGTAGTATTCAGTGGTCACATTCTGCCAGAATATTACTCTAATATCATGCAGTATGTCACCCTCAATTTGAATGTCCAAATTATACATTGTCAGGAGGGTTAAGCTGCTGATCTGGAGTTTCAACTTTAATTTAAGTCATCAGTCTGCCTCGCCACCAGTAACTCATGAATAGTCTGATGAACTGTTATGAGCGCTGCTGCGCTGTCAGGAAGAGTTCTCACCTGCGTCTTTCTCTGAAGAATTGTGGCATTGTTGGTGGAAATGCACTTTCTTTTTAAGTTGTGCTTTTTGTGGAAGTTGTTCTTCCTTTTTTTATAAGGATGTCAGAGGGGTGCTGAGAGTCAGTGTTTGGTTTCATATACTCTTCCTGTCTGCGACTGCCTCAACCCCCCTCTCTCGGACCGCTTGTCTATACAGTCATGCAAGGAATGAGAAGGACGTTGTAGGAGGCTGGCCTAGTTTGCAGTAGGTACCAACGGCACTTACACCTTATACCAGGTCCTGTTATCCCTTAGTAGTGAAATGTAGTCAGTGTCTAGAAGCCAGGCTGTCTAGGGATAGCTGTAGCTGAGCAGCCAAGGCTTATCTAGGAGACATGCAAAGCTCTTGCAATACCTCTGTAGTCACTCAGTACTCCCACACATGAAAGAAAATACTCAGTGTTACAAAAATAAAGGTACTTTAGTTTTAGTGACACAATGCCAAAAATACCTTAGAGACTGTACTCCCTTTGGAGGTAAGTAGTGTATACACTAGAATGCAGAAATAGATGTAAAACAGTTAGAAAACAGCGCAAATAGTGAAAATCACAAAAGGTTCCGATGGGCCTAGGGGCAACACAAACCATATACTAAAAGAGTGGAATGTGAAAGTCAGTTTCCCACCTAGGCAAATGTAGTGTGTAGAGGGGCACTCAGAGTGTAAGAAAACACCAAAGGTAAATAATAGGACCCAACCCAGACCCCAGGAAAACAGGAGTAAATCACAGTAAGTTTCTTAGAACACACAAGAAGTTGTGGTATTATGCAAGAACCAGAAGAGACTGCAAGACACCAACGATGAATTCCTGGACCTGAAGACCTGTGGAAGAAGGAGACCAAGTTCAACAACCACTGAAAAGTCCAGGGAGAACAGGAGCCCCTGCTAACCTAGATGAAGGTGCAAAAGAAGAACCACCAGTGAAGAACAGTCAGTACTGCACCCAAGAAGACGGATGCAGGTTCCTGGTTGGTGCAGATGCTAACCCACGCCAGATGGAAGTTTGAAGTCTGGCTTGCCTGACTGGATTCTGCCAACAAGTCTTGGCACATGCAAAGCTCATGGTTAGTGGAAAATGGTGCTGCCTGGGACCATGAGGAACCTGGTGGCCTCTACCCTGGAGGGTGAGACAGAAGACGCTCTCAGCAACTCAGAGAGCCCTCAGAAAACCAGGCAGCGTGCACAGGTGTCCCACAGCACGAGGACAAAGAAGGTGCAAATGGAGGCTCACGCCACCGGAGAACCACTCAGGAAGCTGTGTGTCACAGAAAGGAGTCCTGGCGGCCGGAGCTGTGCTGTGCACGAAGAACTTCATTCAACTTCATGCAAATCACGCAGTGCATGGATGTTACTGTCTTGCGTGGGGAGGCAAGCTCTTACCTCCACCAAAGTTGGACAGCTGAACCTTAGGATTGTCGGGACAACTTCAGTCCTTCACCTATGTTGCTGGATCCACACACTTCATCAGGAGAGGGGACACACGCCACCGGACTTTACTGCAGTGAGGTGGCTGCTGAAGCAGGGAAGTGACTCCTTCACTGCAAGGGAGATTCCTTCGTTCTTCTGGTGCAAGCTGAAGACAGGCAGTCCTCGGAGCATGCACAACCTGGAAACAGTTGCTTGCAGGAGCTGAAGATACAATGATGCAGAAGTCATCTTTGCTGCAATTTGTAGAGTTCATGGAGGGTCCAGAAGCAGCTTCTTCCGTAGAAGGTGAAGTAAAGGATGCAGAGGATTCCTGCTGGAGTCTTGCAATCTGAATCTGAGGGAACACCCAGGAGAGAGACCCTAAATAGCTCTGAGAGGGGGATTGGTCAGCTCCACAGGTAAGCACCTATCAGGGGAGGGCTCTGATGTCACCTGCTGGCGCTGGCCACTCGGATGCTCCCAGAGTGCCTCACCTGCTTGGAATGCAAAATGTCAAAACCCAAGGACACTCTGGAGGAGCTCTGGGCACCACCCCTGGGGTGGTGATGGACAGCGGTGTAGTCACTCCCCTTTACTTTGTCCAGTTTCACGCCAGAGCAGGGACGGGGGGGTCCCTAAACAGTGTAGACTGGATTATGCAAGGAGGGCGCCATCTGTGCCCTTTAAAGCATTTCCAGAGGCTCTGGGAGGCTACCCATCCCATGCCTGTAACACCTATTTCCAAAGGGAGAGGGTGTAACACCCCTCTCCCAAAGGAAAGGCTTTGTTCTGCATTCCTGGACTTGAGCTGCTCAAGGAACTGGAGGGCAGAATCCTGTCTGGGAGGTGGCAGCAGCTGGGGCTGCCTGGAAAACCTCAGAAGACTGGTATGGCAGTACTGGGGGTCCACTGTGGTGCCCCTAGAGTGCATGGAATTATAAAAACCAATACTAGAATCAGTATTGTGGTACCATTCCCAGATGTTAGACACCTTACATGGCCATATTTGGAGTTACCATTGTGAAGCTGGACATATGTATTGATCCCATGGGCATTTTCTTGAAAGTGAGGTCATTAAGAGGGGCAACAATGGAGCCATAATTCTTAATAGTCCTTCTGTAGTACCCAGTGAGACCAAGAAAGGCTCTGACCCCTGGGTCTGTGTAGTAGGGGGAGACAGGATTTTCCCCTGCAGTGGTTCAATCTGTTCCCCACCAACTAGGTGTCCCAGATAAACCACCTTCCCCTGCCCTATCTTCCACTTTGAAGCCTTGATAGTGAGACCTGCCTTTTGCAGGGCCTCCAAAACTTTGCATAGGTGGACCAGGTTGTCATCCCAGGCGAAGCTGAATACAGCAATATCATCAAGATAAGCTGCAATGAAAGCTTCCAGACTTTGGAGGACTGTATTCAGGAATCCCTGGAAAGTGGCAGGTGCATTCTTCTAACTAAAGGGGATAACTGTGAATTGATAATGCCCTCCAATGGCACAGAATGCAGTTTTTGGTCTTGCATCGTCTGATAGCTTGATTTGCCAATACCCTGCAGTCAAGTCAAAAGTGCTTAGATACACTGGCATCTGCCAAGTATCTATCAGCGCATCTTCCCTGGGTATAGGGTGAGCATCAGTCTTTGTGACTGTATTGAGCCCTCTATAATTTACACAAAACCCCATCTCCCTTTTACCATTTTGAGAATGAGGCTTGGGTACTAGCACCACTGGGCTGGCTCAGGGCCTATCTGAGTACTCAGTCACTCTTAAGTCCAACATTTTCTGAACTTCTGATTTGTTGTAATCCCGGACATGGTCAGGCTGACTATAAATCGTACTTTTGACAGGTAAACTGTCTCCAGTATCTATGGTGTGTTCACACCAAGTGGTCTGACCAGGTGTCAGAGAGAACAGCTAAGAAACCTGGCATAGAAAGTTCCTGCAATCCTCCTTTTGCTCTTCTGAAAGGCAGTCTGCAAGAACTACTCCTTCCACTGAGCCATCCGCTGCAGTGGTGGAGAAGAGATCAGGGAGAGGGCCACTCTCTTCTTCCTGTCCCTCATCAGTGGCCATGAGTAGTGTTAAGTCTGCCCTATCATAGTAGGGTTTCAGGCAGTTTACATGAAGTACTTAGAGGACTTCTGGGAGTGCCTAGGTCCACTAAATAAGTGACCTCACCGTTTTTCTCCACTATCAGATGCGTGCCACTCTATTTGTCCTGGAGTGCTATGGGTGCCACAGGCTCCAGTACTCATACCTCCTGTCCTGAATGGTACTTAGTCAGGACAGATTTCTTGTCATGCCATTGTTTTTGCAGCTTTTGGCTTGCCTAAAGGTTTTTGGTGGCCTTTTTCATATACACAGCCATTCTAGATCTTAGACCAAGTACATAGTCCACTATATCTTGTTAGGGGGCCTTCAAGGGTTGCTACCACCTCTCCTTCACAAGCGCAAGTGGACCCCTAACATGGTGACCTAAAAGGAGTTCAAATGGGCTGTAGCCCACTCCATTTTGGGGTACCTCCCTGTGGGGAAAAAAGGGGGCATGGCAATAGGACATCCCATCTCCTTCTGAGCTCTTCAGATAGTCCCATGATCATACCTTTGAGATTTTATTAAACCTCTTAACCAATCCGTTTGTCTGAGGGTGGTAAGGTGTGGTGAATTTATAAGGTACACCACACTCTTTCTACATTGCCTTCAAGTATGCAGACATGAAGTTACTACCCCTGTCTGATACTACCTCTTTAGGGAAGCCCACCCTGGAAAATATTCCAGGAGGTCCTTTGCCACTGCAGGAGCTGTAGTGGTCCTCAGAGGAATTGCTTCTAGATAGCTAGTGGCATAGTCCACTACCACCAAGATAAACCTATTGCCAGAAACAGTAGGAGGGTCAAGGGGACCAACTATGTCAATCCCTACCCTTTTAAAGGGTACCCCAACCACAGGTAATGGGATCAAGTGGGCTTTTTGGGGTGCCACCAGTCTTGCCATTGGCTTGACAAGTGACACAAGAGCGACAAAACTCTTTTGTGTCCTCTGATATATGAGGCCAGTGAAAGTGAGGGACCAGTCTGTCCCAGGTCTTGCTTTGTCCCAAATGTCCAGCAAGGGGAATGTCATGTGCAAATCTTAGAAGAAATTCCTTATACTGCAAGGGAATGACCAGTCTCCTGGTAGCACCAGTGTAGGAAGCAGGCTCTGTACATACTATTTCAAAGTAAGAAATAGTGTGCACAGAGTCCAAGGGTTCCCGTTAGAGTTATGATAGTGGCAAAATTAGATAATTCTAATGCTCTATTTTGTGGTAGTGTGGTCGAGCAGTAGGCTTATCAGAGGGTAGTGTTAAGCATTTGTTGTACACACACAGGCAATAAATGAGGAACACACACTCAAAGACTTACTCCAGACCAATAGGTTTTTATATAGAAAAATATAATTTCTTAGTTTATTTTAAGAACCACAGGTTCAAGATTTACAGTTAATACTTTAAGTGTAAGGTACTTCACTTAGATACTTTAGGAACTTTGAATGAAAACAATATCATGTACAGTCTGCAAAAATGGCTATAAGCTATTTTCAAATTGGACATAGTGCAAAAATCAACAGTTCCTGGGGGAGGTAAGTAAAGGTTAGATTAGGAGGTAAGTAAAACACTTACATGTCTCAGTACTAGGGCATAGGCAGCCCACCGTTGGGTGTTCAAGGCAACCCCAAAGTTACCACACCAGCAGCTCAGGGACAGTCCGGTGCAGAGGTCAGAGGTGCCCGAAACACATAGGCGCCTATGGAGAACAGGGGTGCTCCGGTTCCAGTCTGCCAGCAGGTAAGTACCGGCATCCTCAGGGTCAGACCAGGGGGTTTTTGTGGAGCACTGGGGGGGTCACAAGTAGGCACACACAACACACCCTCAGCGGCACAGGGGCAGCCGGATGCAGTGTGCAAAGCAGGCGTCGGGTTTTGTATAGGTTTTAATGGAGGGACCCGGGGGTCAATCTAGCGGTGCAGGCAGGCACAGGGGGGGCTTCCCGGGACAGCCACCACCTGGGCTAGGCAGAGGATCGCCTGGGGGTCACTCCTGCATCGAAGTTTGGTTCCTTCAGGTCCTAGGAGCTGCGGGTGCAGTGTTGGTTCCAGGCGTCAGGTCCCTTGTTCCAGGAAGTCGCGGTCAGGGGAAGCCTCTGGATTCTCTCTGCAGGCGTCGCTGTGGGGGTTCAGGGGGGTCGTCTCTGGTTACTCACAGGCTCGCAGTCACCAGGGAGTCCTCCCTGAGGTGTTGGTTTTCTGCAGGTCGAGCCGGGGGCGTTGGGTGCAGAGTGTAGAGTCTCACGCTTCCGTCGGGAAACGAGAAGTCTTTGGAAGTTGCTTCTTTGTTGCAAAGAAGTAGCTGATTTTGAACAGGGCCGCTGTTCACTGGAGTTTCTTGGTCCTGTAGTCCAGGGCAGTCCTCTGAGGCCTCGGAGGTCGCTGGTCCCTGTCGGATGCGTAGTTGGAGCAGGTTTTCGAAGTTGGAGACAGACCAGTAGGGCTGGGGCAAAAACAGTTCTCGTCTTCCTCCTTCTCTGCAGGTTTGTAGGTCAGCAGCACTTCTTCTTTCTTCAGGTTGCAGGAATCTGATTTCCTGGGTTCTGGGGTGCCCCTAAATACTAGATTTAAGGGTGTGTTTAGGTCTGGCAGGGCAATAGCCAATGGCTACTGTCCTGGACGGTGGCTACACCCTCTTTGTGCCTCCTCCCTGTGGGGTGGGGGACACATCCCTATTCCTATTGGGGGAATCCTCCAAAATCAAGATGGAGGGTTTCTAAAGGCAGGGGTCACCTCAGATCAGGATACCTTATGGGCTGTCCTGACTGGTGGGTGACTCCTCCTTGTTTTTCTCATTATCTCCCCTGGACTTGCTGCCAAAAGTGGGGGCTGTGTCCAGGGGGCAGGCATCTCCACTAGCTGGAATGCCCTGGGGCATTGTAACACGAAGCCTGAGCCTTTGAGGCTCACTGCTAGGTGTTACAGTTCCTGCAGGGGGGCGGTGAGAAGCACCTCCACCTAGAGCAGGCTTTGTTTCTGGCCTCAGAGGACACAAAGGCCCTCACCCCAGGGGGGTCAGAAACTCGTCTCTCAGCAGCAGGCTGCCCTGCACTGAAGGATTGGGTAAAATACAGGGGGCATCTCTAAGATGCCCTCTGTGTGCATTTTTAATAAATCCAACACTGGCATCAGTGTGAGTTTATTATTCCGAGAAGTTTGATACCAATCTTCCCATTATTCAGTGTAACCATTATGGAGCAGTGGAGTTCGTTTTTGACAAACTCCCAGACCATATACTTAATATGGCCACACTGTACTTACAATGTCTAAGAATGGACTTAGACACTGTAGGGGCATATTGCTCATGCAGCTATGCCCTCATCTGTGGTATAGTGCACCCTGCCTTAGGGCTGTAAGGCCTGCTAGAGGGGTGACTTACCTATGCCACAGGCAGTATTTTGTGGGCATGGCATCCTGAGGGGGATGCCATGTCGATTTTGCCTTTTTCTCCCCACCAACACACACAATCTACAATGGCAGTGTGCATGTGTTAGGTGAGGGGTCCCTTAGGGTGGCACAACATATGCTGCAGCCCTTAGGGATCTTCCCTGGTCTCAGGGCCTTGGGTACCACTGGTACACTTTACAAGGGACTTATCTGTGTGCCAGAGGTGTGCCAATTGTGGAACAATGGTACATTTTAAGTAAAAGAACACTTGTGCTGGGGCCTGGTTAGCAGGGTCCCAGCACACTTCTCATTCAAGTCAGCATCAGTGTCAGTCAATAAGTGGGGGGCGTGGGCGTAACTGCAACCGGGAGCCATTTTCTTACACAAGCCCCCCCCCCCAGCCCACAGGCCAGGAGACTAAGTCAAAGCTGGGCGAGTCTTCCTAGTCTGTCAGACGAGGAAGAGTAGGGAAAATAGGCTGGTTTGTTGCAGGGCCTACTCTGCCTTACATCCTCTTGTTCGGGTCATTCCCTCTGGGGAACTGACCCACTTCCACAGTGATAGGACCTAGTCTGAATTGCCTCTTGTCTGTGTCTTTGATATCTTCACCCATTCTCTCTATTTTGGGGTTAGTGGTATCCACCTCTGCTAATCTTATCTTAGTCAGGGTCACCCCTAGCTTACCCAAAGAGGTTACCCAGAGCTGGAGTAACCCCACCAGGACCAATAGGGGGCCTAACTTGCTATTTGGCATGGGGTAAGACCACCATGCCAAGAATAGTGCAGCCATAAAGGCTAACACCCAGCAGAGGCCACTGACAGCTGTCAGTGCCCAGAACCACACCTTTAGCTCTTCACCTACAAGGGAAGGGGCTACGGTACAGACCTCTTTGGGTTCAGGGTGCCTGTCTGCTGTGTTAGAGTGTGGGGTTACTACATATTGTAGTAAACACCCTTCTTCCACTCTTTCTTCTGTTAACTGAGGAACCACCCACTCAGGTTTAACAGTTGCCTGACTAGCCAGGACTTCTTGTGGGTCTGGATGATCTTTACCAGTGCCACTTTTGGAGTTCTCTCCTACTGGAGCAGAATCTCCTTGGCTTGCTGGAATGTTGGCTAAAGGTTGTCCACCTTTCTTACACTGTTTTCTTTTCTGTTTCGTCTGGGGCCTACTTGCAGTAACTGCAGGGGCAGCACCTCCAGAATCCTTGGGAGATAACTGACACTGGAGCAGTTCCTCTCTTGGGCTCTGACTAACCTCTGGGTAGTCATTTCCAAGAAGACAATCAAGGGGGAGGTCTGTACTGACTACCACCCTGCTTCAGCTAAAAGTCCCACCCACTTCTATGGGCACAAAAGCCACAGGCCTATCAGTGACCCTGTCTGGGCTAACTCTTACTCTGGCAGTCTCACCTGGGATGTACTGGTTTGAGAACACCAGCCTGTCATACACAATAGTGTGACTGGCACAAGTGTCTCTCAGGGCAGTGGCTGGGATTCCATTCACCAGTAGGTGGTGGAAGTGTCTACTTCCCTCTGGAATCTCCAACTCACCTGTTGGGCCCTTTTTCCAGTTGAAGGCTATGAAGACCTCCTCATCTGAGGAGTCATCCCCAATGGCTACACTGGTCACCCCTGGGATTTTGCTAGGGGATTTGTTTTTGGGACAATAAGTGTCCTTGGTGTGATGCCCTTTCTGTCTACAGTTTTGGCACCATGCCTTAGTGGCATCCCAGTTCTTACCCTGGTAACCACATTTGTTTTGGGTTGTGTCTTGGGGCCCACCCACCTGTTCTGGTTTTTGGGGGCCTACAGAGGACTCTCTTTCTTTGTTTCTAGTGTCACCCACTTTCTCCTGGGGAGGCTTTGTAACCCTTTTCTTTTGGTCACCCCCAGTGGAAGTTTTGGTTACCCTAGTCTTGACCCAGTGGTCTGCCTTCTTTCCCAATTCTTGGGGAGAAATTGAACCTAGGTCTACCAGATACTGATGCAACTTTTCATTGAAGTAGTTACTTAAAATGTGTTCTTTCATAAACAAATTATAAAGCCCAACATTGTCATGCATCTCATTTCCAGTTACCCAACCATCCAGTGTTTTCACTGAGTAGTCTACAAAATCAACCGAGGTCGGGCTCGAGGATTTTTTAGCCCCCCTGAACCTAATCCTGTACTCCTCAGTGGAGAATCCAAAGCCCTCAATCAGGGTAGCATTCATGAGGTCATATGATTCTGCATCTTTACCAGAGAGTGTGAGGAGTCTATTCCTACACTTTCCAGTGAACATTTCCCAAAGGAGAGCTCCCCAGTGAGATCTGTTTACTTTTTTGGTTGCACAAGCCCTCTCCAAAGCTGTGAACCATTTGGTGATGTCATCACCATCTTCATATTTTGTTACAATCCCTTTGGGGATTTTTAGGATGTAAGTATTCTCTCTGACCCTTTTTAAGTTGCTGCCACCATTGATGGGAGCTAAACCCATCTCTTTTCTTTCCCTTTCTATGGCTAGGAGCTGTCTCACAAAAGCCAATCTTTTGGCCATCCTGGCTAACAGGAGGTCATCTTCATTGAGGCTGCCCTCAATGCTTTTAGAGGTACTGGTCTTCCCTGTGGAAGAACCAGTCTCTCTTACTATGATTTGAGGAGTCAGGGTTTGAGGGACCCTGTTCTCCCTATTTAGGACAGGAGGGGGGAATTCATCCTCCTGTTCACTAATTTCCCCATCTGAAGGATTATCCTCAGAGGGGTGGTCCCTTTTGAACTCTGCCAAAAGCTCCTGGAGCTGTACTTTGGTAGGGTTGGACCCAGTTTTTATCTTTTTTAGCTTACAGAGAGTCCTAAACTCTGACATCCTTAGATGCAGGTAAGGAGTGAGGTTGAGTTCCACCGCCATCTTTTCTGTGCTAGACATTACTTTTCTAAAAGTTGGGATACTTTTTAAGAATCTAAAACTATTTCTAGAACTTAATCCAAACTTTTACAAACTTTTAAACTCTAAAACACTTGCTAACAGGGACTTACACAAGGACCGAGCAGGACTTTAAAAAAATTAGAAAAATAGCTCAAATTGCAAAAATCAGTTTCTAATGACAATTTTTGGAATTTAGTTGTGTGACCAGGTATTGGCTGAGTAGTCCAGCAAATGCCAAGTCTTAGACCTCACCGCTGATCTACCAATGTAGGAAGTTGGCTCTGTATATACTATTTCAAAGTAAGAAATAGTGTGCACAGAGTCCAAGGGTTCCCCTTAGAGGTATGATAGTGGCAAAAGTAAATAATTCTAATGCTCTAATTTGTGGTAGTGTGGTCGAGCAGTAGGCTTATAAGAGGGTAGTCTTAAGCATTTGTTGTACACACACAGGTAATAAATGAGGAACACACACTCAAAGACTTACTCCAGACCAATAGGTATTTATATTGAAAAATATATTTTCTTAGTTTATTTTAAGAACCACAGGTTCAAGATTTACAGTTAATACTTTAAATGTAAGGTACTTCACTTATATACTTTAGGAACCTTGAATTAAAACAATATCATGTACAGTCTTTGTAAAAATGGCAATAAGCTATTTTCAGAGTGGGCACAGTGCAAAAATCAACAGTTCCTGGGGGAGGTAAGTAAAGGTTAGATTAGGAGGTAAGTAAAACACTTACAAGTTTCAGTCCTGGGGCATAGGCAGCCCACCGTTGGGGGTTCAAGGCAACCCCAAAGTTACCACACCAGCAGCTCAGGGCTGGTCAGGTGCAGAGGTCAAATAGGTGCCCAAAACACATAGGCGCCTATGGAGAACAGGGGTGCTCCGGTTCCAGTCTGCCAGCAGGTAAGTACCGGCGTCCTCGGGGGCAGACCAGGGGGGTTTTGTAGAGCAATGGGGGGGGACACAAGTAGGCACACAAAACACACCCTCAGCGGCACAGGGGCGGCCGGGTGCAGTGTGCAAAGCAGGCGTCGTGTTTTGTATAGGTTTCAATGGAGGGACCCGGGGGTCACTCTAGCGGTGCAGGCAGGCACAGGGGGGGCTTCTCGGGAAAGCCACCACCTGGGCTAGGCAGAGGGTCACCTGGGGGGTCACTCCTGCGTCGAAGTTCGGTTCCTTTAGGTCCTGGGGGCTGCGGGTGCAGTGTTGGTTCCAGGCGTCAGGTCCCTTGTTACAGGCAGTTGCGGTCAGGGGGAGCCTCTGGATTATTTCTGCAGGCGTCACTGTGGGGGCTCAGGGGGGTCGTCTCTGGTTACTCATGGGCTCGCAGTCACCGGGGAGTCCTCCCTGAGGTGTTGGTTTTCTGCAGGTCGAGCCGGGGTCGTCTGGTGCAGAGTGTAGAGCCTCACACTACCGGGGGGAAACGAGAAGTCTTTGGAAGTTGCTTCTTTGTTGCAAAGAAGTAGCTGGTTTTGAACAGGGCCGCTGTTCATGGGAGTTTCTTGGTACTTTAGTCCAGGGCAGTCCTCTGATGCTTCAGAGGTCGCTGGTCCCTGTCGGATGCGTCGCTGGAGCAGGTTTTCGAAGTTGGAGACAGGCCGGTAGGGCTGGGGCCAAATCAGTTGTTGTCTTCCTCCTTCTCTGCAGGTTGGTAGGTCAGCAGTCCTTCTTCTTTCTTCAGGTTGCAGGAATCTGAATTCTGGTGTGTTTAGGTCTGGAAGGGCAGTAGCCAATGGCTACTGTCCTGGATGGTGGCTACACCCTCTTTGTACCTCCTCCCTGTGGGGAGGGGGGCACATCCCTATTCCTATTGGGGGAATCCTCCAAAATCAAGATGGAGGTTTTCTAAAGGTAGAGGTCACCTCAGCTCAGGACACCTTAGGGGCTGTCCTGACTGGTGGGTGACTCCTCCTTGTTTTTCTTATTATCTCCCCTAGCTGGAGTGCCCTGGGGCATTGTAAGACAAAGCCTTAGCCTTTGAGGCTCACTGCTAGTTGTTACAGTTCCTGCATGGGGAAGGTGTGAAGCACCTCCACCCGGAGCAGGCTTTGTTTCTGGCCTCAGAGGGCACAAAGGCCCTCACCCCAGGGGGTCAGAAACTCGTCTCCCAGCAGCAGGCTGGCACAGACCAGTCATTTCTGCACTGAAGTATTGGGTAAAATACAGGGGGCATCTCTAAGATGCCCTCTGTGTGCAATTTTAATAAATCCAACACTGGCATCAGTGTGGGTTTATTATTCTGAGAAGTTTGATACCAAACTTCCCAGTATTTAGTGTAACCGTTATGGAGCTGTGGAGTTCATTTTTGACAAACTCCCAGACCATATACTTACTATGGCTACACTGTACTTACAATGTCTAAGAATGGACTTAGACACTGTAGGGACATATTGCTCATGCAGCTATGCCCTCACCTGTGGTATAGTGCACCCTGCCTTAGGGCTGTAAGGCCTGCTAGATGGGTGACTTACCTATGCCACAGGCAGTTTTTTGTGGGCATGAGGGGATGCCATGTCGACTTTGCCGTTTTCTCCCCACCAACACACACAATCTACAATGGCAGTGTGCATGTGTTAGGTGAGGGGTCCCTTCGGGTGGCACAACATATGCTGCAGCCCTTAGGGACCTTCCCTGGTCACAGAGCCCAGGGTACCACTGGTACCTTTTACAAGGGACTTATCTGTGTGCCAGAGGTGTGCCAATTGTGGAACAATGGTACATTTTAAGTGAAAGAACACTTGTGCTGGGGCCTGGTTAGCAGGGTCCCAGCACACTTCTCAGTCAAGTCAGCATTAATATCAGGCAAAAAGTTTGGGGGGGTAACTGCAACAGGGAGCCATTTTCTTACAACCAGGTTTTGTCTCCCTTGCTTCTGTATAAAGGAGATTGTTTTCCAAATACATTTTGTGAGAGTCACTGACATTCCCTGGTTTTTGTTTGACAGATTGCTGTCTCAAACCCTCTAGTGTGGGACAGTTCTGCTGTGCCACACGCAACTCCTCCCTGGCAGGCCCCCCTGCACCCAAAAGCTCAGCTGTGTCAGCTTGGAGCTCCTTTGGTGTAGGCTCTGCACAGAGAGTAGACTCCTCCTCATCAAAAGGGGAATCTTCAGTGGACGGAGGGACAGTGGATAAGGGTTTACCCTTTCTACCCCTAGTTTTTGGGAGCACTTGGTCCATTGTGCCAGTATCCAAGTTTCCCTGTCCTCTTTGCTTCTTGGCCTGAGCCCTTGTGAGAGCAAAGATGTGCCCAGGAATGCCCAGCATTGCGTCATGAGCCTCCAATTCCACTTCAGCCCAAGCGGAAGTCTCCAAATCATTGCCCAGTAGACATTCTACAGGTAGGTCAGTGGATACCACAACTTTCTTTGGACCAGTAAGTCACCCCCGTACACCCCACCAGTTGAGATTTAAAACAGCCATGGGGTGGCTAGCAGTGTTATTATGGGTGTCAGTCACTTGGTACTGATGACCAAGTAGGTGTTGCTCAGGGGCTACCAGTTTGTCCATCGCCGTAGTGACACTGGCACTTGTGTCCCAGTAGGCCTCAACCTGAACACCATTTATTAGGGGTTGTTGCTTGTACTTATCCATATTTAGGGGACAAGGGTAGCAAGGCCAATGCCACCATCTGAGACTAAAACAGCCTCAGTGGTTTCCCTAATTAAACCAACCCCCACTACATTACTCAAAGTGAGCTCTGCTACACCCTTGGACTGGTTATTTGTAGTGTTTTTCCCTGCATCACTGCTATTACTAGGGGCACTATTGGAAACAGTGGGGGTTGTGGGAGCTTTGGTGTTTTTCTTGGGACAAGTGGGGTCATTTGCCCAATGGCCTTTGTTCTTACACATGTAACACCAAGGCTTTTTCTGTTGGTTGGAAGAAGATTTGTGCCCACCCTCTGGGGATTTTTGTGGGCCTGATGAAGACTCTGACTTTTTATCTTTGTCATGTGACTTACCATCCTTCTTCTTCTCTTTGTCACCCCCTTTATGAGCTTTTCTGATCACCCTTGTTCAGACCCATTTGTCTGCCTTCTTTCCCAATTCTTGGGGAGAGGTCAGATCTGAGTCTACCAAGTACTGGTGCAACAATTCAGACACACAATTGTTAAGAATATGCTCTCTCAAAATCATATTATAAAGACCCTCATAGTCAAACACTTTGCTGCCATATAACCAACCTTCCAAAGCCTTCACAGAACAGTCCACAAAGTCTATCCAATCTTGCGAAGACTCTTTTCTGGTCTCTCTGAACTTAATTCTATACTGTTCAGTGGTTAGGCCAAATCCATCCAAGAGTGTTGTCTTCAAAACATTGTAATTATCTGAATCTTCCTCCCTGACAGTAAGAAGCCTTTCTCTCCCTTTGCCAGAAAAGGACAACCACAGAATAGCAGCCCATTGCATTTGAGGGAACCTCTGTATTTTACAGGCCCTCTTAAGTGCAGCAAACCACTTGTAGATGTCACCCCCCTCCTTGTATGTGGGAACAATTTTGGGCAAGTTCCTGGAATAAAAAGTATTCTCTCTAATACCATAATCCCTGAAATTGCAGCTGCATCTACCATGGAGAACTAACCCCAGCCCCTGCCCTTCTCTCCACAGCTAAGGCTTCCCTATCTAGGGCTAGCTATTGCTGCTGTAGCCTCAGCCTGGCCTCCTCCAATCTCAACATTGTGGTCTCCCTGTCTATGGAGTCATCACCTGGAGTGGAAGTATGGGACCCCTCAGAAACTGAAGTGACATGAGAATTGGCAGAAGCAGATATTTCCCTAGTTTTGCTAACTCTAGAGACCTGACCTCTAGGTGTGAAGGGAGTCATAATTGTGTGTGAACCCCTCTTATTGCCAGCTACTCAGATGGTTTGCTAGGGGGGAGATTTTGTGAAGAGCCCTCCCCTGAATCTTCAGGCTGATCCCCCGAACCTAAAGGCTTAGAATCTCCCTCTATTCTCCTCCTCCTGGTTACCAGACTGCTCTTGGTCATCCTGGAGAAGGAGGCCCCAAAGGAAATTCTTGCTATGGTTATTCCCTACCTCTAAGTTTCTCTCTGAGCAAAGCCCTCTTAGTACTTTGAAAGTCATGTTCTCATAGGGAGTTCTCATGAATCCAGGGGTGGCCTCAGAGGAAGACATAGTATAGAGAGTGTTAGAGTAGAGTGAATGGAAAGAAAATACCTACTCTACCTAACTGTTACTCTTTTAGAAAGAAAGTGAAAAGACTAGATCCTGTACTAGGTATATATTTGTATAGTTGTAGGTATAGAGTACACTTTCCTTTGGAAAGCACCGGTGACAGAGTGATAAGGCAATTGCAAGTACTTATCCCACCACTGCATCACCAATGTAGGAGGCTGGCCTAGTTTGTAGTGGGTCCATAAGGTACTTGCACCTTATACAAGGTCCAGTTATCCCTTATTAGTGAAATGTAGTCAGTGTCTAGAAGCCAGGCTTTCTAGGGGTAGCTGTAGCTTAGCAGCCAAGGCTTATCTAGGAGACATGCAAAGCTCTTGCAATACCACTGTAGTCACACAGTACTCGCACACTTGAACGAAAATACTCAGTGTTAAAAAAATAAAGGTATTTTCTTTTTAGTGACACAATGCCAAACATACCTTAGATACTATACTCCCTTATGAGGTAAGTGATATACACAGTATATATATATACACTAGAATGCAGAAATAGCTGTAAAAACCAGTTAGAAAACTGTGCAAATAGTGAAAATCACAATAGGTTGCAATGGGCCTAGGGGGAACAGAAACCATATACTAAAATTGTGCAATGTGAAAGTCGGTTTCCCACCTAGGCAAGTGTAATGTGTAGAGGGGCGCTGGGAGTGTAAGAAAACACCAAAGGTAAGTAATGGAACCTACCCCAGAGCCCAGGAAAACAGGAGTAAATCACAGTAGGTTTCCTAGAACACACAAGAAGTCGTGATAGAAAATTATGCAAGAACCAGAAGAGACTGCAAGACACCAACAATGAATTCCTGGACCTGAAGACCTGTGGAACAAGAGGACCAAGTCCAAGAAGCACTGAAGAGTCCAGGGAGAACAGGAGCCCCTGCTAATCCGGGTGAAGGTGCAAGAGAAGAACCACCAGAACAACCCAAGAAGATGGATGCGGGTTCCTAGTAGGTGCAGATGCTGTCCCTCGCTGGATGGGAGATTGCAGTCTGGTTTGCGTTTCTGGATTCTACCAACAAGCCTTGGCATACGCAAAGCTCACTGTTAGCAGAAAATGGCGCTGCCAGGACCAGGAGGGACCTGGTGGCCCCTACTCCGGGGGTGGGGGGGTAGACAGAGGGGGCTCTCAGAAACTGAGAGCCCTTAGAAGACCAGACAGTGTGCACAGGAGTCCCACAGCAGGGGGGAAAGAAGGTGCACATGGAGGCCCACGCAGCCAGAGAACCACTCACAAAGCTATGCATCACAGGAAGGAGTGCTGGGGGCCGGAGCTGTGCTGTGCATGAAGAACTTTGTGGAATTTCACACACAAGCCTTGGAAATGGCAAATCACATGGTGCATGGGGGTACTGTCTTGTGTGGGGAGGCAAGCTCTTACCCCCACCAAAGTTGGACAGCTGGACCTTAGTACCACTGGGACAGCTTCAGTCCACCACCCGTGTTGCTGGATCCACGCACTTCGTCAGGAGAGGGAACCCACCCACACCTGAAGCATCTAAGTGACTCCTTCATTTCAAGGGAAATTCCTTTTTTCTTCTGGTGCAGGCTGAAAACAGGCAGTCCTCAGAAGATGCACGACCTGGACATAGTTGCAGTTGCTGGCAGGAGCTGAAGATACAATGTTGCAGAAGTTGTCTTTGCTTCTTTTTTGCAGTTTGTAGAGTTCCTGGAGGGTCCAGAAGCAGTTTCGTTGGTAGAAGGTGAAGTAAAGGATGCAGAGGATTCCTGCTGTAGTCTTGCAATCTGAATCTGAGGAAACACCCAGGAGAGAGACCCTAAATAGTTCTGAAAGGGGGATTGGTCAGCTACACAGGGAAGCACCTATCAGGGGAGGGCGCTGACGTCACCTGCTGGAGCTGACCACTCACATGCTCCCAGAGGGCCCCACCACTTTGGAATGCAAGATATCAAAACCCGAGGACACTCTGGAGAAGCTCTGGGCACCACCCCTGGGTTGGTGATGGACAGGGGAGTGACCACTCCCCTGTCCTTTGTCCAGTTTCGCGCCAGAGCCATGACTGGGGGTCCCTGAACCAGTGTACACTGGATAATGCAAGGAGGGCACCATCTGCACCTTTCAAAGCATTTCTAGAGGCTCTGGGAGGCTACCCCTCCCATGCCTGTAACACCTATTTCCAAAGGAAATGCTTTGTTTTTTGTTGTCTGCCTTTTGGGGCTTGAGCTGCTCAAGCAACAGGAGGGCAGAAACCTGTCTGTGAGGTGGCAACAGCTCGGGCTGCTTGGAAAACCTCAGAAGGCTGGTATGGCAGTACTGGGGGCTCCCTGTGGAGCCCCAGAGTGCATGGAATTATAAAACCAATACTGCAATCAATATTGGGGTACAATTCCCAGATGTTAGACACCATACATGGCCATATTCAGAATTACCATTCTGAAGTTGAACATAGGTATTGACTTATGTCCAGTGCACACGTAAAATGGCGTCCCTGCACTCACGAAGTCTGGGGAAAATGGTCCTGGATGACATGGGGGCACCTCTGCTAGTGCTCTCACACGCAAGTACTTTGCACCCAGCCTTCATATCTGTTACTTCTTTCAAATTTAAATCACTAATCTCTTTTTCTAATGTGTCAATTTCAGATTGTAGTTTGGCAACCTTCCTTTCAGCGTTTTCTATTAGAATATCAATCAGTTTAATTGAATTTGATTTTAATTCATTCTCCCACCTTACCAATAAGTCTACATCTAAATCGTCATACGTAGGGAAAATATGTGATCGCAACCCCCTAGGTATTCTATCCAATTTCCTATATTGTTTAAGTGTAGCTGCATCCCACCATCTAGACATTTCATTTTTCTTTAATTTCTCTAGTCTGATAAATTTGTCTTTAAGACCCTCCTTATTCCTTCGGTTTCCACTATTGGTTGCTTGTTGCACTGTATGTCCGCTATCCAAACTCCTGAATAATTGGTTATTATTTAGGTCAGGTGAGCGCTACAAATTGTGTCAATTACTGTTGCAAATATATAACTCACAAGGCAATGAACGAATACATTCTTGTTCTCCTTATGCTTGATATCTTTTAGGTCAATAGATTTGCACATTGAATAACAGATGTGGAAAAAGAACAGAACAATTGTAAGATTTGATGTTTTTCTACGAATTAGGGATATAAGGATTGTCCAGTTTTGGACTAGCACTTTGGTTATACATAAGGTCTGTTGCAAGTTTGTAGGGGAACAATTAACACACTTGGGATTATAAATTATCCACTACTCTTATTTTCATTTACATTATTTATTACTCTAATTTTATAAACTACTTTTATTTTATTGGCAGATATGAGAATAATTGGGAGAATTTAGGCACCTATAACAATTTAGGACACATAATTCATTTTAGTGTGGTTTCCACTATAGGGTATAGAAAGTTAATCTTACCAGGAATGGTTTAATTTTATTTAGATTATGTTATACTGATTTGTTAATTATGGGAATATTTTTGTAGGATGTCCTGAGGAAGTCTAGAGGTAATCTCCTGATGAAACACGTGTTGACAGGCTAACAGGATTGATGAATCAGTGGAACTATTAAAGCAAATTTGTGATCATTGTTTGAAGAAATATTGAATTACATTTTGAGGATTCAACTTGTGACTTCAACAATTGGAACATTGACTCTGCTGGAATATTCAAGATGGAATCACTCTTCATAGAATAAACATTCTTTGATTTATGGAACAAACTTCTACTTTGGATTATATTTGATGTATATTTTTACAATGCATCCTCTTATTGCATGTTTTGATTTATACGTGTGCCACTACATAGTATTAGATTTGGATAACCCTTAGGAAGTTAGCATTTGGGGCTTAGAGGGGGTGAAGCCCTGGGTAGTAGGCACCGTTTATTACATTGGTCAGGTAAGATCTGTGAGGAAGAGTGCCTTTTTTTCCTTTCAGCCATCACCCTCTGTATGCTTGATACTATATCATAATAAAGACAATACTCAGAGTTACTAAAAATAAAGGTACTTTATTTTAGTGACAATGTGCCAAAAATATCTCAGAGGATATACTCCCTTAGAGGGTAAGTAAAATACACAAAATATACACACAAACCAAAATCAGGTAAGTAAAACAGTCAGAAAGTACTGCAAACACTGTAGAATACAATAGTATGCAATAGGCCTAGGGGCAACACAAACCACATACTAAGAAAGTAGAATGCGAATCACAAATAGACCCCTAGGCTAGTGGAGTGTGTAGAGGGTCGCTGGGAGTGTAAGAAAACACTAAGGGTGTCCAAGATACCTCACCCCTAGACCCTGGAAAGTAGGAGTAAAGTACTACTATTTCCCCAGAAACACACTAAAGTCGTGATAGAGGATTTTGCAAAGACCACAACAGACTGCGAAGCACTGAAGATGGATTCCTGGACCTGAGGACCTGAAAGAAAAAGGACCAAGTCCAAGAGTTGTGAAAGTGTAAAGGGGGGGGGCAGGAGCCCACTAAAACCCAATTGACGGTGCAAAATGGCTGCCTCTGGATGGAAGATGCTGAAGATTCTGCAACAACGAAAGGTGCTAGGAACTTCTCCTTCATGCAGAAGATGTCCAATGGAGTGCTGGAGGACGCAGAGTTGTTTCTTTGAAAAAGACCACAAACAGGCCTTGCTAACTGCAAAGGTCATGGTTGAAGAAAAAGGGTGCTGCCTGGGCCCAGGAAGGACCAGGATGTCGCCACTTGGGAGAGGGAACAGAGGGGGCCCTCAGCATCATAGAGAGCCCATGCACAAGAAGGTAGCACCCACAGAAGCACTTAAACATGGTTTCAAGAAGTTTGAGCTTGGCGGTTGTCTCAACACTACAAAAGAGGGTCCCATGAAGCCGGAGGTCAACTCAGGGAGTTGAGCAATGCAGGACGGAGTGCTGGGGACCTGGGCTTGGCTGTGTACAAAGGATTCCTTGGAAAAGTGCACAGAAGCCCTAGCAGCTGCAGTTCATAAGGTGCACAGGATTACTGTCTGGAGAGGGGAGGCAAGGACTTACCTCCTCTAAATTTGGATAGTTGGACCACTGGACAGTCTGGGTCACTTGGGTCCACCACCTGTGTTCCGGGGGCCCTGCTCGTCAGGATGAGAGGGGTCCCAGAGTACTGGTGATGCTGAGGTTTGGTGCCTGCTGGAGCAGGGGGAAGATTCCGTCAACCCACTGGAGATTTATTTGTGGCTTCCAGTGCAGGATGAAGGCAGGCAGCCCCCAAAGCATGCACCACCAGGAAACAGTTGAGAAAGCCGGCAGGATTAGGCGCTACAATGTCGCTGGTAGTCTTCTTGCTACTTTGTTGCAGTTTTGCAGGCATCCTGGAGCAGTCAGCGGTCGATCCTTGCAGAAGTCAAAGAGAGAGGTGCAGAGGAACTCTGGTGAATTTTTGCAAGTCGTTATCTGAGGAAAAGCCCACTGGAGAGACCATAAAAAGCCCTCAGAGGAGGATTGGCCACCTAGAGAGGTAAACACCTATCAGGAGAGGTCTCTGATGTCACCTGCTGGCACTGGCCACTCAGAGGCCTCCATTGTCCCCTCACACCTCTGCATTCAAGATAATAGAGGTCTTGGACACACTGGAGGAGCTCTGGGCACCACCCCTGGGGTGGTGATGGACAGGGGAGTGGTCACTCCCCTTCCTTTGTCCATTTTCATGCCAGAGCAGGGACTGGGGGTTCCCTAAACCGGTGTAGACTGGCTTATGCAAGGAGGGCACCATCTGTGCCCTTCAAAGCATTTCCAGAGGTTGGGAGAGGCTACCCCTCCCCAGCATTTAACACCTATTTCCAAAGGGAGAGGGTGTAACACCCTCTCTCAGAGGAAATCCTTTGTTCTGCCTTCCTGGGACTGGGCTGCCCAGACCCCAGGAGGGCAGAACCCTGTCTGTGGGGTTTCAGCAGCGGTAGCTGCAGAGAAAACCCCAGAGTGCTGGTTTGGCAGTACCCGGGGTCCATGGTGGAGCTCCGGGGATGCATGGGATTGACACCCCAATACCAGATTTGGCATGGGGGAACACTTCCATGATCTTAGACGTGTTACAAGGCCATATTCAGAGTTACCATTGTGAAGCTACATATAGGTATTGACCTATATGTAGTGCACACATGTAATGTTGTCCCCACACTCACAAAGTCTGGAGAAATTGCCATGAACTATGTGGGGGCACCTGTGCTAGTGCAAGGGTGCCCTCACACTTAGTAACTTTGCACCTAACCTTCACCAAGTGAAGGTTAGACAAATAGGTGACTTATAAGTTACTTAAGTGCAGTGAAAAATGGCTGTGAAATAACGTGTGCGTTATTTCACTCAGGCTGCAGTGGCAATCCTGTTTAAGATTTGTCTAAGCTCCCTATGGGTGGCAAAAGAAATGCCGCAGCCCATAGGGATCTCCTGGAACCCCAATGCCCTGGGGACCTAGGTACCATATACTAGGTAATTATAGGGGTGTTCCGGTGTGCCAATTAGAATTGGTAAAAATGGTCACTAGCCTACAGTGATAATTTTAAAAGTAGAGAGAGCATAAGCACTGAGGTTCTGGTTAGCAGAGCCTTAGTGACACAGTTAGTCACTACACAGGTACACACATTCAGGCCACAAACTATGAGCACTGGGGTCCTCGCTAGCAGGATCCCAGTGAGACAGGCAAAAACAAACTTACATACAAGTAAAAATGGGGGTCACATGCTAGGCAAGATGGTACTTTCCTATACATAGGGGCTAACTTTTTAAAACACCAAGCTTACTTAACCTACAGCAACAAGTAGGTGCTTCCCATTAGCCTGAGAAGGAGAAACCGCTATCACAACGGATGCCCCTGTATAAAGGTAATAAAGGAGCTTTGGGCACATGCAAGAAACTACTCAGGAGACCCATTAAATAGGTACCAAAATACACACATATGTGGTACTAAGTTGCACGGTTTCTTCAAATCCAGTACAACTGTGTATTGGATCATCAAAACCACACTATATAGGGACATACGCCTCTTATATAATCAGTAAATGTTGATTCGGCTAGCTTACAGTGCAATTTCAAAACTCCTAAACTTTGGGAGGTATAGATGCTGTCGCCAACCTTGAAAATGACCAGTCTGACTCCCAAGGGATCTATGGAAACAGATCTACCCTTTTGTATGTCACTTATGCATGCCCACATTTTCAACAATACTTTTTCAAAGATTTATTGTAAAAGTCTAATTCTTGTGATAAATCCATGAACTGTGATTATTAGACAGATAAGACACATTGCTGTAACAAACATTATTAGAATGGTGAAAACACAAATAATTCGCCCATATTGTATGCACCTAAAGTTACTTCTACCTAGCACTAAGGCCCTCATTACATCCCTGGCTGTCACAGTCTGTCAGGTGAATGTCATACCCACTGGATTTGCAGGGGGCAGGCCACACAACAGCCCATGGATGCTGGTCTACAGAATGTCCACCGGCGGTGATGGCTGCTCAGTGGTGGCAGTGGTGCTGCTGCAGCTGCTGCTGGTGGTGGTGGGGGGAGGCTCCAGCTTATCCCCTGCAGCCTCGGACGGCTGCCCACTTGTGCTGCTGCTGCTGGTGGTAGTGCTGGTGGCGGTGCTGCTGGTGGAGCTGATTGGGGGAGGCTTCAGCCCATCCCCTGCAGCCTCAGACGGCTGCCCACTGGTGCTGCTGCTGCTGGTGGCGGTGCTGCTGGTGGTGGAGGGAGGCTCCAGCCCATCCCCTGCAGCCTTGGACGGCTTCCCAGGGCTGATGGTGGCGGTGCTGCTGGTGGAGTTGGTGGTGGGAGGAGGTTCCAGCCCATCCCCTGCAGCCTCGGACGGCTGCCCACTGCTGGTGGTGGCGGTGCTGCTGGTGGAGCTGGTGGTTGTGGGGGGACGCTCCTGCCCATCTGCTGCAGCCTCAGACAGCTGCCCACTGCTGGTGGTGATGGTGCTGCTGGAGGAGCTAGTGATGGTGGTTGTGGGGGGGAGCTCCTGCCCATCCCCTGCAGCCTCGGACAGCTGCATCACCATGGTTGATTGTGGGGTCTCTGACTGAGTCCCAGCACCAGGCCCCTTGTCCTTACTGTCTGCTGGTGAAGGCCCCTTGCCCTTCCTTCCTGCAGCACCTGGGGCTGGCTCCTTGCCCTTCCTTTCTTTAGCACCTGGGGCTGGATCCTTGCCCTTCTTCTTGCAGCACCTGGGGATGGCTCCTTGCCCTTCCATCCTGCAACACTTGGGGCTGGCTCCTTGCCCTCCCTTCCTGCAGCACTTGGGGCAGGCACCCTTTCCATCTGGCTGGCTGGTGGGCGGGATCCTTTCCCACCTGGAGTTGGTGGGGAAACTACTGTGCCGTGGGCTGGGTGGCTGAGGTGGTTGCCTCGCTTTTGTGCCACCCTGGCCTGACGTGAAGGACGGGGGAGGGGTAGGGAAGAGGTCAGTGGTGGATAGGAAAAGCTTCTTAGAAACATTAGGGTGGAAAGAGGGAGAAGGTTTGGGAGTGGAGGAAGAGGGAGTGGTTGCTAGGAGGTGTCAGTCTGCTGTGTTTGGTGCAGGTGCATGGGCTGGATGCTGTTGTGCGGTAGATGGCTGTTGGGTGTCTGAGTGCTTGCGTTTGTGTACTTTGGGAGTTGGGGGCACAGACAGTGGGAGAGGCCACAGGGGACGTGTGCATGGATGTGGGGGTGGTGACTGCCAGTGAGGTGTGTGTTCTGATAGGTGTGCTGGTGATGGGGTAGTGGATGAGGATGTAGTGAATGCAGGTGTGAGTGGAGACACAACTGGGAGGGAGGTGGAGGAAGAGGGGCCACAGTGGAGGCAGTGGATGTTGGTATGTCTGCATCTGGATGGTGTTTGTGTGAGTGCCTGTGGGATGAAGTGTGGTACTTGTGTTTGCCTGTGCCACTCTTGTGTGTTGTCCTGTGTGCTTGCTTGTCTGCCTGTGTGCTTGGGATAGGTTGGGTTTGAGGGGAATGGGATTGGGTAGAGGAAGTTGGAGGGTGGAAACAGGGACAATGGCTGCCTTCAGAGAGGAGGCCGAGCCTGGTTTGATCTCTGTTGGGCCGCCAAGCCAGTGTGAATGCCCTCCAGAAATGCATTGAACTGTTGCATTCGGGCTGCCAGCCCCTGGATGGCATTCACAATGGTTGACTGCCCAACAGAGATGGATCTCAGGAGGTCAATAGCCTCCTCACTCAGGGCAGCAGGGCTGACTGGGACAGGGCCTGAGGTACCTGGGGCGAAGGAGATGCCCACCCTCCTGGGTGAGCGGGCACGGGCAACTCGCTAAGGGGCTGCTGGGATGGCAGTGCTGGTACGGGGGTGGCGGCTGTACCTATAGCTGGGGTGGGCACAGAGATATCCGTCACCACCAGGAGCTTCCATCGGAGGAGGTATACATGTCCGAGCTGTCCCCTCCAGTCTCCACTGTGGTGCTCCCCTCGCCCTCCATCCCACTGGTGCCCTTTGCGTTGGTAGACTCTGCCTCGTGGGTCCTATGGGATGCAGCTCCCTCTGTCGCAGGTGCCACTGCTCCTCTGCCAGATGATGCTAATGCACATAAGGACAGGGTGACAAAACAAAAAGGGGGGGGGGGGGGGAGAGACAAAGGATACACTTGGTCAATGGTGGCACCAACACCACCGTTGGCGTACATAACACACACACACACACACACACACACACAGGGAACAGCCCTATGCACTAGGCAATGCACTACCAGTTGCAATGCTAGTCACCAGGCCGTGGGTAGGGACACATACTGCCATTTGGAGCATACCTGAGACCCACACACCCCTGCCTAGTAGTGGATGCTTACTAGCTAGGTTGGAGGAATTTCACATCAGAACCCAGGCCAACATGGGACCCACTCTGCTATGTCAGGCCTGGCCTAGGGTCACCCACAGACACACATCCCCCAACTGGATACCACCCCACCAGGCGTAACTAGAAATGAAGGGCACTGTACTCACCCCTTTGTTGCTGCTGTGATGCCCCCAAGCACCCATACAGCTCCGGATAGGCCACCGCCAGTATGCAAGCAATCAGGGGGGTCAGGGTTCGACAGGCACCCCTTACTCGTTGGAAGGCCATCCCCAGCTGGGCCTCCTCCGTCTTCCGTGCCCAGAGTCTCAGGTCCTCCCATCGTTTCTGACAGTGGGTGCTCCGCCTGCCATAGACCCCCAGCGTACGCAGGTCCTTGGCGATGGCACTCCATATACCCTTCTTTTAATGGGCACTGACCTGCAGAGAAATACACACAGGGAAAGGTCAGGCCGTCCTGCCTGTTACACACATGGCCCACCATTCCCCTTCCCAACCCCCATAGCACAGACATGGTCCAGCATACATTTTGCACGCTGCCCAGGGCCCATCCACCAACCTCCCCCACACAAGGCCTTCACACACAGCACACCATGGAATCATGCCCCATGCATCGTGCTCACAGTGTGCTCACTTGTTGGTCTGGAGGCCCATACAGCAGTAGGTACTGGGGTAGGACCCTATCCACTAATCACTCCAACTCTGCCGAGGTGAAGGCAGGGGCCATTTCCCCCAGTCACACGCGCCATGTTGGTCCTCTCCTGTTGTTGACCAGGTAGCAAGTGAGTGAACAGATAGAAAATGGTGGTCACTGGACTGCATAGGGCCAATGATAACCAATGAGTATTTGCACGGCGGTTCCTGCAATGGCCCACAACATCAGCCAAATTACCTCATTTCCACCTGTCCCTCTATACTAGACAGGTGGATGCCATTTCTACGTGGGGGGGGCATGGATCCTAACTGCGTCACAGTTCACATTTTCACAATCTAGACATATTTCACCTAAATATTGTAACAATCACAATATGCATTGAACTGAAGTGGTTACAATGTACAGATAATGATCAGCTGCTCACTATTTTACCCCATGGATTGCAACCGCTGCAGACTTATAGGAGATGGAGACTCCACCCCCCCACCCCCCAACCCCCTGCTTTGTACAGACCCCTGGTGGACTTGGCAACATTGGAGGACAGGCACATTATCTTCACTTATAGACTAGACAGGGTCACAATCACAGAGCTGTGTGCCCAATTGGAGCATAACCTGATATCAGCTATCTGCCATCCCTCTGGGATCCCCCCTCTTGTGCAAGTGCTATCTGTGCTCCATTTTCTGGCAACAGGTTCTTTCCAAGTGACAGTGGGCTTGGCAGCAGGAATGTCACAGCCAATGTTCTCAATAGTGCTGACCAGAGTGTTGTCTGCCCTGATTACCCACATGTGCAGCTACATTGTTTTCCCTCAGGTGGAGGATTTGGCCACAGTGAAGGCTGACTTCTATGCAATTGGACATATGCCCAACATCATTGGTGCGATTGATGGGACACATATAGCATTTGCCCCCCCCCCGGCAAAATGAACAGGCCTTCAGAAATTGAAAAAGTTATCACTCTATGAATGTGCAGATGGTGTGTTTGGCGGACTTGTACATCTCCCATGTCAAAGCTAAGTATCCTGGGTCGGTGCATGAGGCTTTTATCCTGAGGAATAGCAGCATTCCAAATGTGATGGCCCAACTCCAGAGGCACAGGGTGTGGCTAATAGGTGAGCCCTGGTTCCCACCCAGTGGATGTTGATGTTTTGGTATGGTGTGAGACATAAGGGTTAGTGTGTGGCTAACAGTTGTCCCACGATATTTTCAGGTGACTCTGGTTACCCTAACCTCTCATGGCTATTGACCCCTGTGAGGAATCCCAGGACAAGGGCAGAGGAATGTTACAATGAGGCATATGGGGGAACAAGAAGGATTATTGAACGTACATTCAGCCTCCTCAGGGCCAGGTTTCGGTGCCTTAATCTAACAGGTGGAGCCCTTTGCTACTTACCCAAGAAGGTCTGCCAGATCACTGTGGCGTGCTGTTTGTTGCACAACCTTGCCTTGAGATGCCATGTGCCTTTTCTGCAGGAGGAGGAGGCTGGAGATGGCTGTGTGGCAGCAGTGGACCCATAGTGAAGATGAGGAGGCAGAGGATGAGGACTACAGAAGTGCAGTCATTCGTCAATACTTCCAAGGAAACACAGGTAAGATAGTATTAATTCACAATTAATTGACAGTTTGATGTGTGACATTGTCACTGGCAGGCTGTGAATTCCTACTGCTATGGACACTCACTGTACCCTTTGGCATCAGATGTTGGTGCCCCACTATTGCTCCTGGTGTGTTCACTGCAGGCAACTACAGGAATTTCCAATGTAAACATTACTTCACAGTTGAATTGCAATTTAAGAACCTTGTTAAACTAATACATTTTGAAATCATTTAACATACTCCATACTTGTATTTTTTTCTAAGTGTGTTTATTGCAATGCTCTGACAAAAAGTGGAAAGTGCAATGGGCTGGGGTGAGGATGGAGGAAAGTCCAGGTTACAGTCCAGTCTAGTTGTAGCACAGGTGCATTGTCCAAGGGGGCATAGGAAGGGGAACAATGGCAGTTCAAGGTGGACAGGGTGACAGAGTGGAACACAAGGGTGACATTCAGGACTGTCTTATTTCCTGGTGGGGGTCTTGGCAATAGTCTCTAGTTCTACCTAGATCACAGGAAACATTTGCAGGGTGGTTCTCCTTCAGCAGGGGGAGGGGTGCTGATGGCCTGTTTGTTCTGTGGCGGGGGCTCCTGTCCACTAGCGGCAGCAGAGGTAGAGGGCTGTTCAGTAGTCTGGCTAGTGTCAGGGGCCGCTGGTGTGCCACTGCTTCCCTCACACTGTTGGCCATGTCTCCCAGCACCCCTGTAATGGAGACCAGGGTGGTGTTAATGGCCTTCAAGTCCTCCCTGATGCCCAGGTACTGTCCATCCTGCAGCCGCATGTTCTCCTGCATCTTGTCCATGATCTGTCCCAGCGTATCCTGGGAATGCTGATATGCTCCCAGGATCACAGTGAGTGCCTACTGGAGAGTCGGTTTCCTGGGCTTGTCCTCCCCCTGGTGCCCAGCAGTCCTCCCAGCTTCGCTGTTGTCCTGTGCCTCTGTCCCCTGAACTGTGTGCCCACTGCCACTGACCCCAGGTCCCTGATCATCATGGGTTTGTGGGGTGCCCAGGGGTCCCTGTAGTGGTGGATACACTGCTGATTGATGTGTCCTGGGGACAGAGGTATGGGCCCGCTGGGTGGGTGCTATGGTGGTGTTTCCTGAGGGGGAGGCTCTGTGGTGGTGTGAGACTGTGCCTGGGTAACTCACTGTCCGGAGGTCCCTGATAGGCCAGGTTGGTCATCCAGATCCAGGTGAGCAGAGCTGCTGTCATCACTGTGGGCCTCTTCTGTGGAGGGACTGGATGTTGCTGGCACCTCTTCTGCGGTGACATTGGCTGGGATACCTGTGGGGATGTAAATGCAATGTTATTGTTTCTGTGTGTGACATATTGTGCATGGGTGGGTTGCCCTCTATGGTTGTTATTGCCCTGGCAGCTTTCACTTGTGTGAGTTGGTATGTGGTGGGCTAGCTGATTGTCTCTAGTGTGCATGCTGTAGTGATAGGTGTCCATGCAGGGCTGTGAGTGGTGTCCATGCATAGGTGTGGCATGCAGGGCTTGGCAATGGGATGAGTGGGATGTGATGGTGGGGTGTGTGGGAGGTGGTGGAGTGATGGACGTGAGGGTAAGGGTTGGGGAGTATGTGCTAGCATGCATGTCTGGGGTGATAGTGATAGAGATTTGACCTACCAGATTCCAGTCCTCCTCCTACTCCTGCCAGGCCCTCAGGATCCATGATTGACAAGACTTGCTCCTCCCATGTTGTTAGTTGTGGGTAGGAGGTGGGGGTCCACCGCCAGTCCTCTGTACTGCGAGTTAATGTCTTGCTGCAATGGAACACACCTTCCCCCGTAGGTTGTTCCACCTCTTTCTGATGTCATCCCTTGTTCTGGGGTGCTGTCTCACAGCGTTTACCCTGTCCACAATTCTCTGCAATAGCTCCATCTTCCTAGCAATGGATATCTGCTGCACCTGTAATCCAAATAGCTATGGCTCTACCCGGATTATTTCCTCTACCATGACCTTTAGCTCCTCCTCAGAGAATCTGGGGTGTCGTTGTGGTGTCATGAGTGTAGTGTGGGGGTGTGTAGGGTGATGTGTTGGGGTGTGTGATGTAAGGTGCGTGGGTGGTGTATAGGTGATGGTGGTATGTAGCTCTGGTTGTGTGAGTGCTCTTGCTGTCTCTCTCTGCTGACAATTATTTGTATTCGTAAAGGGTTGTGGGTAATGTGTGTGTGTATTTTATAGTGAAAACAGACAAAGCAATAGCAAATAGGAAGACAGTCATAGGAATTAAGCGCTCACAGTGAATCAACACCACCAGAGTGAATCAAAGTCTTTGGCAAGGTACTCAAATTTACGAACTGGTACACAGAAACGCCACGTGAGGATCTGAACGCGGTTTTCTTCCTTATGTGATTTCTTGTCTGATAGCCCTGATGAAGTCTTTGAGATTGATTGTCTCATAGGACGAAACACGTGTTGGCTGTTGTTGCAATACGGATATTGGTTCCAAGGACGGCTATTGTTGCTCTGATGGACTTCCTATCTCAAGATTAAATTGAGTTCTGTTTTTCTCACGAATCCCGGTCCGACTGCCAATTTGTTGCTATCTGCACCAAACATTAATTGTGGACTAAAACATGTACGAAGGTTTGAGCTTAGATTCACGAGTGCCCTGACATTTGTTTATTATTATTGTGTTTTATAGTGGTGTGGGTGTGGTGTGTGTATGGGGGTCAGGTGTGTGTTATTTAAATTGACCAGTGTAGTGGTGTTTTGTTTGAGTGTGTGTATTTTGAGCGCAGCTGTATGTACCGCCAATGGGTTACTCCCGTTGAATGTCCGCAGTGGTGATTCGTGGGTCTTAATGTTGTGGGCGTTGTTCTGTTGGCTAAACGGTGTAAGTTTTGATTTTGCCAGTTTATCACTGACCTTTGGTGTGGTGGAATTGTGTGTGTGGCTGAATTGTGACGGATTGGTGTGTGTGTCATAATATGGTGAACGGATATCCGCCGCGGCAGTGGTATGTTGGCTGCAATCAGCATGGCGGTAAGTGGGATTTACCGCCAATGTCATAATGAGGGCCTAAGAGTCCCTTAATAGTCAGAGCATTATTCCAGACTTAGGGCCTGAATTAGATATTGGTGGGCGAGTTACTCCATTACAACCCTGATGGATATCCAGTCCGCTGAATCTAAATCCCAAATGATATAATGGGATTTATTTTTCGGCGGACAGGATACCCATCGCCACTGTGCAGAAGTAGCTCTTCCGTCAATATCTAAATCAGACCCTTAGTTGGAATGATCTAGCTCCATACGTTGGTGTGATATCTTGCAAAGCGGGCTTCAGTGGATGTAATGAATGCACTCTGTCTGGGTGAGCAAACAGGGCCTGCAAGGCTATGTTCTCATTCACAGCTCTTCATGATAACTCCAGCATGAAATGCCTCCCAGCTGACTTCAGCATAGACTTTGTTTAAATAATAAAACAACTGCCTTATCACGTTCACCAAGAGACACAGAAGAACATTACTTAGTCTAGGAAAAAGAGTTGCCTCCTACAAGAACAAAACAAAGCATGGGCATCACATCCTAATATCTGTCCCTGAAACTAACTGTGCTGACTACAGAACAACGTCTGAATAAATGCGTGCTTGTCATTTGCTAATTTTAGGGAAAAAGTGTTAGAATTACCATCCCAGAAATATGCTAAGTTAACAACAAAAATTAAAATGGAGACATACAATAAATAAAGGAAATCCCTACAACAGTGGCATCCGAGATCCTATTGACATGATTGGCATGCTGTGGTTGAGGTGGTATGCAAGAAACCTACCTTCCGCTACTTGGCTGAATAATTGCCTTAAGCCTTTAGACTCCCAGCTATTATTGCGAATGTCCCAAACATTTTACATGTAGGTTACAATAATGACTCTGAAACTCATACAGTGCAATATTAGATCTTTAATTAGAATTTAAGAGGTATGGTGGGTCGAGATAAACAACATACACATCTTTTTATGGCTCATTCTAGTACACTTTATTCCACTTGGGGGGTCAAAGAGCCTCAAAACTACAGAAAACATGGTTGGAGACAGGTCTACGCCATACAGTTCTCCAAGGCTTTTTCTAGATGGGTTTGGCCCAGAATCCTGTCCTCCAGCACTGGTATGGTTATTGATTGTGATGGCAGCATAATCCTACTTCTTGGTAGATGCGATGGAGAGCCACTTTATTAGCTTTGCATTTACCTCACTAGGAACTAATTGCAAACTTAGACTTCGAATCTTCGGACCATGTGGTGTGCAGCCAGACATAGGCCTGTCCAGGTCTTACGCCCCCACTCTCTGGGCCACCTGTGATCACACAAGCATGAGATTTCAAAAACTGGATAGACATATGGGATTACTCAATGCTTGGAGAGAGGTTGTCAGGGTGTCAGGTTAAGTGACATACAAGCAGGGGCTGAAACAACTGGAGAATGGGCCTGTGGAAGCTTAGACTTGCAGGAACACTTGACCACTAATCTTCTGACTTAAGGTATTTTCGTGGTCAGGAGGGCTATGCCCTGATTTATTTGGATATGTGTTGGGTCTGCACATACCATGGAATCTTGGATGGTGGATTCTAAGGGACGAGCAGAAGGCGGTTGGGGAACATTAAAGGAGGAGCTCCGTTGTTGGGCCTAGCGCTCACTTGACTTGGGCCTAATAAAGAAAGTTTACCTATCATTTCCCCATGTAAGTGCCTCCTTTCCAGTAGTGATGGGCAGGAGTGGTACCCCTGCATTCCTTTCAGCCAGAGTGTGTGCCTTGCATCATCATATTGAAGCGACCATTTGGCCACTAAACATTTAAATCAACATCTGCTATTGGGCTGACTCCCTGTCTGCATCGCACACAGGTCAGCTCCAACGCTTTCCGTTTCTTGCACTTCCTGTTGCCTGTTAAAGGAAAATTAAACCATTGGATCATTTGCGCAGGCTCGAATCGGCTCACCCTGGCCACTGTGTTTAAGCCAGGCAGATTTTGTGACAATAAAACTTCTTGAACAAGCCGCTATTTTGGAGTCAGGGAAGTCGTGTTCTAGACTGATTTCAAATTAAAGATGAGTGGAAATTGTGACACAGACAAAGTTGAATAGCTCACAAGTCTTGTCAGAAAAAAATAGAAAAAAATGTTTTCATGTTAAACTGTATCTTTCATGCATAACCACCCATATTCAGTTTAATCTATTTACTCTGCAAATATTCATTTGTGTTTTAACAAGTGTCATGGAGGGTGATTCTTCTCCGTTACCATTCTTGGCATCTCCTGGCAAACCACCTTTGGAAAGTACACAGTGAAAGGAATCATTTGAAGCGTATTTAGATGCAGTAGTGGATGTTGATACTTTCACCAAAAAAAAGGCATTTTAATACACAGTGTAGGCCCTGAAGGCACAACAGTTTTGAAGTTGCTACCTCTACTTGAAGTTGGAGTGCAATCTCATCAGAATGAAGCCAGTGAACAGGGTCTGACTGATGTTGATGAAAATGCACCCATAATTCAAGAACTGAGCAAGTGATTTTCACCAAGCAGAAACATAGTTTTAGGAAGGCACAAGGACTTGCAGAGATCACAAATGCAGGTAGAATCTGTGGATGATTTTGTATCAGCTCTAAATAAGCACTCACACGTGATTATCCCTTTTTACTAGTGTGGGAACAGAAGTGTCTGAAAAAAATCAACCCATGGAATTAAGACCTTCACCTATGAAATTTCATGTTTATGGGGAAACCGAGAATGAAGTTGAAGGAGAGTTTGATGGTAAATTAGAATTTGAGACAAAAGTTGCCAATGCTGTCATTTTTGTGGCCAAATGTGGTTTAAACCATTTGAGATTGAATGATCAAGGCAAACTAGATATCATTTTGGATCCAAGCCATCTGGATTGAGTTCTATCTAAAACTCAATTACGAGGAAATAAATATGAGTGTTGTATGAATGCAGCATCTAACAGGCAATTGATTCAAGGTTTTCCTAAGGTGTTGAATTGTTCAATTGGGATGGTTAAACTGTTTTCAGCACCAGATTGTGTTGAAGTCAGATGCAATTCCTGTATTCCACAAAGTTCACAAATAGCCACTGTGTTTAAGGGATGATTTGACAAAGGAGTTGACTCGATTGTGTGAGCTTGATATTATCAAGCTAATTGAAAGTTTAGAGTGCATGACACCAATTGTACTAGTCTGCAAACCAAACTGTATATAAAGGTTATGTGTGGATTTGCATAATTTAAATCACAGCATTTGGGCTGATCGCTAACCTCTTTTCAACATTAATGAGATGCTATGTACATTGAAAGGGAGAACATTTTTTATCACTCTTGATATGCCAGCAGCTTATCACCAAATTTTCTTGACATATGATTCTTAACATCTCACATCTTCCTGTACCCCTGAAAGTGCCTTTCGCTATGAATGAATGTCTTTTGGTCTTGCATCAGCCTCCTCCTCAGCTTTTCAAAGCCTCATGACGTTGATGTTTTAATATCATGCAGGCATTTTGTGTTTCCAAGACGATGCACTGTTTTTTGGGGAAAATATGTTAGAGTATGATGCAAGATTGCTCTGGAACAAGGTCGCCATTTAACCATCCATATTCATGTTAAACTGTTTCTTTCATGCATAATCACCCATATTCAGTCTAATGTATTTACTCTGTGAAAATTCATTTGTGCTTTAACAAGTGTCATGTATGGTGTTTCTCCTCCATTACCATTCTGGGCATCTCCTGGCAGACCACCTTTAGAAAGTACAAAATGGAAGGAATAATTTGAAATGTATTTAGATACAGTGGATGTTGATACTTTCACCAAAAAAGAAGACAATTTTAATACTCAATTTAGGCCCAGAAAGAAGGCACATTGTTGTCAGTGTTTAAAGATAAAGGTTTAACTTTACATCCAGATAACTGCAAATTTGTAGCCAATGGTGTTGATTATTTAAGTAACCACATTAGTACGAAGGGCATTGAACCTAAGGGTACGATCATCAAAGCTATTCAAGATACAACATTTCCTACAAACAAAGAGCAGTTAAAATCATACTTAGGATTGGCAAAATACTATTTAAGATTTGGTCCGCATTTTGCACAAAGAACTGTACCATTAAGAGAATTGTTGAGGAAGGGGTGTGCATATGTGTGCAGTGAAGAATGTCAAGCTGTGGGGAAAATTAAAACAGATATAGTAAATGCCCTACCACTGAAACCTTTTCACTCTAATGAGGTTAGCATCAGTATTCCTTGAATATACTGCAGATGGTTCAAAATGCAGCTGCTAGATTGGTTCTAGGTCTGCCAAAAGCATGCTCTCTCAGGTATGGCCTGAGGTCCCTCCACTGGTTTCCAGTTAGGAAGAGAGTAACCTTTAAATTGGAATGTGCATAAGGCTCTCCAGCAGAGAGGTGCAGACTACCTAAGGTCTGCTTTTAGTTGGTATACCCCTAGCAGGTTATTAAGATTTGTGGGGCAAAGAAAAGTTGTTATCCCCAGGTTTTGTAAAACCAGATTGGGGGAGGGTGGGTGCCTTTTTGGTGGTGGCAGCAAGGCTGTGGAACAGCCTTCCCTGGCCTATTAGGATGGTTGATTCATATTTTCTGTTTTTGAGGCAAATTAAAACTTGACTCTTCATGTCTACTTAGTTGAGCAGGGGCTTCTTTCTCTGTGTGGGTGGCCAGCTGGCTTTTCCCTATGTGTTGATGTGTCTGAACTTGGCACTTTGATGCCTTACAGTTATATGAGCTTTATTAAATATATAAATACAAATAGCTAATGCCTGTAAGGTTGAGTTGGGTGCTGTGTTAATTCAGATAGGAGAGAAGAAAATATTGCATTCACTTGTAGAGCTTTGCTAAGATCAGAATTGACATACTCTACAATGGAGAAAGAGGCGATGGCTTTGTGGTTTGGTACATAACAATTTAGAACATATGTATATGTTCCTATTGTTTTACATAATGATCATAAGCCCTCAGTGGATTTATTTAACACAAAATTTGAAGTTAAGGCCATTCCAAGAGTTGCTAAATGGCAGTGTCACATACAGGAATATCATTACCATGTGGAGTATGTTCATAGAAGGAAAAGCTAAGTTGAGGATTCTTTGTTCAGGTTGCCATGAAATGTTGAAGAAAAAGTCACTAGTGATGAGGTTGTAGTGTGTACTATAGATAAAGTCTTGGCATTATCCATTTGTGTGATTTCGTAACAAGAAGAGAGAGATTATTTTGGCTACGATGAAGTTTTGTTTCAGGTCAGAGATCAGACTGAGAAAGGTTGTCACAACATTAAAGGTTTGAAAGCTGAATGTGTTCCTTCTATGCATGTAGTATTGGAGTTATTGAACAATGGAGGATTGGTACTTGGATTTAAACACTTGGTGGTGCCATCCACTTTCAGAAAGAGAGTGCTTAAAATGGCCCATGTAGGGCATTTGGGTGTACGTGGGATGAAACGCATGGTTAGGGAGGACGTTTGGTGTCCAGGTACTGATAGATCAGTACAGTGTTAAGTGCGTGATTGTGTGAGTTGTGTTGAGAGTTGTAAGACTTGGCATCCTTGGTCTGGTCTCCCCTAACGTTTCGCATCTGTTTCCCAGGTTGTTGATGTGTGCTGGACTCTGTTTTTGCTGTTTTTGTCACTCTGGGCACTTTACAACTGCTATCCAGTGCTAAAGTGCAAGTGTTCTTATGTAAAATGTATGTGTAATTGGCTTTCCATGATTGGCATACTTGATTTGCTAGTAAGTCCCTAGTACAGTGCACAATGCTACTAGTGGGCCTGCAGCACTAGTTGTGCCACCCACATTAGTAGCCCTGTAAACAGAGCTCAGACCTGCCACTGTAATGTCTGTGTGTGCAGTTTTTAAACTGCCAATTCGACGCCTAAAACCTTCCCTTTTCTTACATGTAAGGCACCCTTAAGATAGAGCCTAGGTAGCCCCATGGGCAGGGTGCAGTGTATGTTTAAGGTAGGACATATACTAATGTGTTTTAAATGTCCTAACAATGAAATACTGCCAAATCAGTTTTTCACTGTGCAAGGCCTATCTCTCTCATAGGTTAACATGGGGGCTGCCTTTAAATATTATTAAAATACAGATTTCCTTTGGGAGCAGATATAAATTTAGAGATTAGGGTCTCTGAACTCACAATTTTATAATACATTTTTTAGTAAAGTTTGTTTTTAGATTGTGTGTTTGAAAATGCCCACTTTTAGAAAGTAGGCATTTTCCTGCTTGAACCATTCTATGACTCTGCCTGTTTGTGGATTTTCTGTCTGCGTCAGTTTGACAGCTGGGCTGTTTGCACCTCTCCTCTAGACAGTGACACAAAGGTAGCTGGAGTGTAGCCTGCATATCCTGGTGAGCCATCTGTGCTGGGAGGGAGGGAAGGAGTGGTCACTCACACCTGAATGGGCTGTGCCTGCCCTCACACATTGCAGTCTCCAACCCCCTGGTGTGTGTCTGGGGCCTGGCATGGGCAAGACAGGATCTTGCAAACAAGAGAGACTTTTCTTTGAAGTTTGCCAACTTCAAGGCAGAAAGGAGTATAAGTAGTGGACCCCAAACCCCTGAAAATTAGATCACTTCTTGAATCAAGAGGAGCCTCTGCCAAGGAAAAGAGCTAAAGAGTTGAGTAGAAGTGATGCCCTGCCTGTGACTGTGCTTTTTTGGGCTATCCTGCTACTGCTGCTTCTGCCTGTGAAAGGGGACAAAGTCTGGACTTTGTTGTGCATTCCTGCTTGAGAAGAATCTCCAAGGGCTTGAACTGAGCTTGCCTCCTGTTGTTGAAGCCTCAAGGCCATCAAAGACTTTCCCTGCCAGCACCTGGACTCTCTGCTGAGACTCCTGCCCTGTAAATGGTGCCCTAGCCAGTCCCTGGGCCCTTGAGAGGTGAAGCTGGCAGCCAAGAACTGAAAATCCACGCACAGAACGCAGTGCAGAGAAATTTACGGCACACCTTCCACGACACTGCTGCAAAAACGAGAGCCACTGGCTTCGCGGCTGAAATCAACGCTCCACCTGCATCGAGGCTGGGAGATCGATGCAACATGGCTGGAGAAACGATGCGCAACACCCGCTTACGGAGGCTGATAATGACGCAAACCCCATGCAGTGTGGTTTTCTAACATCATGCGACCGGGTTTTCCATGCAACATCCTTGGACGTCCAAGTCGACCCGACTCTGCATGAATCCGAGGTGTCCCGTTCGGAAATAGAAGCACTGCTCTCTTGCGAGGGAGAAAAACGACACATCTCTACCCTTTTCCGATGCACCCTCCCCAGTGCGGCTTTATTTTAGACGCTAATCGGGTACTTTGTGTAACAACAGCATTCTCATTGTTTTCTAAGGATTAAGACTCTTATTCTTTTTAAAATTAATTTCTTGACTTGTGTATGTTGGATTTTTGTCGTTTTGGTCTTGTTTTGTTTAGATAAATATTACCTATTTTCCTAAACCTGGGTGTTGTCATTTTGTAATGGTTCACTGTATTACTGTGTGTGTTGGTACAAATACTTTACACATTGCTTCTGAAGTTAAGCCTGCCTGCTCGTTCCAAGCTACCAAGGGGGTGAGTGGGAGTTAACTGAGGGTGATTCTCCTTTACCCTGACTAGAGTTAGGGTCCTTGCTTGGACAGAGGGTAATCTGACTGCCAACCAAATTCCCCATTTCTAACATTGGTGATCAGCGCTGAGGATTTGAACTTGTATTTGTTCTTGACATACAGTGATTAAGTGTACACTGCTGTTTTCAGGGCAGACCATTATGTGACCACATACAGCTAGTTTTTGCTTTTTCTCTTTTGGATTGTTTTTTCCTACTTCCATATTTTTGCTGATCTTTGGTTGATTTTTTTAACTTCATTGGGAACTCTTTTTCTGCCTTGTAACTTGTACTTTTGTTGATTCTTCATTATGTCTCAATCTAGAGATGCATCAGCTGGAGCTGCTTTTGACTTAGGGAAACTGGAGAGCTATACAGTTGCTCAGTTGAGGCAGTTCTACAAAAATCTTGCCTGTCTCATTAAGGCCTCCACCAGGAAGGAGGAGTTGCAGAAGGCACTGAGGGCCTGGGTAATAGCCAAGGAAGCTGATGGGCACACAAAGGAGGAGGATAAGGGTGAGGATGACGAGGTGCAATCCATACACAATGGTATAGTTGGTGGGCCTGTCATGTCCAGGGAGAGAATCTCCAGGGTAGGTAGCAGTGTGTCATCCAAGGGTCTGAATCCTGGAGAGTTACAGGACAGATAGGCAGAGAGGGCTCACCAGCTGGAGTTAAAGAAGTTTAAGATGCAAAGAGAGATAGAAGAAAGTAGGATGGCCTCAGAGGAAAAGAAGATACTGCTTGCTCATGAGCTCAGCTTGAGGGAGCTGAATCTGAGAAGCCAGTCCAGTAGGGATAGTGGCAGCAATATCACAGTGCAGCCTGCGAGGAGGGTGCAAATTCCTAAGGACCTTGTGAAAGATTACAAATGGGAGGATGACATATTCTTGTGGTTCAAGGGGTATGAGTCTGCTCTCCATATGAAACTGGTCCCTGAAGGTCATGGGGGGTGGGTCTGTGGAAGCACTTAGAGGTAGAGGCGGAGGGATACTCTGACATCCTTAGGGGATCCTCAAAGGGTCACTCACTCTATCATGAAGGACACCCTACACACAAAGTATGGTCTCACACCTGAGTAGTACAAGGACAAGTTTAGGTCCTATAAGAAGAAGGAATCCCAAACATGGTTGGAATGTGTTGATTCTTTTTGCAGGTCACTGTATGGGTGAGTGAAGGACAATAAGGTGACAATGCATGAGGGGCTTTACAATTGAATTGCTTGGGAGCACTTGTACAATTTATGTTTTCCAGAGCTGTGCCAGCACCTGATTGACAGCAAGCTGACTGATCACAGGAAGCTTGGCAGGAAGCAGACCGCTAGGAGAGCAACAGAGTCCAGAAGAGGTATGGGGAGACCATGCCAAGGGTGGGCAGGGTCCCTCTCAGAAGAAAGGGGGGTAATGATAAACAGGGGGCGTTCTCTACAGGGCCCCAACCTAGTTCCCAGAGTAAGGATTCCCAGCCCCCCAATGAAAAGAAGCCATGGTTCTCCAAAGGGAAACCTGTGGAGGTGGGGTCCCACATAAGTGTTATGCATGTGACTAGGTGGGTCATGTGAAAGGGGTCCCCAAATGCCCCAAGAGTACACTGGCAGCCACTAGTGCTCAGTCCCAGGGTTTGGCTAGTGTAGCACTTGGTGAGGAGTTGGTTCCAGGTGGGTGGAGCCAGCTGAGACGACCGTTGTCTCACTAGGGAACAGTGAGATGGTCCTCAGAACCCTAGTGTCTGAGAACACTAAAAAGTACAGGCAGTGGGTGACCATTAATGGACAGAGGGTGGAGGCTCTGAGAGACACAGGAGCCAGTGTGACTACAGTGAGGAGTCACCTGGTGTCTAAAGAGCAGCTAGATCCCTATGTACTTCACCAAGCAGTTGCAGTGGACAATTCAGCGCGCTGTGACGCCGGGGACTACTGCGGCGTCCCTTTTTCAGACCGCGGCCGGGCCGGCAGTCCACATTATGGGAAGCCGGAACCGCAGCGGCCCTTTTTTTGTGCACATTTGGCATTTTTTGCTGCAGTGTGGCCCAGCAGTCACATTTTGTGCTTTGGGTTGCACCATAACCCCTAGAAGCCTCCCTGACTTTCCCTTCCTACTTACATACTTGAGTCCTTTCTCTTTTTTTCTTCTTTTTTCTCCTTTTTTCCTGTCTTCTTTCTTCTTGGTCTTCCATATTGTCTTCTTCCTTGATGTTTGTCTTCCCAGCATGCCTTTTTCCTTTTCCTTTTCTACTTGGTCGTTTTTCTCATTCATTTCTATGTGGTCTTTCCCAATTGAAGATGGTGTCATACGTTCTTCCTGTTTTGTCACTTCCTGTTTCATGGTATAAAAGCACTGCAGTTCCCTACTTCTTTGCGTTGCAAATACTTCTGTCTTGGTGGTGATCCTCGCTCCTGTTTCCAGTTTTCTACTTGCTCCTGCTTCTTCCCTGCAGGATTGACTTCTATTGTTTGCCTTTTTTTAAATGGTTTTTTTTTCTCTTTTTCAGGAGTTCCTGTGATAGAGGTTTTTTCCCATTAGTTCAGTTTTTCCTCTGTGACTACTTCTGGAAGGTACGGTCTGCCTCTGCGTTTTTTCCATGCGGCTGCACTATGGCTACTAGAAGGGGTCACCCTTATCTTAGCCAGTCCACAACCAGTAAGAAACCAGGCGTCCCTCCAAGTACTTCAGCCTAACGCGGTAAGGGAAATGCAGACCGTGACAAATTGCAATGCCAAGAGAATCAGCGTTGCGTGAAAAACATGGAGAGTCCACATGATGATGTCGTAGAGAATGCACAATCCATGCTTCATACTGTGCAACAACAAGCCCAAGAATTACAACAACTGCGTGGTGAAAATACTGCACTACGGCAAGCCTTGACTTCTCGACTTATGGAGATATCTCCTGTATCCACCTCAACACCACGATATTCCGGAGATCCTCATAAAGTAAAGGAATTTCTTGACTCTTTGACAGTCTTCTTTGCCTTTCGACCCTTCCAATTTTCATCTGACAAAACCAAGGTGGGTTATTTGATCAGTGCCTTGTTTGGCCCCACACTAGCTTGGGCGACCCCCTTGGTATCTGCTGAGGATCCTGTATTATCCTGCCTTCTTACACTCTTTAAACAAATGTTTGAACAGCCTGGGTTGGAGGCTGCTGCTGAAGAAGTATTATGTGATATATAGCAAGGCAATCAGGATGTATTGCAATACATAACCCAATTTAAACAGTTAGCATCTGAGACCACTTGGTTGGAATACACTTTTGTAACCCTGTTTCGCTGAGGACTTCGAGAAGAAATAAAGGATGAATTGGTGCATTCTACTCCATTAGGATCCCTGAAAGAATTAATGGATCAAGCATTGAACATAGAGTATCGGTTGCGGGAACGTAAGATGGAAAGGTGAAAGACTCGATTACAGTATCAGTCCGGATTACCCCATTCCACAGCCCGTTTTTCTGACGAAGTCCACCATGAGATGAATAAGCCTACAGAAGAAGAACCCATGCAGATAGACCTAGTATGTGGTCCGTTATACGAATCAGAAAGTGAAGACCGGCGATGAAAGGGCCCTTGCCTTTATTGTGGCAAGGCTGGTCACTAGATCTGGATGTGTCCTGTCAGTCCTTCCAGACCTACGGGAAACGCCAGCTCCTGCCCCCTGTGGGGAGGAAGGGGACAGAGGAATAGACTTACCTTCAATATGTTCATCCAAAGAGAATACCACAGCTCTGTTTATACTGTTCATTTCCGTACAGTGTTCCCAGAATCAAGAAGAGCAGGTATTTGCACTATTGGATTGTAGAGCTAGCGGTATATATTTGGATGAGATTTGGGCCAAAGAAAGAGGTATACCAAAGGTTCCTAGAGAAATGCCGGAACAAGTCCACACAGTAGATGGCTTCCCGCTAACCTCAGGACCAGTGGTGGATACTACACCCACCCTCTGTCTAAGTTTTGGAAGACATCAGGAACACATTACCTTTAATCTAATATCCTCTCCAAATCATACCATAATATTATGAATTCCCTGGCCAGCACAACGCATATATTAATTGGGAAACAAGGACAATATCTTTATATTCACAATTTTGCCAACAGAACTGTTACTCCTCAAACTCTTATTGGTCCCCTAAAGATTTAATAATTTCTTTCAAAGATCCGAGCTGCTCTATTAACATGATGCAGGGAGTACCAAGTTGTTATCAAGAATACCGTGATGTATTCCAGAAACCTAGCAAACCTGTTTTACGTCCACATCAGGTCTATGACTGCACCATTCCTTTGATTCCGGGAGAAGTGGTTCCATTTGGACGGATGTATTCGTTGATCGAACAAGAAAAGAAGGTACTTAAAGAATACCTAGATGATAATCAACAGAATGGTTTAATCGCATCCTTTTTATTTCCTGTTGGGGCTCCTCTTTTTTTTGTTCCAAAGAAATCAAAAGATCTGCGTCCCTGTTTTGACTTTAGTGGACTGAACAAGATAACCATCAAGAATCGATATCCCTTACCCCTTATTAGGGATATACTTGATGCAGTCCAAGGTGCCAAGAGGTTTATTAAATTGGATCTGAGGGGTGCCTATCGTCTCTTATGTGTCAAGGAAGGACATTAATGGAAAACAGCTTTTCGTACTCCATCTGGCCATTATGAATACCGAGTCAGGCCATTTTGGTTTAACAAATGCACCCACAATATTCCAACGATTTATGGACTCCGTGTTTTCTGATTTATTGAATCACAATGTGGTGATAAATCTAGACGACATCCTAGTATATTCTCATATACCTGAACAGCATACTGAGCACGTACTTCAGGTTTTGGAAAGACTCAGACAGAATTAGCTATACTGCAAACCTGAAAAATGTGAATTTAACAAGACAGAAGTACAGTATCTTGGGTTCTGCATCAATCAGACTGGATTTGCTATGGATCTAGACAAAGTACAAGCCATTTTGGATTGGCCCTCTCCCTCTTCTAGTAAGGAAACCTAATGCGTCCTAGGTCTCTCCAATGTCTATCGGCAATTCATGCAAGACTTTGCACATCAACAAAGTTTTATCACTCAGACCATCAAAGGAGAAAATCAGAAGAAGGGATTTGTTTGGACTGAAAGTGCAGGGATGGCCTTTCAAAATCTGAAATGGGCTTTTACCCAAGCTCCTATCTTACGACACCTGGATACAACTAAGAGGTTTATAGTGGCCACTGATGCCTCCGAGAGAGCTATTGGTGCAGTTTTACTTCAGAAACAATAAGACGATGGCTTGGGACATCTTGTCTTTTACTTATCCCACATACTGTCAGAAGCCAAAAGCAATTATTCTGTGTTAGAACGGGAATTACTTGCTCTCAAGGCTGCTTATAAAGAATGGAGACACTTCCTAATGGGTACCAAAGAACCGTCGAAGCAAGAACTGATCACCGTAATCTACAATGTCTCAGAAATGTCCAGTGTCGAAATAGCCGACAGGCAAGATGGACTTTTTTTTTCAGCCAATAAGACTTTGTAATGACCTACATTCCTGGATCTCATAACCTAGTAGCTGATGCATTATCTCGTCGCTATCCAGAAAGCACCGAACACTTCCTCTCCAAAAATAATAGAACCCAGTCAAATTATCGGGGATGCCCAGTCCTTTCTTGAACGTGTTAAGACAGAATACCAATATCTTCCAACTGAAGAATGGAATATCTTGAGTCCTCAATTGCAAAAGAATCAGGACTACTTTTATCATCAAAAAACTCTATTTTTGCTGACCAAGAAAGTACAGACTGAGGCTTTACAGATGTGCCATGATTCTCTTGTGGCTGGATATCGTGGAATGAAGAAGACACAGGAGTTGCTCCTACGTTCTTTTTGGTGGCCTGCACTTAAGACCGATGCCGAATCCTACGTAACATCATGCCCTATATGTGCTCAAACCAAGACACCTCTGACCAAGCCAGCAGGATTATTGATGCCCTTGCCTGTTCCCTCTGCTCCATGGCACACCCTCTCTACCGATTTCATATGTTTGTTACCGTCTTCTTCAGGGAATCATGTCATTATGGTAACCATTGATTCCCTTACCAAGATGGCACATTTCATAGCCGTAAAGAAATTGTCTACAGCCAAAGAAATGAGCCATATTTTCATGCAACATATCTTTCGTCTACATGGTCTCCACAAGTAATCATTTCAGATCGGGACCCCAATATGTGTCACGTTTTTGGAATGCTTTTTGTACCTCATTACACATTGATGTCCCCCTTTCATCTGGATTTCATCCACAGACTAACGGTCAAACCGAACGCTTGAATCAGGAACTACAACAATATCTATGTTGTTTCTGTAATGCCACACAAAGTAACCTGTTCTGATTTACTTTCTTTAGCTGAGTTTTATATAATAATATGGTGCATAGTGCAACAGGATCAACACCTTTTTTTTTTTTTTTTTTTGCACCTACAGCTTCCATCTCAAGACCTTTCCCAATATACCTTGTGTGCAGCCTCCTGTTCCTGTGGTTACATCATTTGCTCAGCGACTCCACCATATTCAGGACCTAATCCGTACCACTCTTTCAGCTTCTAAGCAAACTATGAAAAGAAGGGCAGATAGCTGACGTCGGGCAGCACCATCTTACCAACTGGGAGACAAAGTATGGCTTTCTTCCAAATTTCAACCTTTTTGTTTTTCTCAAAACAAATTCAAATCCAGGTTTTATGGTCCTTTTCCAATACTCCAATTATTGAATCCTGCTGCTGTTAGACTACATTACCTCAGACTTGGAAAGTTAATCCAGTTTTTCATGTTTCGCAGCTCAAGCCTTTTGTTCCTGATCCTTCCCATAGACGTTTTCAATGTCCTCCTCCTATTTCTGTGGATGGCCATCCTGAATATGAGGTACAGGAGATTCATGATTCTTTTGGAACAAGCTACAATTCCTGATTCACTGGAAAGGTTATCCCATCAGTGACTGTTCATGGGAAGATGCTTCCTCAGTTCATGCACCATATTTGATTAGCAACTTTTTTTCTCTTTTTCCTCACTAGCCCGGGACCTCTGGGAGAGGGGGCCTAGTGTGATGCCGCAACCCTACCACGGCGTCCCTTTTTCGGACCGCGGTCGGGCCAGCAGTCCGCATTATGGGACGCCAGAACTGCCATGGCCCTTTTTTGTGCTTGTTTGGTGCTTTTTGCTGCGGTGCGGCCCAGGAGGCACATTTTGTGTTCGAGGTCACGTCGCAGTCCCTGGGAGCCTCCCTGATTTTCCCTTCCTACTTGGGTCCTTTCTCTTTTTTCTTCTTTTTTCTCCATGTCTTCTTTCTTCTTCGTCTTCCATATTGTCTTCTTCCTTGTTTGGCCTTCCATATTTGTCTTCCCAGCATGCCTTTTTCCTTGTCCTTTTCTACTTGGTCTTTTTTCTCATTCATTTTCATGTGGTCTTTCCCAATCCAAGATGGTGTTGTGCATTCTTCCTGTTTTGCCACTTCCTATTTTATGGTATATAAGCAATGCAGTTCCCTCCTTCCTTGCATTGCAAGCACTTCAGTTTTGGCGGTGATCCTCACTCCTGTTTCCAGTTTTCTACTCGCTCCTGCTTATTCCCTGCAGAATTGACTTCTATTTTTTGTCCTTTTTGAAATATATTTTTTTCCTTTTTTTCAGGAGTTCCTGTGATAAAGTTTTTTTTTTTTTACCATTACTTGGGTTTTTCCTCTGGGATTCCTTCTGGAGGGTACGGTCTGCCACTGTGTTTTTTCCATTCGGCAGCTCTGTGGCTACTAGAAGTGGTCACCCTTATCTTGGCCAGTCCAGAACCAGTACGAAACCAGGCGTCCCTCCAAGTACTGCAGCCTACGGCGGTAAGAGAAGTGCAGACTCTGACAAGCCCCTGTGCAGAGTGGCGCAAGTTCCCTTTGAATGTGGGGGTCTCAGGTTACTTGAAGGTAGCTGCGAGTCCAGCCATGCCTGCGGATTGTTTGCTTGGCAACAACCTGGATAATTTCCCTTGGAAGGAGGTGGAACACAGGTCACACTTGGAGATGTTGGGGCCTGTCTGGGTGGGCATGCATATCCACCAGGCCAGTGGCAGCCCGTCAGGGTGGTCAGAAGCCCCTGGAACCTGAAACAGTGGCCCAGGGGACTGCCAAAAAGAGGAAGGGCAAGTGGTGCAGTAAACTGGCCCCAGAAGTTCCTGCAGTCCAGGAGGAGGTGGAGCCTGAGGGTGATGCCCCAGAGCCTACAGGGGAACAGGTGGCCGAGCTGGGGGAGGTCCCTGAGCTGTCACAGTGACAGTAGAAAGGGGGACCCACCAGGGAGGCGCTCTGTGAGGCACAGAGGACATGCCCTACTCTAGTGGTTTTGCGGCAGCAGGCTGCAGACCAGGCAGCTGGCAAGGAGCGAGGATCTCAACTGATGTATTGGGAGGACAGCCACTTGTATAGTGAGCCTAAGGTTGCTGAACCTGGGTCGGCCCAGGTGCTGGTGGTACAATAGGGCTTCAGAGCCTTCCTACTGGCCCTCTCTCATGATGTGCCTTTAGCTGGACATTTGGGGCAGGAGAAGACCTTTGAACAGCTTATCACCCACTTTTACTGGCCCCTTATGCGCAGGCAGTCAGATGCTCTTTGCAGGTCTTACCAGACTTGTCAGGCAAGTGGAAAGATTGGGGGGGGAATGGAAGGCCCCCTCTAACCTTTTCCAGTGGTTAGTACCCTCCTTGAAAGGGTCAGTATTGACATTTTTGGACCTCTGGATCCCAAGACAGCCATGGGCACCAGGTTCATCCTGGTATTGGTGGACCATGCCACCCGGTACCCAGAAGCCATTCCTCTGAGATCAATCACTTCCCCTGTGGTAGGTCATGCGTAGCTGTTTTTTTTTTTTTACCCACATGGGGTTTCCCAAGGAAGTGGTATTTGATAGCGGTACCAACTTCATATCTACCTATATGAAGTCTCTGTGGCAGGAGTGTGAGGTAATGTATAAGTTCACCACTCCTTACCACCCCCAAAACAATGGTCTGGTTGAGAGATTCATCCGCACCTCAAAAGGCATGATCATGGGCCTGTCAGAGCTCTTCAGGCGGAAGTGGGACGTCCTCTTGCCATGCCTTCTGTTCGCCTACAGGGAGGTGGCTCAAAAAGGGCTTGGATTTAGTCCTTTTGATTTACTGTATGGCCACCCTATCAGGATACCTTTGAGCCTGGTGAAGGAGGGCTTAGAGAAAGTCCCCAGTAAACCTCCTCAGGATGTATCTAGTTTTGTGCTGGCTGCCAGAAATCAGACTGCCCACCTCAGAGCTGTTGCACAAGAGAACCTGGAAGCGAGCCAGGAGAAACGAAACAGTGGTATGACCAGAATGCCACTTTGGTCCAGTTTCAGCCTGGGCAAAGAGTGGGGGTAATGGTGCCAGTGGAGCCTAGGGCACTCTAGGACAAGTGAACTGGGCCATTTGAGGTGGTGGAGCACAAGAGCCAAGTCACCTACCTGGTGGACTTACAAACTTGAACCCCTTGAGGGACCTGCATGTGAACCGTCTCAAGCCACACTTTGAGCGGACTGAATTGTCCATGCTCCTAGCAACAGATGATGGGGTGGAGGAAGAGAGTGAGCCTCTTCCTGACCTCCAGTGTGCTAGAGAGAAAGATGGGTCTGTGGAGATAGTGAACCTCTCCACCTCCCTGACCTCAGAGCATCAGAGGAACTGTTGCCAAGTAATGGGTCAGTTGGCCTCCCTGTTCTCCTTGATCCCAGGAGTCACACACTGGTGTACACATGATGTGGACAGTTCCGGACAGTCCACCCATTAAATAGAAGAGTTACAGGGTGACTGATAAGATCAGGGCTAGCATCAAAGATGAGGTGTCTAAGATGTTAACCCTAGGGGTCATTGAGTTCTCTAGCAGTCCTTGGGCCAGCCCTGTGGTCTTGGTCCCAAAGGCTGTTGGTCCTGGTGCCACCCCAGAACTCCGGTTCTATATGGACTACCGGGTCTCAATGCGGTCACTAAAACTGACGCGCACCCCAGCCCCCCAGCTGATGAGCTTATTGATCGATTGGGAGCTGCCAAATACCTCAGCACATCTGAGTTGACGTCTCAGTATTGGCAGATTGCCCTAACTGAGGGGGCTAAGGAAAGGTCAGCATTTTCTACCCCAGATGGACACTTCCAGTTCAAAGTGATGCCATTTGCAATGAAGAATGCTCCTGCCACATTCCAGAGGTTGATCAACCAGGTGTTGACTGGGCTAGATGACTTCAGCACAGCATACCTGGATGACATTGCAGTGTTCAGATCTACTTGGGAGGAACACTTGCAGCACCTCTGCAAAAGGCAGGCCCCACTATTAAGGCAAGCAAGTGCAAAATAGGGCCGGGATCAGTGGTGTATTTGGGACACCGGGTAAAGAGTGGCCAGGTGGCACCCCTACAGCCAAAAATTGACACCATTCTGGCTTTGGAGCCTCCCAAGACCCAGACTGAGGTGACAGCCTTTTTAGGCCTCACTGGCTATTACATGAGGTTTGTCAAGGGATACGCACCATTGTTGCCCCCTTGAATGAGTTGACCTCGAAGAAGCAGCCAAAGAAGGTGATCTGGACAGAGGCTTGCCAGACCGCTTTTGATGCCCTGAAGTCTGCCATGTGCACAGCACCTGTGCTGAAGGCGCCTGAATACTCCAAGGAGTTTTTTCTACAAACAGATGCCGCAGTGTATGGTAGAGGAGCAGTTCTCTCAAAGCTTAATGAAAAGGACCTAGATCAACCTGTAGCCTTCATTAGCAGGAGGTTTCTTCCCAGGCAACGTAGGTGGAGTGCAATAGAGCCTGAAGCTTTTCTTGTGGTCTGGGTGCTGAAGAAGCTAATACCGTACTTGTTTGGGACCTCTGGGTTCAGACTGACCACAGGCCCCTCAGATGGTTAATGCAGATGAGGGGTGAAAATCCAAAACTGTTTAGGTGGTCCATTTCCCTACAGGGGATGGACTTTACGTTGGAACACCGCTCTGGCACAGCATACGCCAATGCTGATGCTCTGTCCTGATACTTCTGCCTTAGTGATGAGAACTCCAATGAGGTTGGGTAGTTGCTCCCCACTTTCAGCTGGGGGGGACACGTGTTAGAGTTGCCATCCTCATGGTCATCCCTTACTTTATGCCTCTGTTTCCCAGGTTGTTGATGTGTGTTGGACTCTGTTTTTGCTGTTTTTGTTACTCTGGGCACTTTACCACTGCTATCCAGTGCTAAAGTGCAAGTGCTCTTATGTAAAATATATGTGTATTTGGCTTTCCATGATTGGCATACTTGATTTGCTAGTAAGTCCCTAGTACAGTGCACAATGCTACTAGTGGGCCTGCAGCACTAGTTGTGCCACCCACATTAGAAGCCCTGTAAACTTGTCTCAGACCTGCCACTGTAATGTCTGTGTGTGCAGTTTTTAAACTGCCAATTTAACTTGGCAAGTTTACCCACTTGCCAGGCCTAAAACCTTCCCTTTTCTTACATGTAAGGCACCCTTAAGATAGAGCCTAGGTAGCCCCATGTATGTTTAACGTAGGACCTATACTAATGTGTTTTAAATGTCCTGACAGTGAATGTAGGAAGTTGGCTCTGTGGATACTATTTCAAAGTAAGAAATAGTGTGCACAGAGTCCAAGGGTTCCCCTCAGAGGGAAGATAGTGGCAAAAAGAGATAATTCTAATGCTCTATTTTGTGGTAGTGTGGTCGGACAGTAGGCTTATCAGAGGGTAGTGTTAAGCATTGTTTGTACACACACAGGCAATAAATGATGAACACACACTCAAAGACAATTCCAGGCCAATAGGTTTTTATATAGAAAAATATATTTTCTTAGTTTATTTTAAGAACCACAGGTTCAAGATTTACAAACAATACTTTAAGTTAAAGGTATTTCACTCGGGTATCTTAGGAACTGTGAATCATCACAATAGCATGTACAGTTTTGGCAAAAATGGCAATAAGCTATTTAAAAATGAACAGAGTGCAAAAATCAACAGTTCCTGGGGAGTTAAGTATTTGTTAGTTTCACAGGTAAGTACAACACTTACAGGGTTCAAATTTGGGTCCAAGGTAGCCCACCGTTGGAGGTTCAAGGCAACCCCAAAGTTACCACACCAGCAGCTCAGGGCCGGTCAGGTGCAGAGGTCCAATTGGTGCCCAAAACACATATGCTTCAATGGAAAGAGGGGTGCCCCAGTTCCAGATTGCCAGCAGGTAAGTACCTGCGACTTTGGAGGGCAGACCAGGTTTTTTTTTGTAGGGCACAGAGGGGGACACAAGCAGGCACAGAAAGTACACCCTCAGCAGGCGGCCGGGTGCAGAGTGCAAACAGGCGTCAGGTTCGCAATAGGACTCAATGGAGAGACCCGGGGGTCTCTTCAGCGATGCAGGCAGGCAAGGGGGTGGCTCCTTGGGGTAGCCACCACCTGGGCTAGGAAGAGGGCTGCCTGGGGGTCGCTCCTGCACTGGAGCTCGGATCCTTCAGGTCCTGGGGGCTGCGGGTGCAGTGTGTTTCCCAGGCAGAGTAGTCCTCTGAGGCTTCAGAGGTCGCTGGACCCTGGGGGAAGCGTCGCTGCTGCAGTTTTTCTTGAAGTGGGGATACAGGCCGGTAGGGCTGGGGCCAAAGCAGTCAGAGTCACCTCAGCTCAGGACACCTTAGGGCTTGTCCTGACTGGCAACTGACTCCTCCTTGTTTCTCTCATTATCTCCTCTGGCCTTGTCGCCAAAAGTGGGGGCAGTGGCCGGAGAGGCGGGCATCTCCACTAGATGGGATGCCCTGTGGCGCTGTAACAAAGGGGGTGAGCCTTTAAGGCTCACTGCCAGGTGTTACAGTTCCTGCAGGGGGAGGTGATAAGCACCTCCACCCAGTACAGGCTTTGTTCCTGGCCACAGAGTGACAAAGGCACTCTCCCCATGTGGCCAGCAACATGTCTGGTGTGTGGCAGGCTGGTAAAACTAGTCAGCCCACACTGGAATTCGGGTATGTTTTCAGGGGCCATCTCTAAGATGCCCTCTGGGTGTATTTCACAATAAAATGTACACTGGCATCAGTGTGCATTTATTGTGCTGAGAAGTTTGATACCAAACTTCACAGTTGTCAGTGTAGCCATTATGGTGCTGTGGAGTTTGTGTTTGACAGACTCCCAGACCATATACTCTTATGGCTACCCTGCACTTACAATTTCTAAGGTTTTGCTTAGACACTGTAGGGGCATAGTGCTCATGCACCTATGCCCTCACCTATGGTATAGTGCACCCTGCCTTAGGGCTGCAAGGCCTGCTAGAGGGGTGACTTATCTATGCCATAGGCAGTGTGAGGTTGGCATGGCACCCTAAGCGGAGTGCCATGTCGACTTAGTCATTTTCTTCTCCCCAACAGCACACACAAGCTGGCAAGCAGTGTGTCTGTGCTGAGTGAGGAGTCCCCAGGGTGGCATAAGACGTGCTGCAGCCCTTAGAGACCTTCCCTGGCATCAGGACCCTTGGTACCAGGGGTACCAGTTACAAGGGACTTACCTGGGTGCCAGGGTTGTGCCAATTGTGGAGACAAAGGTACAGTTTAGGGAAAGAACACTGGTGCTCGGGCCTGGTTAGCAGGCCTCAGCACACTTTCAAATCATAACTTGGCATCAGCAAAGGCAAAAAGTCAGGGGGTGACCATGCCAAGGAGGCATTTCCTTACAGTGAAGTACTGGCAAATCCGTTTTTCACTGTGCAAGGCCTATCCCTCTTGAAATACTGCTAAATTCAGTCTTCACTGTTGCAAGGTCTATCTATCTCATAGCTTAACAAAGGGGCTGCCTTTAAATATTATTAAAGTGCACATTCCATTTGGGAGCAGATAGAAATGTGGAGTTTGATGTTTCTGAACTCACAATTAAAGATACATATTTTATTAGAGTTGTTTTTTTAGATTGTTAGTTTGAAAATGACACTTTTAGAAATGGGCATTTTCTTGCTTAAACCATTCTGTGACTCTGCGTGTTTGTGGATTCCCTGTCTGGGTCAGTTTGACAGCTGGGATTTTTTTTTAATCCCCTCTATACAGTGAACCAAAGGGAGCTGGGGTGCAGCCTGCATATCCTGATGAGCCATCTGTGCTAGAGTGTAGGGAGGAGTGGTCACTCACACCTGAATGGGCTGTTCCTGCTGTCTCACAATGCAGTGTTCAACCCCCTGGTGGGTGTCTGCGGCCTGGCCTGGACGACAGAGGATCGACTGAAAACAGAGGCTTTTCTTTGAAGTAGGCATACTTCAAAGGCAGAAAGGGATGTAAGTATTGGACCCAAAACTCCTGAAAATTAGATCACTTCTGGAACCAAGGGGAACCTCTGCCAAGGAGAAGAGCTGAGGAGAAGTGCTGCCCCTGCTTGTGACTGTGCTTTGTTGCACTATCCTGCAGTTGCTGCTTCTGCCTGTGAAAGGGGACAAAGACTGGACTTTGTGGTATATTCCTGCTTGTGAAGAATTTCCCAGGGCTTGAACTGAGCTTACCTCCTGCTTTGAAGTCTCAGGGCATCAAATACTTCCTCTGGTAACACCTGGACTCTCTGCTAAGACTCCTGCCAGGTGGTGTCCTAGCCAGTCCCTGGCCCCTTGAAAGGTGTAGTTGGCAGAACAAGAGCTGGAAAGCCACGCACACAATGCCGTGCGGGGAAATTTTTGATGCACCATCGGCAACTCAGCTGTTCAACGATGTCCTGCCACCTCCACAGCTAAAATTGATACTCCACATGCATCGCGGCTGGGAGATCGACACATCACAGCTGGAGAAACGACACGCAAACCTGCTTGCGGCTGCTGATAATGACGCAAACCCCACGCAGCACGTTTTTCTAACACCGTGCAACAGGATTTTCCACGCATCGTCCCTGGGTGTCAAAGTCATCCTGACTCTGTGTGGATCTGAGGTGCCCAGTCTGGAAATCGATGCCTCGCTCTCTGGTGAGGGAGAAAAACGGCACATCGCTGACCCCCCCCCAGAGAAGAACAACGCACGGCCTCCCTTGTGAGGAAGAAATCAACACATTGCTGCCTTTTCCGATGCAGGTTGACCCCTGCAGCTTTATTTTTCACACTAACCAGGTACTTTGTGCAAAATCATCGTTTCCATTGTTTTCTATGGAGTAAGACCCTTATTCCTTTGAAAATTTATATCTTGACTTGTGTATGTTGGATTTTTGTCGTTTTGGTCTTGTTTTGTTTAGATAAATATTACCTATCTTTCAAAAGCTGTGTTGTCATTTTGTAGTGGTTCGCTGTATTACTGTGTGTGTTGGTACAAATACTTGACACATTGCTTCTGAGTTAAGCCTGCCTGCTCGTGCCAAGCTACCAAGGGGGTGAATGGGGGTTAAACAGGTGTGTTTCTCCTTTGCCCTGATTAGAGTGAGGGTCCTTGCTTGGACAGTGGGTATCCTGACTGCCAACCAAAGACTCCATTTCTAACAGTATGCAAGCGTTTTGTGAGATTGATGATGAGGTATGTATTGCTATGTGAATTTTGCTTATGAAACATTCTTCTGATGCCAGGAGCTTGCCTAGTTGTTTTGATGATTTTATTACCCGTTAATTATCACACTCGTGGATGTATACATTGACTTATATCCTTAGTCTTACTATAGTTATATTTTTCTTTTACATGATGTTAATCACCAACACTGGTCATTCCGACATGTAGTTAGACGTATTAGTTCTTATGTTGTTGTTGCATTTTTAAATGTTTGCTTAGAGGCTGTTCATTATAAAGGGTTGGGATATGTTAATTCCGGGCATGCCATGGAATCTTGGATGGTGGATTCCAAGGGACGTGCAGAAGATGGTTGAGGACTGTTGAAGGAGGAGCTTTGTTGTGGGGACCTGTGGTCTCTTGCATGCAGCCTAATAAAGAAAGTTTAATTAGTAGCCCTCAGTGTTGGTGCTGAGTTTACAATATGGTTCTCCCACACTTAGAAAACAAAATGGCTGTGGAAACACCTACTCCCTCTGAATCAGATGGGGCATATTTGCATGCTGTAATTTCGCTCTGCTTGACTCAGAATTGGACCCACTATTAATTTGTCCATTGTGATTTATACTCTGACATATTGTACCATAGTGCCACTTTGCACTTAAAAAGTGATTTTGTCACATATGTGATTTGTGCTTCTACAAATTTTCCACTCTGTGCTTGTGTTGCAACAAAGGTAACTTTGAACCTCAGTATGCTGTCAAGCAAATGTGATGTCATGCAGAGGCACACCTTTTTAACCGAATGCAACACCTCACTGCCACATGTTCTCTGTACAGATTGAATTGGTCCTCAAATGTGATATCACACTTCTGATTATCCACCAATGTGATTTTGCCCCTAAACATGCTTGTGCATTCAAATTAGATTTTTGTTTCTAAATATGTTTTGTCAATAAATATGTGTGCACCTTACTGTTGATGTTGTACCAAGGATGATTTTACACCTGGAAGAGGTCCTGCTTGTGCAAAGTTCTAAACCTAATGTGGCATCTTAAAACTGCAGTTTCTCTCTCTGTTGAGCAATAACTCACCACTGCATATTGTAGCTGTTCCATACTAAATTCACTACTCAAGATCTATAAACTGCACACTGCTTGCAGGTGATCCTATTTTGGCCACTAAATCTAAAACACGTTTCATATCCATTCATATTCCAGGATGTAAGTACCCGCACCACTGAGATTCTACTTTTCCTGGTTTATCCAGAACTATCTTCAAATACCACAAAGGCTCAACCGTAAAATACCCCAATCAGTGATATATACAGCGTCTGAGCTGGCTTGAACCCCTTTAAAACAAACCTACTATTGTCTCCATTGTTTTCTACTAATCACATACTGCAATGGAAAGACAAACTATACTTTTTATTCTTTGACCTTATTCTCAAATAATACAAAAATTACGTTGCAGAAAAACAGAATACAAAATTACTTTGCAGAAAAACATCTGCATCAGGTTATCATAAACTGAATGCGAGGTATACATCACAATATATATGACAATGGTGTGGTGATGACAGTTTTCCGATATGAACCTCCATATTTTAACCACATTGTGTGAAAACTCAAAGGACCCAAAAGGCTTTGACCAACAGGCCTCCCATCTGGACTACAATACCCAGTAACATGCCCTCCTCCACTCCCCCACCTCTCCCTTATTACCAGCAAAGACTCTGTTGATTGGAACCAGACAGGAAAAATCAAGATAGTCGCGACCATAAACTGGAATAAAGCTACCTCTATATTGACACAAACTGGTATACTGTCAGAGACCAAACCCATACCCTTCACTTTAGCCACCCAGAACTCAGACTCCCTTGCTCAACCATCTACCATTTCAGTCTGTGTACAACAAACACACCACACAAGCTTGCTATGCATAGAAGGATTCATCCACTAATAGGCGTGATTCATGTGAGAAGTGTATTTACTCACCTCATACTTAATTAAAGCCAGTTTCTACTGACCAAAGCTTATCTCTGCTCTACTTGCCAGAATGAACTGCTTGAAATCATACAGAGTTGAAACAAAAGTCTTGTAACCATATCCATCATCTGTCACATGCACTCTAACCCCACTGATTACACATGTAGCTCCTCCATTATTCATCACTCTACATACCTACGCCTCTAGTGCCTAGCAGGAATACCACCCCAATGCTTCTGAGCATCCCCATAGCACACTCATATACTCCGTGATCATACATCCAACAACAACTCCTATTTGCCAAAATATCCAGAGCTTGATTTTGTCTGCAGAAGGAAAGATAAATCTACCTACCTATCTCAGAAAGATCACATCTTTTCAGCTCTCTGGCCCATCTCTAATGCATCTCATCAAAGCTACTCTCCTGAATTGTAGGACTCTAATTCAACTCCCACATCTGCTGTCATTCAAAACCTGATGCTATTAGACTCAAGAAACCTAGTTCTGCTCATCTTCCATATCACTGTCTTACAACTAGGATGCAACATTCTCCATTAGAATAGACTGGTTGAGGAGTTTCCCTTTTCCATGAGAATTCCCTCTATTGCAAATTGATTAACCCAATAATCGTCCTTGTATCAGTGCCTCACTGTGAAGATTATAAACACAGCACCCTCACCAAAGAAATAGTGTCCACCTGGCAGCAGTTGTATTCATGATACCACTGGTAAACTCACCTCTTCTTATAATTTTTTTTTATCCTAGGTGATTTTAGCCATCATTGCAGAAACAGACAAAAACATCCACACATGCCATCTCAACTCCTTCCTGTTGGACAGCAACTTCCTACAGCACTCCTCCTCTTTACCTTTTAGTATGTTTTTTTCTTGCATACATATTTCTAACCCTCTCAAGTTAGATTAGTCAAATCACTTCCTCATTTATTTCAAAATCCTGCTAAACTGTAGACAGAAATGGCTAAACATTCCAAGGATCCTGTGAGAAGCTGAGTTGGTAGTTGACTGGTGTAAGCCCTCGGCAAGCAACAGCCACAATTGCTTGCAGGCCGAAGCACAAAAAGTCCCAAAATTAACCTGTGCTTAATCCTGGTTAGCTTGGCACCAAAAGCAGGCAGGCTTAATTTAGAGGGAATGCATAAAGTACATTTTCAGCACACAAACAGTAATAAAGTGACAACACAACACACAAAAAATCCCAAACAATTTTGAAAATGGAGTACATTTTAATGAATTATTTGACACCAAAATGACAAAAATTCAATCTGGAGAACTGGAGTTATGAATTTTTTAAAATTTTGATTCAAAATAGCACCCAAAAGAGAAAAGCACCAACCACGAACATCTGGTTGTGCTAGACCATCGAACAGTCAACTGTTTAGGCCAACTGCCATGGAGCACGGTTTCGAATACACGAAATGGATTGGTCCCAGTCAGCTCTTACCTTCAGACTAGGAACATTTTTGAAGAAAAAGTATCTGAGAAAGTAGAAGTACAGCGGGGCAAAGCTGCAGAACAGTCTGAGGAGGGAGCATAGTTATCAAACGGACATGGAGAGATGCCGCAGTGAACATTTTTACCTTCAGACTTAGTCATTGAGATGGAAGTCGAAAATCTTCAGCTGGATGAAGCAAGGGGCGCTAGCTGAAGATAGTTCCACGACGTCAGGATACCTCTGTGGCAAAAGACCGTTTAAACAGATTTACTGTGGAGAAGAATGTAGAAAGAGAAGCAGCGAAGTCAATCTGACTCATGATGCACCTTGGGAAGATAGGCGAGTAGGTTAGTCCTGGTCTCCTCCTGGTTCTCAGAGCACTTTTGGCCAAATTTTGTCTGTCCTCAGTTTTGGAAAATGGCCATCTGAGCTCATTTAGCACCAGAACCAATGGTTCAGGAGTGGATAGAGACCTATTGGGGGACTCAGGATTCACTCAGGCTGGGTCCAGGAGCTGGTTCAAGATGGTGGGAGCCCCTGTGGGAGCCCCTGTGGCTCGTGAACAGGAGGCCAGCAAACTTGCCCTTGGAGTCACTTCAGGAAGTCCTGTGTGCAGGTGAAGATATATTGATCAACAGCAGGGCTGGCCTCTGAGGGTGTCCAAGATACCCCACCCCAAGACCCTTAAAAGTAGGAGTAAAGCACACCTACTACCCCAAAAGAGCACAATAGTCGTGATAGGGGGATTCTGCAAGAACAACAAACACCAGCAGTGTACTGAAAATGTATTCCTGGCCCTAAGGACCTGCAAAGCAAGGGGACCAAGTCCAATACTCGCGACAGTGTCCAGGGGGGGGGCAGGAGCCCACAAAACTCCAGATGAAGGTGCAAGGAAGCTGCCTCTGGATGGTAGCAGCTTGGAATTCTGCAAGAACGAAGAGGACTAGGAACTTCTCCTTTGGATGGAAGATGTCCCACGTGGCGATGAAGGTTGCAGAAGTGTTCCCACGCAGAAATACCGCAAATTTGCCTTGCTAGCTGCAAGGGTCGTGGTAGAGGTTTTTGGGTGCTGCTGAGGACCAGGAAGGACCAGGATGTTGCTCCTTGGAGGAGGAGACAGAGGGGACGCTCAGCAACTCAGAGAGCCCTCACAGAAGCAGGCAGCACCCACAGAAGTACCTCAACAGGCACTTGGAAGATTTGTGAACCGGCATCCATGCAGAGTTACAAAAGAGGGTCCCACGGCGTCGGAGGCCAACTCAGTGGGTTGAGCACTGCAGGATGGAGTGCTGGGGACCCAGGCTAGACTGTGCATGAAGGAAATCCTGGAAGAGTGCACAGAAGCCAGAGCAGCTGCAAATCACACAGTACACAGGTTTGCAGTCTAGCGTGGGGAGGCAAGGACTTACCTCCACTAAATTTGGACTGAAGGATCACTGGATTGTGGGAGTCACTTGGATAGAGTTCCTGTGTTCCAGGGACCACGCTCGTCAGGAATAGAGGGGCCCCAGAGGACCAGTGATGTAGTCTTTTGGTGCCTGCGTTAGCAGGGGGAAGATTCAGTCGACCCACAGGAGATTTCTTTTTGGCTTCTGGTGCAGGGTGAAGGCAGGCTACCCCCAGAGCATGCACCACCAGGAAACAGTCGAGAAAGCCGTCAGGATGAGGCGCTACAATGTTGCTGGTAGTCGTCTTGCTACTTTGTTGCGGTTTTGCAGGTGTCCTGGAGCAGTCAGCGGTCGATCCTTGGTAGAAGTCGAAGAGGGAGATGCAGAGGAACTCTGGTGAGCTCTTGCATTCGTTATCTAAAGAATTCCCCAAAGCAGAGACCCTAAATAGCCAGAGAAGGAGGTTTGGCTACCAAGAAAGGAGGATTGGCTACCAAGAAAGGTAAGAGCCTATCAGAAGGGGTCTCTGACGTCACCTGCTGGCACTGGCCACTCAGAGCAGTCCAGTGTGCCCCCAACACCTCTGTTTCCAAGATGGCAGAGGTCTGGGACACACTGGAGGAGCTCTGGGCACCTCCCCTGGGAGGTACTGGTCAGGGGAGTGGTCACTCCCCTTTCCGTTTTCCAGTTTCGCGCCAGAGCAGGGCTGGGGGATCCCTGAACCGGTGTAGACTGGCTTATGCAGAGATGGGCACCATCTGTGCCCATCAAAGCATTTTCAGAGGCTGGAGGAGGCTACTCCTCCCCAGCCCTTCACACCTATTTCCAAAGGGAGAGGGTGTAACACCCTCTCTCAGAGGAAATCCTTTGTTCTGCCTTCCTGGGCCAGGGCTGCCTGGACCCCAGGAGGGCAGAAACCTGTCTGAGGGGTTGGCAGCAGCAGCTGCAGTGGAAACCCCAGAAAGGCAGTTTGGCAGTACCCGGGTTCTGTGCTAGAGACCTGGGGGATCATGGAATTGTCACCCCAATACCAGAATGGTATTGGGGTGACAATTCCATGATGTTAGACATGTTACATGGCCATGTTCGGAGTTACCATTGTGACGCTATACATAGGTAGTGACCTATGTATAGTGCACACGTGTAATGGTGTCCCCGCACTCACAAAGTCTGGGGAATTTGCCCTGAACGATGTGGGGGCACCGTGGCTAGTGCCAGGGTGCCCACACACTAAACAACTTGGCACCCAACCTTCACCAGGTGAAGGTTAGACATATAGGTGACTTATAAGTTATTTATGTGCAGTGTAAAATGCCTGTGAAATAACGTGGGCGTTATTTCACGCAGGCTGCAGTGGCAGGCCTGTGTAAGAATTGTCTGAGCTCCCTATGGGTGGCAAAAGAAATGCTGCAGCCCATAGGGATCTTCTGGAACCCCAATATCCTGGGTACCTAAGTAACATAAACAAGGGAATTGTATGGGTGTACCAGTGTGCCAATGAGAATTGGGAAATTTAGTCACTAGCCTGCAGTGACAAATTTGGAAAGCAGAGAGAGCATAAACACTGAGGTTCTGGTTAGCAGAGCCTCAGTGATACAGTTAGGCATCACACAGGGAACACATACAGGGCACATACTATGTGCCGATCCCAGTGACACAAGGGCTAAAACAAAATACATACAGTGAAATATGGGGGTAACATGCCAGGCAAGATGGTACTTTCCTACACAACCCCCCAAACGAAGGACAATAAGACTAGCCATGACCTGATGAGTCTTCATTGTCTAAGTGGAAATATCTGGAGAGTCCATCTGCATTGGAGTGGGTACTCCCAGGTCTATGTTCCACTGTATAGTCCATTCCCTGTCGAGATATGGACCACCTCAACAATTAGGATTTTCACCATTCATTTGTTTTAGCCAAAGTACAGGTTTGTTGTCTGTCTGAACAATAAAGTGAGTGCCAAACAGGTATGGCCTCAACTTTTTCAGTGCCCAGGAGTAACATGGGCTTTTTAGGACAGGTGCAGAGCACATGGCCTGTTTGAGCTTCTCAAAAGCTTTCTGACAGCTAGCTGTCCATAATACCTTCTTAGGCATTTTCTTTCTTGTGAGATCATTAAGAGGGGCTGCTATGGACCCATAATTTTTAATGAATCTCCTGTGGCATCCTGTGAGGCCTAAAAAGGCTCTCACCTGGGTCTGAGTTGTAGGGGGAACCCAATCCATGATTGTCTGGATTTTCCTCTGTAGTGGTGCAATCTGTTCTCCACCTATCAGGTGGCCCAGATAAACCACTTTCCCCTGCCCTATCTGGCACTTTGAGCCCTTGATAGTGAGGCCTGCCTTTTGCAGGGCCTCCCAAACTTTCCACAAGTGGACCAGGTGCTCATCCCAGGTTGAGCTAAAGACCGCAATATCATCAAGATATGCTGCACTGAAAGCCTCCAACCCTTGCAGGACTGTGTTCACCAACCTCTGAAAAGTGGCAGGTGCATTTTTCAAACCAAAGGGCATCACTGTGAATTGGTAGTGCCCTCCTATAGTTGGAAATGCAGTCTTTGGTTTAGCATCTTCTGCCAATCTGATCTGCCAATATCCTGCAAAGATACTTGGCAGAAGCCAGTGTATCAATGAGCTCATCTGCCCTGGGTATAGGGTGAGCATCAGTTTTTGTTACCTGATTGAGCCCTCTGTAATCTACACAAAAACCTCATCTCCCTCTTTCCATCTTTGGTGTGAGGTTTTGGTACAAGCACCACTGGGTTAGCCCATGGGCTTTCAAGAAGGTTCAATCACCCCCAAATCCAACATTTTCTGCACCTCTTGTTTAATGCAGTCTCTGACATGGTCAAGCTGCCTATAAATTTTACTCTTGACAGGCAGGCTGTCTCCAGTGTCAATTGTATGTTCACACCAGGATGTTGTACCTGGTACAAGTGAAAAGAGGTCAGAAAATTGGCTTAGGAGATTGATGCAGTTGTCTTTTTGTTCTGCAGTCAGACAATCTGCTAAAACTACCCCCTCCACTAAGGCATCTGCTTCAGTGGTGGAGAAGAGATCAGGGAGAGGGTCACTCTCTTCTTCCTGTCCCTTATCTGTTGCCATGAGCAGGGTGAGATCAGCCCTGTCATAGTATGGTTTCAGGCGGTTGACATGAATCACCCTAAGGGGACTCCTGGCAGTGCCCAAGTCTACCAAATAGATAACCTCACCCTTTTTTCAACAATTAGATGGGGTCCACTCCATTTGTCTTGGACTGCTCTTGGGGCCAGAGGCTCCAATACCCACACCTTCTGTCCTGGTTGGTACTGGATCAGAACAGCCTTCTGGTCATGCCATTGCTTTTGCAGCTCCTGGCTGGCCTGAAGGTTTTTACTGGCCTTTTTCATGTACTCAGCCATTCTGGATCTTAGGCCAAGTACATAATCCACTATGTCCTGTTTAGGAGCTTTTAAAGGTTGTTTACAGGGTGCCCAAAGAGGAGTTCAAAGGGGCGGGAGCCCACTCCTTTCTGAGGTACCTCCCTGTAAGCAAAAAGGAGGCAAGGTAACAGGACATCCCATCTCCTCCTGAGTTTTTCAGGGAGTCCCATTATCATACCTTTGAGAGTTTCATTTAACCTCTCTACCAGTCCATTTGTCTGTGGATGGTAAGGGGTGGTGAACCTGTAGGTAACACCACACTCCTTCCACATTGCATTCAAGTATGCAGACATGAAGTTGTTACCCCGTCTGATACTACCTCTTTAGGAAAACCCACCCTGGAAAAGATTCCCAGGAGTGCCTTTGCCACTGCAGGAGCTGTAGTGGTCCTTAAAGGTATGGCTTCAGGATATCTTGTGGCATGGTCCACAACCACCAAGATAAATCTATTGCCTGAAGCAGTAGGAGGGTCAAGGGGGCCAACTATGTCAACCCCTACCCTTTCAAAGGGCACCCCAACCACTGGAAGTGGAATTAGAGGGGCCTTTGGAGTGCCACCAGTCTTGCCACTGGCTTGGCAGGTCACACAAGACTTGCAAAAATCTTTGGTGTCCTCTGACATACGAGGCCAGTGAAACAAGGGGACAAGTCTTTCCCAAGTTTGTACTGGCCCAAATGCCTAGCCAAAGGAATGTCATGTGCTAGAGTGAGAAGAAACTCTCTGTACTGCAGGGGTGTGGCCAATCTCCTGGCTGCTCCAGGTTTTGGGTCCCTTGCCTCAGTGTACAAGAGGTTATCTTACCAGTATACTCTATGACTGTCATTGACATCCCCATTTTGCTGTTTGACAGCTTGCTGTCTAAGACCTTCTAATGTGGGACAGGTTTGCTGTGCCACACTCAGCTCCTCCCTGGCAGGCCCCCCTCCAACCAAAAGCTCAGCAGTGCCTGCTGCCAGCTCCTCTGGTGTAGGTTCTGCACAAGGAGGAAATTCCTCTTCCTCAGAAGGGGAATCATCTGTAGAGGGAGGGATAGTGGGTAGGGATTTACTCTTGCTACCCCTAGCTTTAGGGAGCACTTGGTCCATTGTTACAGGATCCAAGTTACCGTGTCCTTTTTGCTTTTTGGCCTGAGCCCTAGTTAAAACAAAAATATGCCCAGGAATGCCCAGCATTGCTGCATGAGCCTCCAACTCCATTTCTGCCCAAGCTGATGTCTCTAAATCATTCCCTAGTAGACAGTCTACAGGTAAATCTGAGGCAACCACAACTTCCTTTGGACCAGTAAAGTGGAGATTTACAACAGCCAGGGGGTGGCTAAGAGTGTTGTTATGAGCGTCTGTCAATTGGTACTGCTGACCAAGTAGGTGTTGTTCAGGGCGGACCAGTTTTTCTATCACCATAGTTACACTGGCTCCTGTGCCCCTGTAGGCCTGAACTCCAACACAATTTATTAGGGGAAGTTGCTTGTACTTATCCATATTAAGGGGACAAGCAACCAAGGTGGCTAAATCAATGGCACCTTCAGAGACTAAAATAGCCTCTGTGGTCTCCCTAACAAGACCAACCCCAACTACATTGCCAATAGTTAGCCCAGCTACACCGTTGGATTGGCTATTAGGAGTAGATTTCCCACCACCACTGCTATTACTAGGGGCACTAGAATTTGCAGCAGGGGTTGTGGTGGTGGGAGGTTTGGTGTTTTTCTTTGGACAACTGGAATCAGTTGCCCAATGGCCTTTGACTTTACACAAAGAACACCAAGGCTTTTTAGGTTGATTATTGGAAGAGGATTTGGACCCACCACCCCCAGAGGATTTTTGTGCGCCCTATGAAGACTCAGAATGTTTACTTTTGTCCCCACCCTTCTCAGAAGACTTACCATCCTTCTTCTTGCCATCCTTGTCACCCCCTGTATAAACTTTTCTGTTCACCCTTGTTCTGACTCACTTGCCTGCCTTCTTTCCTAATTTTTGGGGAGAGGTCAGGTCCGAGTCCACTAGGTATTGGTGCAACAAATCAGACACACAGTTGTTCAGAATATGCTCTCTCAGAATAAGATTATACAGGCTTTCATAGTCAGATACCTTACTGCCATGTAACCACCCTTCCAAGACCTTCACTGAACAGGCCACAAAATCTGTCCAGTCTTGAGAAGACTCTTTTCTGGTGTCTCTGAACTTAATCCTGTATTGTTCAGTGGTTAAGCCAAATCCATCCAAGAGTGCATCTTTCAATACTGTGTAGTTGTTAGCTTCACTTTCTCTAACAGTAAGGAGCCTATCCCTACCCTTTCCAGTGAAAGATAGCCACAAAATAGCAGCCCACTGCCTTTGATGGACCAACTGTACCATACAGGCCCTCTCAAGTGCAGCACACCACTTATTGATGTCATCCCCCTCCTTGTAAGGGGGGACTATCTTGTGCAGATTCCTGGAATCTTGCTCTCTAACAGGATTGCTATCCGGAATACTGCTGCTGCCACCATGGGGAACTAACCCCAACCTCTGCCTTTCCTTCTCAATGTCTAGGGATTCCCTATCTAAGGCCAGCTGCTGCTGTTTTAGCTTCAGTCTGGTCTCATCAACCCTCAACTTTTTGAGTTCCCTTTCTAACAAGTTATCCTCAGGGTGGGTGGGTTGGGAATCCTTTGACACAGATGACAAATTGGAAACTTCAGAGGGGGACCTGTCCCTAACTGTCTGGACCCTGGCAACCTGGCCTCTAGGGAAAAAGGATGCCCTACTGTTATGGGAACCTTTCTCACTGCCAGCATCACTAGGTGCCCTGCTACGGGGCAGACCCTTGTCAGAACCCTCCCCAGCTTCTTCAGGGGGATCCTTTGAATCAGACTGGGAAGCTTCTCCCTTTTCTAATCTCTCATTTGATGGGCCAGACTGGTTCTGGTCATCCACAACAAGGGTATTAAAGATAAACTCTTTTGTAGGGTTCTTTCCTATACATAAACCTCTATCCAGACCCCTTAAACTCTTGTAGTTCAAACTCTCATAAGTTGCATTAACAGTTTTGAGAGTGGAATCTACAACCGACATGATAGAAAAGGTTTAAGGATAGTGAGAAGAGAGAAAAAGTTTTAGAACTTTTGAAAGCACAGAGAAAACCCTTTTTCTAACTTTTAGAATATACTTTTTGAAGTTTTAAGAAACTTTTCAGAACTTCGTAAAAAGTTTTGGGATAGAAAAGCAAACTTTTTGGGTTCAGTGTACATACACTGAATTGTTTTGTATATGATTCTCTTATGAAAAGTACAAAATGACAAAGTGGCAAAGCAGTTACAAGTACTTATCCCACCGCTGCACCACCAATGTAGGAGGCTGGCCTGGCTTGTAGTGGGTACCAAAGGTACTTACACCTTGTGCCAGGTCCAGTTATCCCTTATTAGTAGAATAGAGGTGTTTCTGTCAGCTTAGGCTGATAGAAGGTAGCTATGGCAAAGCACCTTAGGCTGAACTAGGAGACATGCAAAGCTCCTACTATACCACTTATATCATATGCACAGTAACATAAGAAAACACAATACACAGAGTTACTAAAAATAAAGGTACTTTATTTTTATGACAATATGCCACAAGTATCTCAGTGAGTACCCTCAGTAAGAAGGTAAGTAATATACACAAGTTATATGTACACAAACCACAAATAGGTAAGTAAGAGTCAGAAAATTAATGCAAACAGTGTAGAACTACAATAGGTTGCAATAGGCAAGCATAGGTCTAGGGGCAACACAAACCATATACTCCCAAAGTAGAATGCGAATCACAAATGGACTCCAAACCTATGGGAGCTTGTAGAGGGTCGCTGGGACTGTAAGAAAACAGTCAGGGTGTCCAAGATACCCCACCCCAAGACCCTTAAAAGTAGGAGTAAAGCACACCTACTACCCCAAAAGAGCACAATAGTCGTGATAGGGGGATTCTGCAAGAACAACAAACACCAGCAGTGCACTGAAAACTGATTCCTGGGCCTGAGGACCTGCAAAGCAAGGGGACCAAGTCCAATAGTCGCGACAGTGTCCGAGGGGGCAGGAGCCCACGAAACTCCAGATGAAGGTGCAAGGAAGCTGCCTCTGGATGGAAGCAGCTTGGAATTCTGCAAGAACGAAGAGGACTAGGAACTTCTCCTTTGGATGGAAGATGTCCCACGTCGCGATGAAGGTTGCAGAAGTGTTCCCATGCAGAAATACCGCAAATATGCCTTGCTAGCTGCAAGGGTCGCAGTAGAGGTTTTTGGGTGCTGCTGAGGACCAGGAAGGACCAGGATGTCGCTCCTTGGAGGAGGAGACAGAGGGGACGCTCAGCAACTCAGAGAGCCCTCACAGAAGCAGGCAGCACCCACAGAAGTACCTCAACAGGCACTTGGAAGATTTGTGAACCGGCATCCATGCAGAGTTACAAAAGAGGGTCCCACGGCGTCGGAGGCCAACTCAGTGGGTTGAGCACTGCAGGATGGAGTGCTGGGGACCCAGGCTAGACTGTGCATGAAGGAAATCCTGGAAGAGTGCACAGAAGCCAGAGCAGCTGCAAATCACACAGTGCACAGGTTTGCAGTCTAGCGTGGGGAGGCAAGGACTTACCTCCACTAAATTTGGACTGAAGGATCACTGGATTGTGGGAGTCACTTGGATAGAGTTCCTGTGTTCCAGGGACCACGCTCGTCAGGATGAGAGGGGCCCCAGAGGACCAGTGATGTAGTCTTTTGGTGCCTGCTTTAGCAGGGGGAAGATTCCGTCGACCCACGGGAAATTTCTTTTTGGCTTCTGATGCAGGGTGAAGGCAGGCGACCCCCAGAGCATGCACCACCAGGAAACAGTCGAGAAAGCCGTCAGGATGAGGCGCTACAATGTTACTGGTAGTCGTCTTGCTACTTTGTTGCGGATTTGCAGGTGTCCTGGAGCAGTCAGCGGTCGATCCTTGGTAGAAGTCGAAGAGGGAGATGCAGAGGAACTCTGGTGAGCTCTTGCATTCGTTATCTAAAGAATTCCCCAAAGCAGAGACCCTAAATAGCCAGAGAAGGAGGTTTGGCTACCAAGAAAGGAGGATTGGCTACCAAGAAAGGTAAGAGCCTATCAGAGGGGTTCTCTGACGTCACCTGCTGGCACTGGCCACTCAGAGCAGTCCAGTGTGCCCCCAACACCTCTGTTTCCAAGATGGCAGAGGTCTGGGACACACTGGAGGAGCTCTGGGCACCTCCCCTGGGAGGTACTGGTCAGGGGAGTGGTCACTCCCCTTTCTGTTTTCCAGTTTCGCGCCAGAGCAGGGCTGGGGGATCCCTGAACCGGTGTAGACTGGCTTATGCAGAGATGGGCACCATCTGTGCCCATCAAAGCATTTCCAGAGGCTGGGGGAGGCTACTCCTCCCCAGCCCTTCACACCTATTTCCAAAGGGAGAGGGTGTAACACCCTCTCTCAGAGGAAATCCTTTGTTCTGCCTTCCTGGGCCAGGGCTGCCTGGACCCCAGGAGGGCAGAAACCTGTCTGAGGGGTTGGCAGCAGCTGCAGTGGAAACCCCAGAAAGGCAGTTTGGCAGTACCCGGGTTCTGTGCTAGAGACCTGGGGGATCATGGAATTGTCACCCCAATACCAGAATGGCATTGGGGCATTGGGGTGACAATTCCATGATGTTAGACATGTTACATGGCCATGTTTGGAGTTACCATTGTGACGCTATACATAGGTAGTGACCTATGTATAGTGCACATGTGTAATGGTGTCCCCACACTCACAAAGTCTGGGGAATTTGCCCTGAACGATGTGGGGGCACCTTGGCTAGTGTCAGGGTGCCCACACACTAAACAACTTGCCACCCAACCTTCACCAGGTGAAGGTTAGACATATAGGTGACTTATAAGTTATTTATGTGCAGTGTAAAATGCCTGTGAAATAACGTGGGCGTTATTTCACGCAGGCTGCAGTGGCAGGCCTGTGTAAGAATTGTCTGAGCTCCCTATGGGTGGCAAAAGAAATGCTGCAGCCCATAGGGATCTCCTGGAACCCCAATATCCTGGGTAACTAAGTACCATATACAAGGGAATTGTATGGGTGTACCAGTGTGCCAATGAGAATTGGGAAATTTAGTCACTAGCCTGCAGTGACAAATTTGGAAAGCAGAGAGAGCATAAACACTGAGGTTCTGGTTAGCAGAGCCTCAGTGATACAGTTAGGCATCACACAGGGAACACATACAGGGCACATACTATGAGCATTGGGGTCCTGCCTGGCGGGATCCCAGTGACACAAGGGCTAAAACAACATACATACAGTGAAATATGGGGGTAACATGTCAGGCAAGATGGTACTTTCCCACTTACACTTGTTAAAAAATCTAGAGGCAACTCAATTTTACATATTTTATTTCTTGTTTTCTGACATTACAATTTTTATATTAGAGGCTTTCGAATTTTACAATATTACTGTTTTTCTTTTGTTGTAAGGAAGCTACCTTCAGGGTTTAGGAGCGGTAACAAAAGTAAGAAGGTGATATAGAAGACATAACTGTGACCACTATACATGTATATCACCACTGAAAGTATTTTGGAGTAGGTCACAAAAATGGGAAATGTCTAAATGGTCCTCAGCCTGCCCAAAAGAGCATTAGAAAAGAGAACTGAGCACAAAGGTGTTCCCGAGAACGAGGAAAATACCTTTTCCCACCATTGTACAACTACTGTGAGTCCTTCAACAGGGCAGGGCCAAAAAGTAAAACAGATTAGGAGGCCCTTATTCACCACAAAGTGAGCATCACTCTTCCACTTTGGTGGTATGTGCGAGCCCATTATGAGGTCAATTAGTGCATGTCTTTGACGATTGATATGTTCTTAGGTCCTTCAGCAAAGTGGTTCAACTCTCTTGTCTATTGCACCTTTAGTGGTGCTGTTTGACTCTTTGAAAATGGCTATACACTTGTGAGTGCAGAAGTTTAGTACTAATAATTTTTAGCACTTGCTTTGATCTTATAAGTTTTGTTAATGTGAAAATGTCTAATAACCTAAAATTTAGTTTTTTCTGATTGCCCACCAAGTGTGAAAACATACATTTATGCTTTGAAAATAATATGCTAATGCTGTACTGATCGGACAGTTACTTTAAATGATTAATGAAATGGACAAAATAATATGAGCATTTCTTGTTTTCTGCTGGGTTACAGTGACTGCTTATCTAAAAAATCTACCCACAAAAGAAATATTTTGATCTTCACACGTTTTTTTCTGTGCCTGTATTAATGAATGTATTTCTCTTGAGTAAATGAGCGGATACGAAAATTTTTCCACATCTTTGTAACTATCGTCTGGTAGCAGCTTATTTTGGAATGGTTGAACAAAAGGTTCCACTGACACCAGTTGGAAGGTAGTCTAAAAAGCTGCAATTAGTATAATTTGGAGTTACGTAAATGGAAAAGCATCAAATCAACGTCTTGCAAACTGATATAGGGCCTGATTACGAACTTGGTGGAGGTGATTACTCAGTCCCAAATGTGACGGATATTTGGTCCGCCGTACTACAAGTTCCATTACATCCTATGGAACTTGTAACACAGCGGACTGGATATCCGCCACATTTGGGACAGAGTAATCCCCTCCACCATACTCATAAGGAGGCCCGTTGTGTCTTTTCAAATGTATTTTTGATCTCTAATGTTTTTATGATTGGATGTTTTTTCTTTGCCTGATGCTTTTGACCATTCAAAATTATGAATGTATTTTAATTAAATGAACAGCTCATGGAGAGCTCTATGTCATTCTTCGTTCTGGAGCACACTCTGTTCTTGAGCCTTTCATGGTGATTTGTCACTTTGACAATTCATGCTTTACCAATCAGACTAATGTCTTCTTGGTATTTTATTATTTTCAGAGTATTATGTCTGTTCAATTGCTGAACTAATGCTCTGATAGTTTAGTGATGTTAGAGTCTGAATCCTAAACCGTTCCCCTTGCCCTGCCCCATTCTAAAGCTGAAATTGCTGTCTCCCTGATGAAGCTGTGGCAGTTCTGCTGACTTTTCCTTAGGGATAGGTAACTATGATTAATCTGTGCATTGTTATTTGTATTTTGTTTTTCAAATACCAACTGCTGCTGTTCTAATGCTGATTGTTTTCATAGTGTCATAGTTAGATATTTTCAAAAAAACTTTACTGTTACTAAAACTTTTCCATGAAGCCCAATATGCTAATGCTAATCTGAGGTTAGTGAGGTATTTCTGTATGCCAATGAACTGATGTTAATTTTGCTTGCTGAGCGAATAGATAATTTATCTCTTCCTCATATATTGCTGCTATTAATGAGTGTTTTCGCTGTTGAGATTATTATTTTTGCTGCTTTGTTCAAGTTAAGATACTTTAGGAGATATGGCCAGACTGTAATATTTCTTTATCTTTAACATTTAATATTGAGACTAATTTTTGGGACTTTAGCGTTGTTAATATAGGGAAATAAATCTTTAAATTGATACCAATGGTGTGGTTATTCATGACCAAATTGGTTATGGTGCGTCCTTTACTGACTCTCTATTATTGTTGAATTGTTTATTATTTATGTGCGTTACAACACCTTACAATATTAATTTAAAGGAGCCAAAAGGTTCATCAACCTTAAGCAAGGCTGAATGCTACTATTTTTACACATAATAGACAGGCCAAGGCCACGCTAACAGTTTTGGTAGCAGAATTTGATGGGTAGGTCTCTTTAAATTATTATGGGGTGTATTTTGAGTTGAGATTTATTGATTTTAGATTGATGCAGAAAATGGAGAAGATGTGTTCATAAAAGCCCAAGGTGACTTTCTCTGGTTCTTGGAACTTGCCTATGTTGGTAGAGAGTGTTCTCAGCGTTCTATTGTTGGGTTGAATGGAATAGATTATGGGCTTGCAAAGCTCTAGCTAATCGCATGTGAATTGAGTTGTTTGCAAGAATTTAGGGATTTTGTGCACTTCAAAATGATGTTGTAGCAGGGGTGGTGTACTCCAAAGTGTGAGAGTAGGGAAGTTGGCGAACTTCACATGTGTGTAGCGCTTGGTGCTCAAAACATGTGCACGTGGTTGTTGGTATGCGGACCCTGTGTAGGTCTAAGACTCCGGAGTATATTAAAAATGTATGGAGTCACTTGGTTTTTGTTGCAAATTGTCTGTTTACTAGGTCAATCGGGCGTGGTTGGCAAATAGAGCTTGTGAGTTGAGTTGAGTGTAAGGTCTTTTCAACTGAGATTTGGCGAGTCCTATGTGCGCCAGGACAGACCCATTGATCAGTTGAGAATAAAATTTGCGGGTCAAATTTTGCTTGTGAATCTGGGGAACTGAGAAAGGAAGAGTATCCCTCAGTGAAAATCCGTAAGGTTCCTGAAGCGATTGTGGTTTCCCTAGCTGTGGTAAACAGATGAATTGGTTTTTTTTGTTTTATTGAAGTGCTCGTAATAAGTTTGCATTCGTTTTGAATGTTTTTGAGTTTGGGAGGACAAGCCGCAAGACTTTGTCAGCCGCTTTGTGTAAATGTGACATCATTTTTGTGCTGCTCTGGGATAGGTTGGTTAGTGAGAAGGGTCGCGCCCAGATTGGTGGACAACCATTAAGTGCAATTGGTTGAAAAGGTTGGCGAAAAGGATTGTGGGATTAAAAGTCACTTCCTGATTATTTATTTATTTTAAAATAAAATTGTGAAAATTAAGTTTTTAAAGCTTTAAAAGGTGCTTTTTAGGGGAGATTAATATATTCCAGTTAGAATAGGAGAAATGTGTCCACCAGAAGGTAATCCGGGATATATCGTAATTGAAGAGAAAGGTATGGGAGCATGTCTTTGGTTAAAATATTGGTGCAAAATCACCAGAAAAGAAGGGAGCTTGGCGTTCCCTGAAAAAGGAACATTTAATTACTGAGTTTTGGAGAACTTGAGACAAGACATGTATAGTTTAAGACCTCCACCAAGACCAGCTCAGTTCGAAGCATTAGCAATCTGGGAGTAAGTGACCCGAAAACAGCAAATGTTGAAGTTAGAGAGAAAAATGAAAAACTCAGAAAAGACACTAGCTGATGCCAGGTGGGACAATGACCAAAGACAGTGGAGATTAAGGGCCATATATACAAACACTTTTTCCCATAGACACAGAATGGGGAAAAACCTTTGCTACATCTGGCCCTAAATACCTTACATGGTATTGGGATGATTCCTTCAATTTCAGAAGACAAGAAGAAGGAAGCAAAGAAAGCTTCTAAGAAATCGAAAGGGAGTTCCTCTCCGGATGAAGAGCAGAAATCCAAAGAGGCTAAGAAGTCTCTAATGCCTGATGAGGAATCGGACGACGAAGAGTTTTTTTTTTTTTTACAGTTGTTGAGAAATTGTCCACCACCATATGTGACACCAGAGGGTCAAAGTACAAATATGAACCCCACTGCACCAACACCAGTGGAGATGCAACAGAGTCCAGTACAGTGTACCCCTAACATAACTGAGATCTCAGTACAGGTTAATCCTAATGTGTCCCACACCTCAGTACAGACTAGTCCTCTTGCACAAGCACCAACGCAGAGCAGTTTCAATCTGCCAAATGTGTCTCCGATACAGTGTCAGATGCCACAACACAGTGTTCTGAGGGCTTTCCCAGATGTGCCTATTGTAGATGCAACAGCTAATCTAATAGTGCTGACAGGACTGGTTTACCAGAAACCATTGTTGGTTCAGATGGAGCCAACTCCAATATTACTGCCACAAATGCAGAATACAGGGCTAGTGCAGTCTCAAAACGCAACTGCCAGACCAAATCAAGATGCTGTATCTGTGCCTGTTACTATTGGTTCAATCATACTATTGCATACACAGGGGAAGTATGGCATGGATGGTCAGGGAAACTTGAACCAGAATTGAGTGGGAGGAGGACTTAATGATAATGACAGAATACTCTGTCCTACTCAGACTTTTGATGGAGCAGGTCATTAATAGACCTAAGTCCTATTAGGGTTCTTTTGAATTTTGAAACTGGGTCACACATAGACACCAGCATGAGAGCAATGACACCCCAACTTCTAAATTTAATTGTACAACAGTTGCCTGGTACTCAGCCTAACAAAATTTTGTTACAGGGTTTGACAGCACAGCAGTTAACCGAGTGGTTAGAGAAGCTGAATTCTTCGCAAGATGTACCTAGTAGAGGGAATTACATCAATTGTACTAGGCTTTCATTGGAAGCGAGTGAGCTTGTTGAAGGAACCATGGTTGTAAATAATTTAGAGTCTTACACTGTTGTGATACTTATGTCTGAGAATCACCAAGGAGGCAGATGAAGTACACAAGAGGTTAGCAGAGATAGCCGATGAACACAGGGTAGATCTTTAAAAAATGAAACGTTTAAAAAGGAACTATGGGGGTCATTCTGACCCTGGCGGTCGGTGATAAAGCGGCGGCCAACCCACCAACAGGCCGGCGGACAAAAAAATGCAATTCTGACCCTGGCGGGAACCGCCAACACAGCCCGCCGCATTAACACTCCGACCGCCACGGCGGAACAAACAAACAGTGCGGCGGTCACCGCCAACAGCCAGGCGGCAGACAATGTACTGCCCACCCTATCACGACCCACCAATCCGCCACCTTTTCCGGGGCGGGAGCCCCGCCGATAAAAACACGGCGGAAACAGACATTTCCAATGGAAAACGCTCACCTCGAGACACTCCACGCGGAATCCGGACAGCATGGAACCCGAATTGAACATCATACCTGCTCTCGTCTACCTGCTCATCTACCACAAGTCACAGTGACACCACACAAAGACCCTTTAAAAATACAATGACACAACCAAATTTGGAATAAATTTTCATGTACAAAAAAAGCACCTGGAAATAATTGAGCAACCGTGAAAAATATTTACAAAAACCAAAAAGATATACACATCAGTGTATCACTGAAGTAACAAGTCCTGCACATCCTACGAATCTAACATGTCCGTGGGCCAAGGTTCTGCGAAACAAGGGCAAAGCCCACACACGAGAACTGAGTCCTTTGGAGAGAACACTGCAGGGGCATCTGATGTCAAAACTACAGGCACCTCAGGGGGAATGGAAGGGGGGGCCACCACAGCCACATGAGTCCACGACGCCAGATCCACGAGGAGCCACCATGCCCACTGTACCATCCTGGGGAGTGCAAAGCCACAGTCTCTCAAGTCTCTGCAGTGGGTGGGTTGCCCACTGTACCATCCTGGGGAGTGCAAAGCCACAGTCTCTCAATGTCTCTACAGTGGGTGGATTGCCCACTGGACCATCCTGGGGAGTGCAAAGCCGCAGTCTCTCAATGTCTCTACAGTGGGTGGGTTGCCCACTGTACCATCCTGGGGATTGCAAAGCCACAGTCTCTCAATGTCTCTACAGTGGGTGGGTTGCCCACTGTACCATCCTGGGGAGTGCAAAGCCACAGTCTCTCAATGTCTCTACAGTGGGTGGATTGCCCACTGGACCATCCTGGGGAGTGCAAAGCCACAGTCTCTCAAGTCTCTACAGTGGGTGGATTGCCCACTGTGCCATCCTGGGGAGTGCAAAGCCACAGTCTCTCAGGTGGATTACAGAGTCCACTGGTCAAGGAGGAGGCATGGTGGGCACAGTGAACCATAAACAGTGCCTGAGACGGCGGGACCCAGCGCAGCGGTGCATGACATGGCGATGTCCAGCGGAGCGGTGCTTGAGAGGAAGGGCCCAGCGGAGCAGTGCTTGACAGGAAGGGCCCAGCAGAGCGGTGCTTGACAGGAAGGGCCCAGCGGAGCGGTGCTTGAGACGGCGGGGCCCTGTTCAGCGGTACCTGTCTTCACGGCGGGGCCCTGTTCAGCGGTGCTCTTCTGCACGGCGGGGCCCTGTTCAGCGGTACCTGTCTTCACGGCGGGGCCCTGTTCAGCGGTGCTCTTCTGCACGGCGGGGCCCTGTTCAGCGGTACCTGTCTTCACGGCGGGGCCCTGTTCAGCGGTACCTGTCTTCACGGCGGGGCCCTGTTCAGCGGTACCTGTCTTCACGGCGGGGCCCTGTTCAGCGGTATCTGTCTTCACGGCGGGGCCCTGTTCAGCGGTGCTCTTCTGCACGGCGGGGCCCTGTTCAGCGGTACCTGTCTTCACGGCGGGGCCCTGTTCAGCGGTACCTGTCTTCACGGCGGGGCCCTGTTCAGCGGTACCTGTCTTCACGGCGGGGCCCTGTTCAGCGGTACCTGTCTTCAGGGCGGGGCCCTGTTCAGCGGTGCTCTTCTGCACGGCGGGCCCTGTTCAGCGGTACCGGTCTTCACGGCGGGGCCCTTTTTCAGCGGTACCTGTCTACACGGCGGGGCCCTGTTCAGCGGTACCTGTCTTCACGGCGGGGCCCTGTTCAGCGGTGCTCTTCTGCACGGCGGGGCCCTGTTCAGCGGTACCTGTCTTCACGGCGGGGCCCTGTTCAGCGGTACCTGTCTTCACGGCGGGGCCCTGTTCAGCGGTACCTGTCTTCACGGCGGGGCCCTGTTCAGCGGTGCTCTTGCAGTATGTCAAGGGAGTCATACCTGGCCTGGACACCCTGCTCACTCGCCCTCCGACCGTGCTGTGTCAGGCCCCTTCTGGGAGTGAGTCCTGGGCCCTTTGGTGTCGTCCCTTGCAGCCGGGATGGGGCTTGTGGGGCCCTCCTGCTCCGTGCTCCTGGTGGTTGTCCTCTCCGCCCTGCTGTCCTTCCGCTCCTTAGATGGGGCTCTCGGGCCCTTGCCTCCCCTGGCTGCTGTGGCCGGTGAAGTGGCCGGAGTCACCTCCTTGGGGGCAGCCGTCTTTGTCCCCTCACGGCGGCCCTTCAATTTCCGGGTCCTCTTGCCTGGGGGGGGGGCTGGCTGTCCCCTTGCTGCTCACCGAAGTGTTACTGCCGCCAAAGGGTGGACTCCACATGCCATGCACCACTTGCAGTGTAGAAGTTGGGCTGGTGGTGGCTGAGGTGCCCTTGGGACTTTTCCCAGTTGGAGGGGGTGGGTCGGGGGAGGGAAAGAGGTCAAAACTGGAGAGGTAATTTTTCTTGGGACCAAGGTAAGGGGTAGGAGTAGTGGTGAGAGAAGTGGAGGAAGAGGATGTGGTTGTATGAGAGCCAGGTGTGCTGTCCTTGGGTGCAGGTGACTGGGACGTAGGCTGTGGTGAGGTGGTTGGCTGTTGTTTGGGTGTCTGCCTGCGTTTATGTGTCTTGGAAGAGGGGGTGACAGACACAGTGGGAGAGGACACAGGGGACGTGTAAATGCCAGTGGGGGTGGTGACTGCAGGTGTGCGGACTGTAGTGGAGGGTTTGCTGGTGGTGGAAGAACTGGCTGATGTTGGGGTGCATGCAGGTGTGAGTGTAGACGTCACAGGGAGGGAGGAGGGAGACGAGGAGGACGGGGACACAGAGGTGGTAGTGACTGTTGATATGTCTGCATCTGTGTGTTGCTTGGGTGAATGCTTGTGTTTTCTGTGGTGCTTATGTTTGGATGAGCTGGCCTTGGGTGTTGAGGTGTGTGCAGGCTGGTCTGATGGTGTGGATGGGATAGGTTGAGGTACAGGAGACAGAGAAAGGGTGGAGGCAGATAGAAGAGGGAGACTGGAGACAGGGACAATGGCTGCCGTCAGTGCTGAGGCCAGAGCAGTGAACGCTCGTTGATGGGCAGCCTGACCCGAATGAATGCCCTCCAGGTAGGCATTGCTCCGATGCACCTCCCTTTCCACCCCCTGAATGGCATTCAGAAGGGTAGTCTGCCCAACAATGACCGTCCTCACCAGGTCAATGAGCTCCACACTGAGGGCAGCAGGGGTAACAGAGGCAGGGGCTGAGGTGCCTGGGGCGAAGGAGACGCGCGCCTTCCTGGCCGAGCGGCCACGGAGCGAAGACTGAGGGGCTGCTGGGAGGGAGGTGCTGGTGCGCTGGGTGGCGGCTGTACCTGTTGTTGCGGGGGGCACAGATGGTGCCGCCACCGCTAGGGAGCTCCCAAACGAGGACGTGTCCGTGTCGCTGGTGTCTCCACCGGCCCCCGTTGTGGTGCTCCCCTCGCCCTCCGGATCACTGGTGCCCTCGGTGTCTGTGTCAGTGCCCACCGGGGCCTGGTGACCTGCAGCTCCCTCCTGCTCCGACGCCAAATCTCCTCCGCCTGATGATGCTAAAACACAAGAAGACAAAGATTTAGGGTGGGGGGAGAAATGAAACAAAGTTGAGTGCATGCCTTAGCAATACCCTTTGCGGAGAGGACAGACACAGGTGCCTCGTGCACTAAGTCGCGAACTTGGGGTACACTACTCAGTACTTCTGACTAGGCAAACAGGTCTAGGGACAACACACGCGCACATGTGTGATGCTGGAGCATGGGTAGCTGCACTTGTCACCCTACAGAGGTGGGGGGCGGGGGCACAGGGCCATGCCTAAGGGAGCGGACTACACTACAGAGAGCGCCCTGGCCTAATGTCACCCACAGCCCTCCTCCCCCACCCAGACGCCTCCAATGCGCATACAGATAGGAGAATGTGCGGATACTCACCCCCTTGTGTCTGCTGTGCTGTCCTCAAGCGCCCATCCAAATTAGGGTAGGCCACCGCCAGGATCCAGGACATCAGGGGAGTCATGGTGCGACTGGCACCCCTCCTAGGTCGGGAGGCCATCCCCAGCAGTGTTACGGCGGTCTTCCTCGTTCCGCGGCGGATGTCCTCCCACCTCTTGCGGCAGTGGGTGCCCCGTCTGTTGTAGACCCCCAAGTTCCGGACTTCCTTGGCGATGGCACGCCAAATATCGATTTTCTGGTGGGCGCTCACCTGTTTGACATGTACAGGGTGGGAAAGAGAAACCGTCACATATCTGCATGTTTGGAGTACATGCCCCCCCCTCCCCAACCTTGTCATGGTTCCCATTCTCTCATCTGTCGTGCGTTGCACTCCTCATTCCCTCCACACCCCACCAACTTACATCCCCCCCCCTCCACACAGGCATAACCTATTCAATGTGCACTGAGTGTACTCACCTGTTGGTCTGGAGGACCGTACAGTAGCGCATACTGGGGGAGGACCCCGTCCACGAGCTTCTCCAACTCTTCTGAACTGAAGGCGGGGGCCCTTTCACCAGTAGCAGCAGCCATTGTCACTTCCAGACCGAGTTCACAGCAGCACTTGCAGTATAGGTCCTCTCCTGTGGATGATCAGGTCTCGAATGATTGAGCAGATAGAAAATGGCGGTCACGCCCGCGCCGGTGCGTACCGCGGCGGTGCGTCCCGCGACCGCCGGCGCACATCGTCATTGGCTCCTGAAACCCATAGGCTTCAATGTTAACCAATGCGTCTTCGCACAGCGGTCTTCGACCGCCTACCGCCACGGTGTGCCCTGCCAGCGCAGTGACCTCACATCCCATTGTCCCACTTCACAGGTCAGGCATCGGCCATTTCAAGGGCCCACATGGCTTAATTTCTAATGCGTCACACAGGCCTAGGCCTTGCAATGGCACACATACAAACATATCAAACCATACATTTACCTGTACTGTGCAAGCTGTGTTGTACGTACCTGTGAGTGGATTGACTCTGTACTCCATATTCTCCTTCCTAGGCACCGTCCGCTGGGACTAGCGATGAGAAGGAGGAATCCTTGCGTGTACCGGCCGCTGGTGGACCTGTCCACAATGGAAGAACGCAACATAATACTACGATACCGACTTGACCGAGCCTCCATCCATGAACTGTGTGCCCAGCTGGAGCCAGCCCTGATGTCCCCCATCCGCCAACCCACAGGAATTCCCCCTCTAGTGCAGGTTCTGTCTGTCCTCCATTTCTTTGCAACTGGCTCATTCCAGACAACAGTGGCCATGTCATCTGGGATGTCTCAGCCTATGTTTTCCAAGATCTTATCCAGAGTGTTGTCTGCCCTGATGAAACTCATGCGGAGCTACATCATTTTCCCAGAGGAGGGTGATTTGCCTACAGTGAAAGCTGATTTCTATGCCCTTGGACACATCCCCAACATCATTGGTGCAATTGATGGGACCCATGTGGCTTTAGTCCCCCCAAATGACGATGAACAGGTGTACAGGAACAGGAAGAATTACCATTCAATGAATATCCAGGTGGTCTGTTTGGCTGACCAGTACATCTCCCATGTAAATGCCAAGTTCCCAGGGTCAGTGCATGACGCGTATGTTATGCGAAATAGCAGCATTCCCTATGTGATGGAACAGCTACAGAGACAGCGTGTGTGGCTAATAGGTGACTCTGGTTACCCCAACCTGCCGTGGCTATTGACCCCAGTGAGGAATCCCAGGACCAGGGCAGAGGAACGGTACAATGAGGCCCATGGGCGTACTAGGAGGGTGATTGAGCGAACCTTTGGGCTCCTGAAGGCCAGGTTTAGGTGCCTGCATATGACAGGTGGATCCCTAATGTACTCACCAAAGAAGGTGTGCCATATCATCGTGGCGTGCTGTATGCTCCACAACCTGGCTTTGCGACGCCAGGTGCCTTTCCTGCAGGAGGATGGTCCAGATGGTGGTGTTGTAGAAGCCGTGGAGCCTGTGGAGAGTGAAGAGAGAAGACTCTGAGGACGACACAGACAATAGGGACAGAGTGATACAACAGTATTTCCAGTAACACACAGGTAAGAATCACCCACGCCATTTCACAATTGCTTATAGCCTCCTGCATCTGTACTTTCTGTAGTTCCCCACAGATGTTTTTCATTAATTTTTGCCTTTCCCTTCCCTTCTCAGTGCTGTCTGACTCAGTACCTGACTTCTGCTTGGTTCGCCCATTAAATACAGCGTATTGACATTGGTATGTTGTCATGACTAATTGACAGAACAGAAATTGAACAGTAATATGTAATACATTTGTTAATAATACAGCATGACTCAAAACAGATTTGTGTGCAAAATGTGATTTATTTACAGTGCTAGATATCGGTACATGTGATTCTAAGGGTGATGGGTGGGGGTGGAGGAATATCCATGGCAGAGTCCAGTTCTCAGTCTCACAGGTGCATTGTCCTTTTGCCTGTGGAAGGATGGAGCATAGGCAGTTCATGGTTGGACAGGGTGGCAATGTGGGACAGTGGGAAGACTTGAGGGGGCATGTCCTGCTGGCGGGGGTCTTGACATCCTACTCTGTCTTTTTTTTTGGTCTCAGGCTCCTCTTACGGGGTGGTTGTTCTTCAGCAGGAGGTGGGGTTCTGGGGGGCTGTCGAGGTGTTGGGACCTCCTGTCCACTCGCGCCGGCGAAGGTGGTAGGCTGTTCCTGGTCCGGGCTAGTGACAGGGGCCCTGTGTGGTGCACCATGGTCCCGCAACGCGTCCTCTATCCTGTGGAGGGCCAGGACGATGGTCCCCATTGCGGTCCCGATGATTCTCAGCTCCTCCCTGAACCCCATGTAGCGTTCCTCCTGCTGTGCCTGGATCTCAGTGAACCTGGCCAGTACTGTCGCCATCATTTCTTGGGAGTGGTGGTATGCCCCCATGAGGGTGGTGAGGGCCTCTTGGAGAGTGGGTTCCCTGGGCCTCTCCTCCCCCCCTGTCGCACAGCAGCCCTCCGAGCTGCCCGGTTTCCCCCGGCCTCTGTCCCCTGGACGGTGTGCCCGCTACCACTGCCCCCAGGTCCCTGTTGTTGTTGGGGTGTTGGGTTAGCCTGGGTGCCCTGTAGTGGCAGACACACCGCTGATTGAGCTGTCCTAGAGACAGAGGCATGGGCCCGCTGGGTGGGAGCTGTGCTGGTGTTGGCAGAGGGGGTCGGGTCTGGTGTGGCCTGTGGCTGCCTGAGGGGAACCGACTGCCCACAGGTCCCCGATGGTCCGGGCTGGTCATCAGGTTCACTGTCGACAGAGCTGCTATCCTCAGTGTGGGCCTGTTCCGGTGGTGGGATGGACACTTCTGGACCCTCCTGGCTGGTGTGTTGTCGTTCGGGTCCTGCATGGGGTAAGAGAGTTTGGTTATTGTTTCTGTGTGTGCAATAGCGTGCGTGTTATGGGTGCCCTTGTCCCCCAGTGCAGGCATTCCCTTGAGGGAGGTGTTGTGAGGGTAGTTAGTGGGGGGGGGGTTAGTGCAGTGGTCATGCTTAGGTGATGGGTGCCCATGATTTGTGTTGGCATGCAGGAGTTGGTGTTGGGATGGGTGGGTTGTGCTGGTGAGACATTGTCAGGGAGGATGTGTGCTGGGGGGTTGGGGGTGAGGGTGGGGGTGTGGGTTGGCATGCTGGTGGGGTGGGGGGGGATATAGTAGTTGAGATTGGACTTACCAGAGTCCATTCCTCCGGCTACTCCTGCGAGGCCCTGAGGATGCAGGATGTTCAAGACGTCTTGCTCCCACGATGTGAATTCGGGAGGGGTGGGTGGGGGTCCGCCGCCAGTCTTCTGGACCGCGATGTTGTGCCTGGAGACCATCGATCGGACCTTCCCCCGTAGGTCGTTCCATCTTTTGCGGATGTCCTCCCTATTCCTGGGATGCTGTCCCACCGCGTTGACCCTGTCCACGATCCGCTGCCATAGCTCCGCCTTCCTAGCTATACTGGTGTGCTGCACCTGCGAGCCGAAGAGCTGGGGTTCCACTCTTAGGATTTCCTCCACCATGACCCGGAGTTCTTGGTCCGAAAAGCGTGGGTGCCTTTGGGGTGCCATGGGGTGGTGTGGGTGAGGTGTGGGGTGGTGTATGTGATGATAAGTATGTTGGTGAGTGGTGCTTTGTGCTACTATGTGGTGTGTGTGAAGGTGTAGTGTGCCTCAGTGTGTCTTGCTATGGATTGTCTGCTGTGTCTCTCTCTCCTTCTCTCAGTAATTATGGTCGCAGGGGTTTGTGGGTGATGTGGGTGTGTGTTTTATAGTTGGTTGATTGTGTGGGAGTGGTGTGTGTATGTGTATCAGGTGTGTGTATTTCAAATTGTCCAATGTGGCTGTGTTTTGGTGCTGTGTGTGTATTCTGACCGCGGCGGTGTGTAGCGCCAATGGAATACCGCGTTTGAATGACCGCCGTGTGGATTCGTGGGTCGTAATGGCATGGGCGTATTTCTGTTGCCGTGACGGTGGAGGTTTGGTCATCTCCAGTTTCTCGCTGCCCGCTGATGTAGCGGGCTGCAGTGGAGGACGGATTTTTGGAGGTTTGGCCGTTGTGGGTCAGAATGACCGTGGCGGTTAACCGCGGCAGCGGCGGTGTTATGGCGGTCTTCTGACCGGCGGTAAGGGCCTTTTACCGCCGAGGTCAGAATGACCCCCTATATGTTAGATTTTTAGTCAAAAGACTTTGAACATGAGATCTGCAGGGATGAAAACACACCTTAGAGAGTTCCTTTAGGGCATCCAGGTATAGAGAGCATTAGACAAATGGGAAGGTAGATGGGTGAAGAAAAGAGACAATCTGAAAAAAGGTCCCGATACTTCTCCTGCCGAAGTACAGCACAATATGGAAGCAGTAAACGTTCTACCAGTTAGAGAGGTTCCAGGAGGGAACTTTATACATGTCCCTTGGAGCAGAAGTGACATTTTGTCATTTGCAAATTGACTACCCCAGGTTGAGGGAGAAACAAGTAGAATTGTATCCGCAGAGAAACAGGTTTGTGAAAGTTGCAAAATGCCTGTGGGAAGGTTTGAACACTCTTCTGGAGATCATTGTTCTAGCAGATTTATGGATTGAATGCAAGAGGAGTGTAGATTGGCCAACAGGTGAGCCACGAGAGATCCAGCAACAGGTGCACCATCTCCTGAAGTAATGAATATTACTATAAAGTCATTGAATTCCTGAAAGCGAGAATTTCAACCAAAAACATTGATTGGCAGCAAATAGATAGAACACCTCAGGAAGTGAAAGAATCAATTTACGCATACTATGAGAGGTTGCTAAAAGCATTTAAACATTACAGTAGTATATAAACAATTGAACCAAAAGACATGTTTCACATTGTGTTCAGATTTGTTGAAGAACTCAGACCAGAAATTAGTCAGATGATTAAGAGCCATTTAATTTGTTGGCAAGCCAAGCCGACTGATGAGGTGCTGCAGTACACAAAATACTGCAGTGATGAGATTGAATTGAAACAGAAAAAGGTGAAAGTGAAAGCAATGGTGATGCAGATCAAAGCTGCACAGACAGGAATTCAAAGAAGTTTTCAGCCTCAGCAGCAGCAGGGAAATGGCATGGTTCAGAATCAAGGCACGTTAACGCAGATGCAGCCCCAGGTGCAGGTGGTGCCTGGACAACAAATTCAAATGCCTAGATAACAGATTCAGGTACCTCAGTCCCCTACGAATGAGCAGCAGGTTATGCTTTCTCAGACGGTCACAGGTCCAAGTGTGAATCAGAGTAACAATAGTGTACAACAATTGCCATTACAATTTGAGGATGGAATTAACGATGTCTGGGTGTCTGAGAGTTTGGGCAAAGAAGAATGTGTGGTGGCAGCTTCATTAGAGGTGGTTCAGAAAGGTCCTTATGTCAAGGGTAAAGTGAATGGTCATAAAGTCTCATTTTTGTGGTTGACACTGGAGCTACACGCTCGAACGTGAGATCTGCAGAGGTTCCAGGCCTGCCCTTATCAGGCAAAACAATTCGGCTTGGAGGAGTTGCAAATCAATATATGACAAACCCCATTACAGAACTAGTTTTAGTTCAATCAATCAATAGTTTATTCGGTCAAAGTTTAGACCATTTGAAAAATTAAAAATAATCATACATACAGAAAGATAAAAATCATAAACCATCGCATAGAAAAGAAACATTAGCAGTTAGTGCACTGCTTATCAAAAAGGTTCATAGTGCTACATAAAAAAGTTTCATAAATAATTAAGACAAGACTTTTAAAATAGTGTCTAAATCTTACCCTATGCAAGACGCTAAATGCTAAGATAATGCGAATCAATTTGTTAAAAACATATAAACTATTGTAAAACAGATTTATACATAAAATAAGTCATAAAAACTACATACAATAGCTCCTATTTGCAAAAGTTAGGAGTCAACCAGTGGAAAAGGGTGCCCTAAGTTGGTCAGTTCTCTTAAGTAAATTGATCAAATAAATTGCATCTTGCCATTTATAAAATAATGTATGCTAGGGAACTATGAATCACTTCAATTGGGGTAACCCACTAGACAACATGTTCGGAGATACAGTCTAATATCCTCAATAGATCACACTGATAATTATATTTAAAATCCCAGACTATTGTAACAGGGTGCTAATCCGCTAACTTCTAGACCGTTCTTCAACCAGTGGATTAAGATCTGTAATGATCCTGCTGCGGATTGTCCATGCTGCTGCCAAATATTTAGAAACAGAGCTCACTATCAGCATGGAAGTGTCATATTTACATATTCTATATACACTGTTTCGGTTTTGTGTTAGCAGTGTTTTGTACAGAGGGATAATCCACTTCCCTCGAGGGCATTTGTACAAACAACAGAAAAATAGGACATGCTCAGAAGTTTCCTTGCATAGATGACAGTTTATACATTTGTCAGACAAAGGACTATTGGACGACCAGCGAGCCGTGAAGCTGTTGACTGCCAATGTTCCGTATCTGAGCTGAAGTAGTAAAGAACGGGCACGGGCTGGTATAGGGAGATCCAGGAAGCTTTCAGGCAAAGGTTCGTGCTTGACCAGTAGAAACTCTGCTGTCAGCCGACCTAGCCCATGGATTTTTCCCCAATATCGGTCTTTGATCAGGAGTCTAGCGTTACCAGGAATCATCTCGGGATTCTCCCAATAATGGGATAAATCCAATTTGACCCAAGCTGCTTTCATCTCCCTTAACCAACGTACTTTTTCCCATCCATAGCAAGGTGACAATAGTTCTTTAACTGCTGTCCTAAAGGGTTCAAGTTCTTCCGTTTTCCATAGTCTAACCCAGTACAGAAGTGGCCTTAAGTATGCTGTATCTTTAATACTGTTTAAACCCAGGTCCAGTCTTAGGGGGAGCATCGGCGTGCCCTTCCCTAGTCTGGATATGTGTCTAAGGAAATTATTTTCTTTGATTTGGAGAGTGTCCAATTGTCTATGAGATCCCCAAAGTTCTGCTCCATATAGGGCAGCGGCACGGATTTGGGCTTTGTAAATTTCAGAAATAAGAGTCAGAGGGGGGCTTTTTGCAGTGCTAGCCTTACGTCCTATCACTCCACATCTTTGGCTGATGGTAAGTGCCCCTTTCCTTATAGCTGCGTCCCAGCTGCCCTTATCAGATAGTCTAATGCCCAGGTAATTGTATTCCATTACCCTCTCCAGGTGAATTGAATCCATCTTTATATTTGCTCTGAGCTTCTTGTTCGGGGCGCTGTATATCATGAGTTTGGTTTTCTTAACATTTATATCTAACCCGTAATCTCTGCAGAATGCACAGAACTGGTTGACCAGATTCTGGATTCCCATGGATGATTTAGACAGGAGGATAGTGTCGTCTGCATAGAGTAGACATGGAACTTTAATCCCGGCCAACTTTGGGGAATCATTAGTGCAATTTGCTAAATACTTAATACAATTATTTATGTATAGAAGAAAAAGGGTAGGGGCCAAAACACACCCCTGTCTGACTCCTCTCTCAATAGCCACTGGTTCTGTTAAGTCACCATCCTTACCGCTCCTGATTTGTGCGTAGGTATTCTCGTGTAATCGGGCGATAAGTTTCAAGAGACCATGTGGGATACCCATGTTGGCTAATGTCAGCCATAGCTGGTTTCTGGGGACCAGATCAAACGCGGCTCTAAGATCAATAAAAACTACAAAGAGGTTGCCCCCTCCTACTTCCACAGTCTTCCATTTGATTGTTAAAAATCTTAGCACCTGATCTATAGTACTAACTGCTGGCCTAAACCCTGCTTGCAGGTCGGAAATGGCATTGGTTTCCAAAATCCATTCTTCTAGACGGGACAAAATTTGCTTTGCAAAAAGTTTTTGGAAGTTGTCGAGTAAGGAGATTGGGCAGTAGTTGGCAGGGTTAGAGGGGCTGCCTTTCTTAAAGATGGGAACTATCTCCGCTCCCATCCAGGAGCTCGGGACAGGTGCACCTGCAGCTACCGCATTGGAAATCAGGTTCAGATATGGGGCCCATATATCTGGGCTTGTCTTGTATAAATCGCCTGGGATTTTCTCAAGGCCAGGGCCTTTCCCCATTTCAGTGAAGTGATCGCAGCCTTGGTTTCTGCCAGGGTAAATTCAATTTTGGGGGTCTCAAAGATCATGATATGATTCAATTCCCTGGTAGTAACACCAGTGATCCCAGAATATAATCGGGAAAAGTGATCTGTCCACTCTACGGGGAGTATTGAGGCACCAGGCGAACGATTAGGTTCTTCACTGGCATCAGCCACCAGTTTCCAAAATTTCGAGGTGTAATTTATTTTAGCAGACTCCAGGAGGGAAACCCATCTAGATTCATCCCATCTCCTACGGGCTCTACTTAGTTCCTGTTTGTAGTCTTTCCTGGCTTCCCTTATATGGTCTGACTGATCGCCTCTTAAAGCTCTCAATAGTTTGTGCTTTGCTTCCCTGCATGCAGCATTGAACCACCTTGCGTTGCACTTCTTTTTAACTTTTTTTGCAGACTCTTTAGTAAAAATATGTTTTAGAGAATTAAATAGTTGTGTGTGGGCTACTATAAGCCCGACACTATCTTCTAAAAGCTGAGGTTTACGATCCATGTGATCAGCCAACTGTCTGTACACAGATGCCAAGGTGACTGTGTCGGTACTCAGGGATTCCCATCTAACATTTCGTCTATTATTGGTCAGTGCGAGCTGTTGCTCGTTGGTCTTGAGACAAGAGACTACAAGTAGGGGTAATAAATTCCTAAGAGATAAAATCAATGGCTCATGGTCACTTTCCTCATGTTCTACAATGTTCATGTCAACCATATAGCCCCACAGCTGGATGTCAAGCAAAATATAATCTATCTGGCTCTTCTGTTTTTAGTTAAAATTGGTACTTTGAAAGGTTTATACAAATTTGTGGTTTGTGATTCAAGTCCTGTGTCCTTATTAGAAAGGGATTTATTGTGCAAAACAAGATGTTCAATTACCTGTTCAGATGAGGGCATTGAAATTCAAATAAACAGTGATGATGAGGAAGACTTGACACTTACTGTCAGCAATGAGTTGGTGTCAGAAGAATTTCCTTTGATTTATTTTGATGAGCCAGTGAATGAGGACATTTCTTTGATTAGTCTCTTTCCAGTTTTTGAAGTGAAAGATCTTCCTTCTGATTTACAGAAAAGTGTTAAGACTGAAGTTTGTGATCTTTCAGGAAAGGATATTGGGTTGATAAAAGGAGCAGAACCAGTTAGTCGCAATCAAGCCCAATATGGTGTTTCCTGAGACTCCACAATACCCGATGGCAAAAGATGCAATTAAGGGTGTGAAACCATTGATAGGAGAGTTCGTGGAGAAAGGTATTTTAAAAGAAGTGTTGAGCAGCCCGTGTAATTCACCAATAAGGGGATTATGAAAACCTTGTAGGAAAGTCAGACTTGTGCAGGGTTTGAGAAAAATAAATGAGATAATGGTAAAGTGTTGCCCAGTTGTGCCAAACTCAGCTGTGATCATGTTTCAGATCCCATGCAATGCTGAATGGTTCACTTTCGGGGACCTATGTTAAGCATTCTTTTCTTTGCCACTTCACGAGAACAGCAGATATCTCTTTTGTTTCAAGTTCTTAAACAAGGTCTATTGTAAGGTGTTGAATTCTGCAAGGGTTCTCAGAATCACCATATATTTTTAACCAGATCTTAAAAAAGAATTTGGAGTCACTAGTGATCCTTTATCGGTCCACATTAGTGCAGTACATTGATGATCTGTTGATTGTGTCCAGTGCAAATATGACACAATTAAATTGTTGAATGTTTTGCGAGACAATGGACATAAAGGCCCTCATTTGGACCTCAGCGGTCTTTTTCCAAGACCGCTGAGGTTCCGCCGGGCTGAAGACCGCCAGTGCAGGCGGTCTCCCGCCCAGCGTATTATGACTGCTGCCAGCCCTCTGCCCTTTTTCGGACGGAGAGCCACCAGCAGCCATACTGGTGGTCGGCGATGAAGTGGAGGCTGCTCCACTGCCACGTCATCAGAACAACACCCACCAAATTACATCCCAGGATTCGGCGTGGCGGTGTTCTGGTGACGGGGTGCTGGCGGCGGAGCAGCCCCCATGGATCCCTTTCCCTCCCGGAGGATCACCGGACCAGGTAAGGTGATCGTCCGTTAGAGGAGGGGTGTTGTGTGTGTGCATGGGGGTGTGCGTGTGAGTGTGTAGAGGGGTTGTGTGAGTGCGTATATGCACGCGGTATGTGTATTGTGTGTATGGGAAATGTGACAAATGTCTGTGTGCATGTATGTGTATGAGTGGTGTGAGCATGCCTGTAAGGGTGTGTGTGTGTATCTGGGTGGGCGGTGGGGGGAGGGGGTCCTACCACCTTTGCTGGGTGGTAGAGGGGTCATGGGTATTGGGGTAGGGCTCAGGGGAGCGGGAAACCCCAATCAGTGGCAGGGAACGTATTCCCTGCCACTGATAGTGCCTACCACCATGGATTTCGTGGTGGTACAAGACCCCACGAAATCCATGGCGTATGCGGGGTCCTGATACCGCCGGCGGTATAGTGACAGCCGCTGGGCTGGAGACCGAAGTCTCCAGCCCAGTGGTCGTTACCACACTGGCGGTCGGTGTGTAGAAGTGGTGGTTTGCCATGGCGGTTACCGCCATGGCTGTAATTCCATTTTTTTTTCCGCCTGCCTGTTGGCTGTATTAACCCCACTTTTACTCTGACCGCCAGGGTTGTAATGAGGGCAAAAGTGTCCCCAGCTAAATTACAATATTGTCAAAGAGAAGTGTAATACTTGAGTCACTTGATTGAGAAAGGAACTAGGAACATTTCCACGGAGAGAGTTGCAACTGTTTTGCAAATGCCAGCCCCAATGACACAGAAAGATGTGAGAATGTTTGTGGGAATGGTGGGTTACTGCTGCCAATGGATCCCAAATGTTTCAGTTCTCTCGAAACCTTTACAGAAGCTGACTCATAAAGATGTTTCCAATCTGGTATTGTTGGATTAAGCTTGTTTGAAAGCATTTGTTGATTTAAAAGAGAGTTAGTGCCAAGCTCCAGCTTTGGGAATGCCTGATTACACAAAACCTTTTCTATTGTTTTGTCATGAACTGATGCATGTTTGTTGTCTGTCTTGACTCAGACTCATGGCGGTGTAAATCGCCAGTGGCATAGTTTTCAGCCACTTTGGATCCGCTCGCAGCAGCTTTACCTGGTTGTTTGCGATCCGTTGCAGCAGTTGAGCAGAGCCTCGCTCAGAGCGAGAAGATTGGGATGGGTTATCCCCTTACAATAATGGTACCTCATTCGATTGAGATTTTGCTTATGAGGTCCAAGACCCAGTATCTGACCAACACAAGGTTGACCAGATATGAGTCTGTAATCCTGGGATCGCCCAACGTAAATATTAAGAGATGTACAGTGCTAAATCCAGCAACTTTACTTCTGATTGAAAACATAGTCTGACAAAATGGATGACATTGAACATGATTGTCTGGAAATTACAGAATTATGCACAAAACCCAGAGCCAATATTAGAGAAACTTGCTTGGAAGGAAATTATAAATTTATTTTTGTTGATGGTTCCTGCCTGAGAGATAATGTAGGCACATTGAGGGCAAGATATGCAGTATGTACTATTGCAGGCATACTGGAAACTTCATGGCTTCAAGGAGTGTTTTCAACACAAGTGTCAGAAATGGTGGCTCTACCTGGAGCATGCCACATTTCAACGCAGCTGAAAGTCACTATTTACACAGACAGTCAATATGAATTCGGCATTGTGCATGATTTCGGACAATTATGGTCACAGAGAGGTTTCTTAACTTCTTCTGCCTTACAAATAAGAAATGGTGAGAGAATTCGGGAACTGCTAAAAGCGATTCAAATGCCTGAAAAGATTGCTGTGGTGAAATGCAGTACACATCAGAGATCACAGGATTATGTGTCAATGGGCAATACATATGCAGATCAAGTTGCAAAGTTTTGTGCCTTGAACGGGATGTCCTGCAGAGGTGAATGGGAACTGTTGCCAGAGAATAATGAAATTTATGCAAATTATGTGATGCATGTGCTTGACAATTTAGAAGAATTTAAAGCTCTTCAGGACAATGTGTCAAAAGAGGAGCGCAGGGAATGGCTTCAACCGAAATGCGTCCAAAGAGATGAAGACGTATGGGTAACCGGAGAAGGGAAAGCAGTGTTGCTCAACAGTCTACTGATTCAGATGGCCAGATATTATCATTGTCAGACGCACGTAGGGAGAGATGCAATGGTCAGGTTAGTCAAGCAGTTTTGGTTCAATCCAAAATTTTGACAAGTTGCATTTCAGTTTGCCACAGATGTGTCATCTGCCAGCAGATGAACGTGGGCAAAGGAACAGGCCTCACTATGGGATATATTGGCATGGCTGGAGGACCATTCAACAGAATGCAAATGAAGGGTTTGAAATATGCGTTGGTGATTGTGTTATTTTTTAGCCATTTGATTGATGCTTACCCTACAAGGAGAAATGACAGTCTCACAGTAGCAAATTTACTGCTTAGAGAGTTAATTCCACATTTTGGTTTTCTGGTCTCTCTAGAATCAGATAGGGGAAGTCACTTCAACAATGAGGTGATTAAATTGCTATGTTCAGCTTTAAACATTGAGCGGAAGCTTTGTTGTAGCTACCGCCCAGAAGCCTCAGGTCTTGTAGAACAAATAAATGGTACTCTGAAATCGAGATTGGCGAAAATGTGTGCATCCACAAATCTGAAATGGCCAGATGCTTTGCTGTTGGTTCTAATGTCAATGAGAAGCACCCCTTACAAGAAAACAGGATTGTCGCCCCATGAAATCCACATGGGAAGGACAATAAGGTTGCCAGCTGTACCTGCAAATGCTCTTGTGAACATTACAGATGATACAGTGTTAGACTACTGCATAGGTTTAGCTAATATGGTTTGCTCTTTCTCTCATCAAGTGGAAGTTACTACACTGCTGCAGCCTCAAGATCAAGGACACAACGTGAAGGCTGGTGATTTGGTTGTGATTCAAAAGCATGTGAGAAAGTCGTGCTTGGAGCCATAGTGGAAAGGACCCTATCAGGTAGTATTAGTGACTACCACAGCTGTGAAGTGGGCGGGACGTCTGAACTGTATCCACCCAAGCCACACTCGGAAAGTGAATAATCCAACAAGAACAAGAAGAAGATGTGTTGAGATTACCTCCACTTATATGCATTCCAGAGCAAGACAGAAGAAGCAGTGAGCTGGAGACAGAGCCTGAACATACTCCAGTTAACCTGCCCACACCTGTAATAGATGAAGTTGAAGAAATCCTGGAAAATAAGGATGAGACGTCCTCAACACCTTCAAATGAAGCAGTAAGAGAACCAGTCCAGAGAGAACAAGAGGAAGAATCGGTTCAAAGAATACCTGCTCAGAGGAGGGTCTCCTCAGAAGCAAATGGTCTGAGAAACCAGACTGAACAAGTGACTAACCCAAGCGAGAAAGGAGTTTCGGTGGATCCAAGCCAAAGGGGTTTGACTCCCCCTGAAACGCTTGCAGGAGAGTCAAAGGAGAAACATTTGTGTCCAATTCTTAAAAGAGTATTAATAATGGGTTCTCTGAAAGGTGACAGCTGGCCAGAAACAAAATCCAAGTCAACAAAGAAGACAAATGTGATACCAGCAATTCAAGAAGAAGTTGAAACCATCAGAAAGAGAATTGCTAATCAGAGATACTCAGGTCCTGATTGGGCATATGTAGCTACCAAAGAGGGGCAAGAGGAATTTTAGAATTTTTGTTTTGAGACATTCCGGGTCTATATTTTGGTACATGAAGAGAAATTGATGAACATTTTGGTGAAATTTGAGAATTTTGAAAGATAAACGAAAAGACACTCCTGAAAAAATATTTTAAGAGACTTTGATGAACTGATTTTGAAAAGCTGCTAAACTGATTTTGACAAAGCTGAATTTGACAACTCTACCAATTGTGGAAAAAGGGTCCAGTGTGAATGAAGCTGTAAAAGTTATTTAGAAGAAAAAAAAAATTAGGAAGGGATTGAAGATTGAAGATTGAATAATTGAATTTTGTTTTGGATTGTTTAAGCTCTGATTTTTGCTATATAGCCATATTTTTGTTTTATCTCTACTTCTGACTCTTTATAGACCATGGATAATCAAAACCAACTGAGCATTAAGTATAGATGCTGTACATATATAGGTATTGGTTTGGTGATTGTTGGTGCAATTGTATGTTTGATATTGATTGTAGGTGTAATTGTTGTTGATGAGAATGGAACAAGCCATACCACAGCTATAGAAACTACATCTTTAGAGCTAGTACCTACCCTTTCACCAGTAGATAGATATAAGGAAGATGAGAAATATTTGCATGTTCAGGGAGAACTTTCTTCTAATGTCTTCTATCGCTTATTGCGTGAGTATGTTAATGTGATGGATGCAAGAAATTGTTATGTTTGTACACAGATTCCAGCCTCTGTTGAGGAGGCAATTGCTATCACAGTCTGCCGTTAACTTATGGCATACGTTGTAGTCTTTTACAAACACAATTCCACAACGAAGAATTTATACAATATTTCGACTCAAATTGTGACAGTGTGCTTTCTTTTGTACCTATCATTAGACATCTTCATAAAATAGCTAAGGACAATAATATAGTAATAATGAGGGATTTCTTTGTACCTACTTTGACCTTTGGGACTGCTTTCCCCACAGGAATAATCTCACCTGTTTACTTTCACCATTAGAAAAGAGTTTCCTAGATTACACAGAAAATAGAAGAAGAGCAATTAAGGTTAAAATAGATAAGGGATTAGTTTCATGTAGTCCTGGGATTGACTTTGCATTTTCTGACATAACAAAACAAGGGAAACTAACTTTAGGTGCACAACACCTAGGAAAGCTTTGTATATAAAGGACACAATCTAAAGTTTATAAAATATTTGTGGGAATGAGTGAATGTTGGCATGTGTTCTTGTTTGAGAATAAGTGGATATTTATGCTGAACGGTCAGGACCCGCCAGTGCCTGGGATAAACTATATCTGTGGGAAAAATACATATTAGTGTCTTCCTAGTGGATGGTATGGCACATGTTATTTGGGAATGGTTTTCCTGAAAATTTACCAACTTGATGACTTGAGTAAATTTTCCTAAAATGACTGAATTACAACCAAGGAGACAGAAGCGAGAATCAGCTTCTAGCATTGTTGGAGACATATTTGGAGCAATAATTCCTTCAATGAGAGTTGTTCGGAATTCTATCAAAATTCGGCACTTGTCTATGCTGACAAGTCATTCAGGTGCCATTGTCCTTTTAGATACTGAGATGGCTGCGGTAAGAGCTATGACTCTTCAGAACCACCTTGCATTAGACATCCTCTTGGCGAAAGAGGGCAGAGTTTGTAAATTGCAAGGTCTGCGTCATTGCTGCTCCTACATACTGGACAGCAGTAAAGCAGTTAGAAGCTTGATTGAAAATCTAACAAAAGATGAAAGTAAATTAAAAGAACTAACTGAGCCCACTGTTTGGGAACAAGCTGGCAAAGGGATGACTACTGTGAGAAGCTCTATTGACAACTTGGGAAAAGGGATGATAATGAAAATAATACAAGGAATTTCGATAATTGCAATTTGTCTAATTGGAATATGCAAATTGTACAGTGATCAAAAAGAGAAAATTAGAAAAAAACAGAAGAGGGAAGAATTACAATTAGATAGATTATTTGGGAAAAACTCAAAGAAAATTTATAAAAATGTGAGAGAAATGAAATTTTGAAAATCAGTGCAAAAGAAATAAATAAATGTATTTGAGATGTATGTGTAATGACATATATAGTCATCAGAGGAGGGATTGTGAGAGCGGAAATTTAGTACTAATAATTTTTAGCACTTGCTTTGAGCATCTTAGATGTATTAACGTGAAAATGGCTAATAACCTAAAATTGCATTTTTTCTGATTGCCCACCATCAAGTGTGAAAACATGCATTTATGCTTTGAAAATAATGTACTAATGCTGTACTGATCGGTCACTTTAAATGATGAATTAAATGGACAAAACAATAGGAGCATTTCTTGTTTTTTGCTGGGTCTCAAGCAGATGAGGTTACAGTGATTTATCTAACAAATGTACTCATGAGAGAAACATTTAGATCTTCACATGTCCATTGTATAAACAAACTTCTTTTGTTTAAGTCACAAGTTTGTTCTGTGCCTGTATTAATGAAATGTATTTCTTTCGAGGTAATGAGCTGATACGAAAATGTTTCCACATCTTTGTAACTATCATCCGGTAGCAGCGTATTTTTGAATGGTTGAACAAAAAGCTCCACTGACACCAGTCAGAAGCAAGTCTAAGAAGATACAATTAGTATTGTTTGGAGTTATGTAAAGGGAAAGAGTCAAATCAACGTCTTGCAAACTAAAATTGTGTATTTTCGATATGTAATGTTTTTACGATTGGATGTTCTTTTTTCGCCTGATGCTTTTGACCAATAGAAATTATGAATGTATTTTAATTAAATGAAAAGCTCACGGAGAGCTCTAGGTCATTCTGTCATTCTTCGTTCTGGAGCACACTTGAGCCTTTCATGGTGATTTCTCACTGTGACATTTCATGCTTTACCAATCAGTCTACTGACGTCTTTGTATTTTATTATTTTCTGAGTTTATTATGTCTGTTCAAATGCTGAACTAATGCTCTGATGGTTTAGTGATCTTAGAGTCCAAATCCTAAACCGTTCCCCTTACCCTTCCCCATTCTGAAGCTGACACTGCTGTCCCCCTGATGAAGATGTAGCCATTCTGCTTACTTTTCTTAGGGAAAGGTAACTATGATTAATCTGTTCATTGTTATTTGTCTTTTGTTTTTTGGGTGCCAATTGCTACTGTTCTAATACTGCAGATTGTTTTGATAGTGTCATAGTTAGATGTTTTCCAAATTGGTGTTACTGAAACTTTTCCATGAAGCCCAACATGCTAATGCTAATCTGAGGTTATTGAGGTGTTTCATTATGCCAATGAACTGATGTTAATTTTGCTTGCTGAACAAATGCATTATACGTCTCTTTCTCAAATATTGCTGCTATTAATGAGTGTTTTCGCTGTTGAGATTATTATTCCTGTTGCTTTGTTCAGGTTAAGGTACTTTAGGAGATACTGCCAGCCTGTCATGCTTCTTTATCTTTATCTTTTGATGTTGAGACGAATTTTTTTTGACTTTAGCGTTGTTAATATAGGGAAATAAACCTTTTAATTGATACCAATTGTCCAGTTATTTGTGACCAAATTGTTCATGTTGCATCCTTTACTGACTCGCTGTTATTGTTGAATTGTTTTTATTGACGTGAGTTACAACAGCTTACAATAATCATTTAAATGAGTCAAAAGGTTAATGACCTTAAGGAAGGCCGAACGCTTACTATTTTTTACACAAAATAGATAGGCCAAGGCCGCACTAACACACTTCATGATGTGACAGAAGATGGAGCAGTTTACCTAGGAGATATCTACCATCCCTGTTCCACAACAATTATGATACTAGTTTAGCGAAGGAGCACCTTCCACCATAGGTCATGGAGTCTATTTACTACAGAAGACACAATATTGTTTTTTTAAATCAGGACTACAGCTCCTAATAACTGAAAGCTTTTAATTGAGCCATACTTTTATACCATGTTATGTAGAACAGTAATCAAATTCATGACATATCTAATGAGGAGGATAGATTTTTTAGAATACGATACAAACACACTTTGTGATGCTCAAATGTCTTCACATGGTTGGAAAAAACAAATATGAAGCGAAAAAGCAAGGAACCTATTTTACAACTGGAGAAACAATTTAATTGAACAGTTAAATGTAAGTCATTTACTTAGAACTCGAGTAGGGATTGAACCCAAAGGATGGAACTAGTGCCTCTTTCTGAAAGTAAATTAGGCTATTTTTTGGCAGAAGGTGAAAGTTTTATACAATTCTTATAAGGTGGTCTTCATGGTTAATGGGGTTGAATATAAATGGAGGTTTCTTGTAATTGTCTTTTTAGTTGCTCTCAATATTTTCTTTTGTGAGTCGGATCCCCCACTGTAAGCACATTATCCTGGTGTGTTTCACCTCTGAGGACTGCCTTCTCAAGTTTTTGTGAGGACAATGATCCAAGATTCTGTGGGTGTGAGGAAGTCTGGGGTGAATACTTTGGAGGTGGAAGGCTTGCCTGGTGTTATGTAAAGTGGAACCTAAAGGTTGTACTTTACAAGGAACATGTTGTAAAAGATGTGCCTCTGGTGGGGGAGCGAAAAAAGGACTTGGATGAGGTTGCAAAATATAATACACTTTGATTTACAAGTATTGCGTTTGGCATTTTTGACTTGAGTGTGGAAATGAAAATCCTTTTAAATGTCTGAGGTGATATTGAAACAAATGATCACATGTACATAGAGTGTAATTAGTGCATCAGTCAGGTAAATGGAAAACAGAAAGCATAATTGTTGGGTGTCTCTTGTTCTCTTGTATTCAGGTGTGGTACATCTGCCATGGCTAGAAATGTTATGGTGGGGTGATGAGAGGCCTGCACCTGCTGCCTTTAAGTATTTCCAGTAGCCAAGATGACGGCTGCCTTCTCTTCATGTTGACATTGGGTCTTCCATTGCTGACTCCTGGAGTCACAGTTCTTTTTTTTTTTTTACTCAGGCAGTGTTTGCTCAGGCATCTTGTACCCATTGCTGGTCGCTTATCCCAGTGGCAGAGAGGAGGACAGAAAAATTAGGCTTCCCAGTTTTTTTTTTTTTAACATTTCTGTCTGTATTTATCTGTATTTATTTTTTCACATCTTATCGGTATTTATTTATTCATTTGTTTGCTTTTATTGTTTTAAGAATAAATGGAGCCGTAAAATTGTATATTTCCTAATTTATTTAACGATAAATCATACCCAAATACTTTGATGCCTGTCGCATTTTAGGAAATTAAGCAGCCAAGTATAAAAAAAAATTAAGGCCACAGGCCATTGCTGGCATTATATACAAACGTATGTTAACATAGCCTTGTATCTTAGGATATCTTAGCCTGTCATTTAATTGCCATGCTGTCTATCTGCTCACCTGTTGGAATAGAATTCATGAAGAACAGCATGGAGAGTTACTCAAAAGGTTTTTCTACTTTTAAAAATACATATAGACAGGAAACCCATTGTTTTTTGTCTGTGTTTATGAGTGAAAATCAGTAAAAACAGAAATCTGGGAGCCTTATGAATAATCCCCAACTACTGCCAGGGAGCTCAGGTGCTTTTGTTGGTCTTATTGTGAGACAAAGTTATGTTTATTGACAGTTTGTATCCAGTGACTTACCTAATTTTTCCCATCCCTCTTATAACTGTTTTGTCTCCTGATCATTAATGTGAATAATAGCAATACCAATAAGGACATTTTCTAACTTTTTTCCCTCCTGTGCTGTATGCCCTTGTCTCTAGTGGGGAGCAGTTTTCTGGCATCTCTCAGCTTGAGTTTTGAAGGGCAGGCACTAAGTCAGTGTTCCTTGCGCACCCTACTTGGGTGAAGCATTGGCCGGCCCCTTGATCTGGGCTTGTGCAAGTTGAAGTGTCTAATCAGCACTTCCTCATGCTTAACCTTGGTGAATTTGTGATTAGTTGACTCCAGATGCTTGGAAGTTCATTCATTGTATCCCATTTGCGAGAAATTGGTTTGTTTGCTGACTGTGCACTGGTCAAGCAACAGCCACAATTCCTGCCAGGGGGGAACCACAACAAGTCACTAAATTAACCTGTTCTTAACCCCTGGTAACGTGACAGAAAAAGCAGCAGGCTTAATTTAGAGGCAATATGTAAAGTATTCATGCAGCACACAAACAATAATAATTTGAAAACACAACACAAGAACAATCCCAAACCAATTTAGAGATATAGGGTACATTTTAAATTCATTATTTGACACAAAAATGACAAAAGTCCAATCAGTAGAACCAAAATCTAGCCCCCAAAAGATCAAAGCTCAAACTATAGACATACAGTCTTGTGAGACAAGGTCAAAGTCGAAAATTTGGCTGACTGTGGTGAAGCGCCTGTCACATACAAGTAGCAGATTGGGCCTGGTTGGCGCTTAGCTTCGAACTTAGAAGAAATTCTGGTGAAAAAGTTCTGAGAAGGTAATGTTTTGCGAGACTAGGTTGCAGACTGGTGTCCAAGGAGATCTGCTGGATGAAGGTGCGATGAAAATTTGTACCTTCGGATGTAGTCACTTTTTTGGAAGTTGAAAATCTCCAGCGGGACGAAGCAGGAGGCTGTAGCTAAAGACAGTTCCAGGAGGTTAGATACCCCTTTGGTGAAAGACTGCTAAAAAGGATTTGCTGCTTCAGAGAAGAACATAGCAGGAGCAGCCGCAAAGTCAGGCTGACCGGCAATACACCTTGCACCGATCGTCAAGCATGTTGGTCCTGGTCTTACCTCGGTTGTCACAGCAGTTTTTAGGCACAAACTTTTTAAGTCCGAGGTTTTGGATTTTGGCTATCTGTGCACATTTAATATTACAACTGAGGGTCCAGGACTGGAGCGACACCACTTAGTTCAGGACTCACTCAGACTCGGTCCAGGTGTGGGTTCAAGATGTTGGAAGCCTTTTATGTCCCTGTGGCTCTGAACAACAGGCTAGCAAACTAGCCTTTGGAGCCACCCTGGTAGTACTGGGTCCAGGTGAAGATTCAGGGCTCAAACAGCAGGGCTGGCCTCAGAGGAATCAAGGCAGGCTCCAGGCAGGAAAGCAGTCTTTCCAGGTGCAGCAAAGCTGTCTTGTTAAGCACACAATATGCCACAGCAGCAGCCATTCCTCTGAGAGTCCTTACGCAAGTCCAGAAAGTAAACTGAAGAGTGGGCTCTTTTTTAATACCTGGCTTGGAGTTTCATGATTGCCCTGCCCTGGCTCCAAGCTGGCTGCAGAAACAATGTGGAGGTGAAAAGCCCTTTGTGTGAAGGCAGAGCATAGCTACTCAGTTGCAACTGGGGCTGTGACTAGCTTCCCCTCCTAGCCAGTCACCAGACAGCCCATTCAGACACACGTATATTTATACTTTTTGTGGCAAAACTGCACAAATGCAGTTTTCCGTCAAAAAAGATTAGCACTGGCTTGCACCATTTTTAGCGCCACCCGGGCATCATATTTCTATTATGAAACAGGATGGTGCTAAAAACTGGTTAGAGTCAAAAAGTTTGACATTAACCCTTGGCTCTGTCGTAAGGCAAAATTTACGCTAACCCGTTTTACAGCACGTAAACATGTTGCAAACGGATATGCATCATTTTAAACCCACATTAGCATCAACTTTAGGTCCTAATGCAAGAAAGTTTGCAAAGCAGAGGGAAAATGGAGCAAGCAGCCCAGGAGAGACCCCAGGGTGGCCCCATACAACCAGAAACCAGCCAGGAGGACACACAGAAGTCCCAGGGGAAAGAGAAGAAAATGAGAAAGTTTTGGTTTAGTGTGGAAGAGCATGAAATCCTTGTGGGAAAAGTGACAGAGCACCAACATCAACTATTCGTCATCTCCAAATTGCCAATTGGCAGGAGAGTGGAAATATGGCAGCAGATGGTGGACAAAACTGACAGTGTGGTAGAGGTGTTGAGAACTGTAACTGAGTTCAAGAAACGCTGGCATGAGTGTAAGCGAAGAACTAAGGAGAAAATGGCAAGGAACAGAAAGGCAGCACTGCAAACTGGAGGTGGCAGTCGAACACCACAGGAGGACCTTGATGAGATGGAGGAGATGGTTGCAGCGGTCATCCCAGAGGAAATGGTAACTGGAATCGCAGGACAGGACCTACCATGAACCACCACAAATGCAGGGTAAGTTGCATGTGGTAAATAAATGCAAAATTAACAAATGCAGAAGGGGGAGGCACATATGACACACAATGCATGTGAAAGGAGTGCAGAGGGACACATTGGCCATGAATCAAGTTGCACCATTCAAACAAAAGCAACACATGCCTTGGTTGTGCCATGCACCACAACACATACACAACCTGGACATATGTTAATCACCTGGGCTACATACCAATATGTACATATGCAGCACATAGGATGGAAGGCAATTCTAATTACTGTGCCTGTGGTTGTGTCATGACAACATCCCTTGCAAATAGTCAAACAAACCCTACCAACACAACTAAGACATCATAGACTAGAAAGTCCGTCAATACCATTCCTGGGGTCACGTAATGGTGGTGTTTTTTGCAGAAAAACTTTACAACTGCCTTGTCCTATTGCCAAAACATATGTGTGCTGCATCTTACAGCACACATTAAAATGGCACCTTAGCTAACATTACTCAGATATGGGCAGGAAGCACCACCACCCCGCACCCATCTTCATAAGGCAGCGACTTCTCCATCATGATGTAAGGATGCCTGTCTGGGTGCAGTAATAGGGACAGCTGCTTGGGGAATTGCAGGGTGGTCCAGTATCACAGGAAACATGGCACTACCCAGATCATAGTTGTGTAGGAAGGAGCACCTTCCAACACAACCAGAAACTGAAATTACAGTCTGCTCGGTCCATGTGTGCTGTGCAATGAGGCACACATACCCATACATCAGCATGAGGAGCAGACAAAGTAAACAACGATATAGTGCCTTGGTGATGCCATCCCTGGGGTGCTGGCCTGGTGTATGAAACACACTGGGACAGGGGCAAATTGCAATGTGTGTTGGTGTGGCTTTACCAATGCAACAACCATTGCAAGGCCCTACCATGCAAATGGATGCATAGGAAGGGGCCACAATAACAAGATGGTGTCAAGCCAACAAATGGAAATGCATCAGACCTTGTAAATATGATGCAGCCTATTGCGCCACCTGAGCCTCCCTTTATAGGACACTCAGATGGGTCAAAGGGCTGATAAATTGCACCCATAATGTACAAGAACAATGTTTGGGCTGTAGGTTGTCACAGAGCTTTCACTAGCAATTCAGTGATGTGGAATGCCAACTGCCACAATATCGAAAGATTGATTTTACACCATCTCATTGCAGAAGCTGATGATGGCTCTCCTGCTGATCTGCCTGTCCTGGAGTTTGCCGATGACCTGGATGACCAGATGACAACCATCTCTCCAGTTGCAAGGAGGACAACCAATGTAGTAGCCATCCCAGATGACCCACTGTAGTGCTTTCCTCTTAGCTAGTTTCTAAGCACTAACATAACACACCAGAAATGCACTTCTGAGTTCAAAGAAGACTTTTATTGTTGTTAATTCTTCCCCAACCACACTTTTTATGAATGACGAATTAGTAGCTTTCAAGCCCGCGTTAATCAAACAAAATATATCAGTTTGCAATATACACAGCAGGTTATATTTATAAGATATTGAATGCAAAGCAAAACAAATACTTCACCGTGTGGGAAACTATTTACAGCTTCATCTTTCTAAGGTCTGCAAGCTGATGACCCCTTGTCAGCCGCGAGAAAGAGATTCATCTACCCACACGGGAATGCTGGCAGCTGGCGCCAAGCTCCAGCACGAGGTCCGGCAGATTCGAATCTGACTCTCTGCAGCCTGTTACATTCGTTACAAAGGTGTGCCCCCTCCTCTCAGACCTGGGAAACTGAGCAAGCCTTTTGGAGACTGGCCAGGTCTCCAAGACTACTCCTGTTCCCAAGCTCAAGCGAAGAAAAACAACACCCATGTACCCTCTCTTATCAGGTCTAGTCTACTGTGAGAAAAACATCTTGGTTCTCTGGTGCAAAAACACAGCTTGGAAAAATACAGCTTGGATTCTCAACTGCAATGTCTAACTCCACGTTAAAGGCAATAGGCAGCTAACCTAGATATCAAATGCAATGTCATGTTAAAGGCAATAGGCAGCTAACCTAAATATCAAATGCAATGTCTAGTGTCATGTCAAAGCCAATAGGCAGCTGAGCTGAATACAAAATGCAATGTATAATATCATGTCAAAGCCCATAGGCAGCTGAGCTGAATATAAAATGCAATGTATAATATCATGTCAAAGCCAATAGGCAGCTGAGCTGAATATAAAATGTAATATATGATATCATGTCAAAGCCAATAGGCAGCGGAGCTGAATACAAAATGTAATATATGATATCATGTCAAAGCCAATAGGCAGCGGAGCTGAATACAAAATGTAATATATGATATCATGTCAAAGCCAATAGGCAGAATATCTAATAGCATGTCAAAGTCAATAGGCAGCTAAACTGAATACATCATGTCAAAGTCAATAGGCATGCAATGTCAAAGCCAATAGGCGGCTAGACTGGATACAGCATGTCAAAGCCAATAGGCAGAATACAGAATGTAATGACTAATGCAATGTCAAAGCCCATAGGCGGCTAAACTGAATACAGAAAGTAATGGCTAATGCAATGTCAAAGCCCATAGGCGGCTAAACTGAACAAAACATACAATGTGAACATTGAGCAACTAATATGCGCAGTGGTGAAACACAAAGTCATTGGTCAAAACAAAATTTAACAAATGGCAGTACATTCCGCCCTTTGACCAATGAATTTTTGTTTCACATATCTCTTGTTTCAAACAAAAGCAAAAAACAAAAAACATCAGCACAAAAAAAAAAAACATTATCAGCAAGTCAGATTTGAATGATCAAAGCAATCCCTGTAAAGCAATAGAAGTGAATTAACACATTGATTTCATAACCTTTCACATCAGATACATCTACACAGAAAAGACTGGGCAATTTTTATACTCTGAGTGAGTCTCTAATTCAACAGTGTTAGCAATTTGATGTGGTATGAGTTCTACTCATGTAAAGGGGCACGGTCCACCTGAAAGGTTTTCTGGAAGGTAAGCAAAAGTCAGAGTTCCATACGAGAAGGGAAAAAAAAAAAACACAGCTTAGTTCCAGTGGAAGAATGCAATCAAACAAGTTGAACTTGAACTGGAGGCGCAGTTTGCGCAAAATGGATCCATGGTGCTGGCACTTTACTCAGCCAGGTTCAGGTTGGGGGTTCGGTCCCTTCCCCGACCCCACACGCACACACCGGAAGGGGGAGCACACAGCACACTCAGGGACAGTGGCGAAACGTGGTAGGATCTGCAAAAGAAACAAGTATGACTTTTCTTGCAAATAACATTTTTCATTTAAACTGCACCCTTCCTCTTTCTTTCCCTGTTTTATAATCAGCAGGACGTTTTTGGGGCCCTTTGTTATATTCTCTGCAGGTTCTGGAGGGTCACTTGGGGCTTCAGCCCACACACCAGCACTGAGGTTTTTATCTGCTGCACCACAGCTTCCCTTTTCTTGCACTGTCAGAAGGGCTGGGGCAGACTCCTTCTTTACCAAACCTCCATTCACTGCACTTTTGCCAATTTGGGCCATTCTGTCTCCAATTTGTATGAATGAATCAGATTCTTTTCTAGGTATCAGCATAATTTCGATTTTTCCTTGGTAATCTGCAGCAATCACTCTCCCTAAAACCTGATCAATTTGCCATTTCTGTTCTGGTAACTTTCCTCTCCCCAACTGCTCTGTGACTGCTTGCATGACAGATTGCTTTTGTGCGTGCTGCACAGTTTTTATCAAATCTAGGGGAATGTGCATCTCTCTCATCTCTGCCCACCTGTAAGTGGCTTTTTCTCTCAGCTGTTCACATTTCTGGGGCACCCACTTAGCCATCCCCACTAAGGCAGAATTCTGGGTGTACACTTCTCTCTCTGAATTATTCTCATTAACATCTGCAAGGTAATTGAACCAGTTAGGTGCTAAAACATTAGCAATGAACCAAAAATCAGCGTAAAAATGACACATCTCACGTAGCTCTTGCTTTAAAATCTGACACACATTATACAACGCTGTTCCTTCTACGGTGCCAGAAAACAACATTTCAGTCAATGAATCATTAGTAAAACAAACATGCTTTTTATCTTCAGTGGACACGAATTCAAATGGTGCATTCAACTTCATTGGTAACTCTTTTACCTGTGGTACTCTAGCCCTGTCTTGCAAGTACCAGATCCAATGTATGATTCTAGCTAGGGGCACTATTTTCTTCCCTTGTTCTTGAGTTACATGTACATCAGTTTTTTCTTCTTGCACTGCGCAGAAACCTAAAGTCTGCATTATTTCATTTGCCAAATCACAAGCGCGCAGCTGCATATTATTTTTCACAGTGACCATATACAAAAGTGTTAGGATTTCTCTCAAATGAGGGCTATTCTTTTTCCAAAAATCAAACAAGCTAATGAAAGTCGGCTCTTGCTCTAAAATCTTTGGTTTTACTTGTGCATTTTGCAACGGTAACTCGTAAATCACATTCTGGTCTCTCTCGTCCATGTTATCAGTTAAGGAATGCATTTTGGCTGCCAAAAACCCTGGCTCACACGGAAACTCAGTGCAGCTCGGAGCTGTCTTAACCCCCTCATTACTGGAATGGGACAAGAAAGATTCTTCTACAACAGCATTTTTATAACTTTCAGTCTGGCTAATTTTCTCACGTAAATTCCTATTTTCATGTTCCAACTGCCTACATTTCTCCTGCATTTCTCTGTAAGCAGATAAAGGTATCCAGACCTTTCTGTCATCATTACTTCCAAGAGACACTTTTTCTACATATGTACAACAGAAATTATTTCTCAAAATACTATCAGGCATTTTAGCTACACATGCATTTTCAAACATGGTCTGCCGTGCTTCTGTAATTCCCCAAACAGAAAACAATTCACAGTTTTTCTTAGCACCATCAGGCAGTTTAACAACACATGCATTCTCAGACATGGTCTGCCGTGCTTCTGTGATTCTCCAAACAACAAAAACAATTCCTGTAATTCTCCAAACAACAAAAAAACAATTACACTTTTAAAGTGTGCACTTAGAAATCTACCAACTCGTCAACACCCTCTTAATCACCTCTTAATGACCGACCCCACTTCTGGTACCAATTGTAGTGCTTTCCTCTTAGCTAGTTTCTAAGCACTAACATAACACACCAGAAATGCACTTCTGAGTTCAAAGAAGACTTTTATTGTTGTTAATTCTTCCCCAACCACACTTTTTATGAATGACGAATTAGTAGCTTTCAAGCCCGCGTTAATCAAACAAAATATATCAGTTTGCAATATACACAGCAGGTTATATTTATAAGATATTGAACGCAAAGCAAAACAAATACTTCACCGTGTGGGAAACTATTTACAGCTTCATCTTTCTAAGGTCTGCAAGCTGATGACCCCTTGTCAGCCGCGAGAAAGAGATTCATCTACCCACACGGGATTGCTGGCAGCTGGCGCCAAGCTCCAGCACGAGGTCCGGCAGATTCGAATCTGACTCTCTGCAGCCTGTTACATTCGTTACAAAGGTGTGCCCCCTCCTCTCAGACCTGGGAAACTGAGCAAGCCTTTTGGAGACTGGCCAGGTCTCCAAGACTACTCCTGTTCCCAGGCTCAAGCGAAGAAAAACAACACCCATGTACCCTCTCTTATCAGGTCTAGTCTACTGTGAGAAAAACATCTTGGTTCTCTGGTGCAAAAACACAGCTTGGAAAAATACAGCTTGGATTCTCAACTGCAATGTCTAACTCCACGTTAAAGGCAATAGGCAGCTAACCTAGATATCAAATGCAATGTCATGTTAAAGGCAATAGGCAGCTAACCTAAATATCAAATGCAATGTCTAGTGTCATGTCAAAGCCAATAGGCAGCTGAGCTGAATACAAAATGCAATGTATAATATCATGTCAAAGCCCATAGGCAGCTGAGCTGAATATAAAATGCAATGTATAATATCATGTCAAAGCCAATAGGCAGCTGAGCTGAATATAAAATGTAATATATGATATCATGTCAAAGCCAATAGGCAGCGGAGCTGAATACAAAATGTAATATATGATATCATGTCAAAGCCAATAGGCAGAATATCTAATAGCATGTCAAAGTCAATAGGCAGCTAAACTGAATACATCATGTCAAAGTCAATAGGCATGCAATGTCAAAGCCAATAGGCGGCTAGACTGGATATAGCATGTCAAAGCCAATAGGCAGAATACAGAATGTAATGACTAATGCAATGTCAAAGCCCATAGGCGGCTAAACTGAATACAGAAAGTAATGGCTAATGCAATGTCAAAGCCCATAGGCGGCTAAACTGAACAAAACATACAATGTGAACATTGAGCAACTAATATGCGCAGTGGTGAAACACAAAGTCATTGGTCAAAACAAAATTTAACAAATGGCAGTACACCCACCCAACACCCAAGTATCACAAACTGCCAGCACCGACACAGCTGAGGACTCCGAGGACCCAGGCACAAGCTTTCAGAGGACAGTGGTAGGAGTCCGGTGAGAACTGGCCAACCAGGTGTGGGTGGGGATGGAGACCGTGGCAGCCAGCCTATAGCGAATGCTCACGTGCCTTGTGACAGCTAATGAACACAGCTACCAACCGAGGCACACACTCCCCACTGCATGAAGTCCAGCAGTATCTGACGAACATAGCTGCTGCCATGAGGGAGAGGCCACAACAACTGCCCCCCCCCCAAACTGGCAGCAGCATGATTGAGAACAAGCTGGACTCCATTCAGAGTGAAGAGGCCTCCCTCAAGGCAGACACAGCTGCCTACCACTGAGATGTTGCTACTATCCTGAAAAATCAGCAGTTCCCCCTTGCTGCAGTGATGCCATATGTTTTTCCACAAATGGCAGCTGCCAGGAATTGGGACTCCACATCTTCAACCACTGAAGTGTTTGTGGCCCTCTAAACCTCCCCACCACCACCAATGACACAGGAGACACCACACACATCAGAGGATGAAGATGTGGAACAGATCGCCTTCACTCTGAAGAGTACTCGGTAGCACCAGCCCATGCCACATGGGTAGTGTTCTCCTTAGTTCTGTGCTATAGATCATGCCAGTGTTACCACAATAGGATATGTGCACTCTTTACTCACACACTGTTGACCTGTCTGCTATGGACTGTCACTCACTTACCAATTGACAATTATTGTTCCTCCCCACATACCGACACTACTCCAAAGCATGTCCAATGACATGTCCCTCAACCCCGGGCTTGTATTGTGTCACAAATGTATGAATTTCACAAATGGGATCACTGACCTGGACATTTGAAATATCTCACTACAACACTTCCACTTGTAAATGAACACCTTGTACACAATTAGCTTGTTTAGGAGTATTGTGATCCATCGACTCAGCTAAATGATTGTAATATGTGAATCCATGTCATTGGTCACAGAATTTCAGTACGAGAGTGCAGGACTGTGGGGGCACAAAGCTTCACACAAGGTTCCTAACATGACAATTGTGTATGCTGGTCTCATCACCTACAAGCAATTCACTGAGTATGTCACAAGTGAAGGACACATATATGGTTCCCTTACCATATATGGCAGGTATGGCTGAAAAGCAAGCCTAGGGCAATATCATTAACTGGGAGTACCAGAAGAACTCATTGGTGTGGTACACAGGTAGCTAACCTCATTAGTGATGGCCACCGGTCAGCTTTGCAGGATAGAGTTCCAATTGTGGCTGTTGTCAGATGTGCCACAGTTTCTAACATTCCTACTGCAGGGCCCCAACACTGACAGCTGAAGTACCAGACCTACCTGTCCAATACAATGTATGCATAGTCATCATGAGTGGTGGGTACACTGGATGGCAGATGCATGGACTAGTAGATGTGATGTTGCAGTGAATGTGACAGCTCCATTATCAATAGGGATTATACATGGTAAATGAGGCGTTTGTAGGCAGGATGGATTCCATAGGCCATTTCCCCAGGGTGGCCAGTACACACATGGGGAGATCCCTGAGACTCACACTAATTACACAAACTGTTTGCAATGAAAACACAATATTTATTATAAAAAGGATCTACTCAAAAAAACTAATACCTATCCTATACTAAAATAACCTATACTAACTATACTATAACTAAACTATCTAACATATGCTAAACTTAACTTACACATAAAACACCACACTCTAAACATTGGCCCTCCACCCCCTTAAGAAACAAGAAAAAAGTAGGACAACAATCACTATAACTACACATCTACTAACTAATCATATGACCTAAACAAATATATATATATATTTTTTTCTCATAAGAACACATATAAACCCCAACATGACCCCCCCACCCAACAGCCCACCAATAAAAACCTAAGAATATAAATCTACCCCTTCAAATACACTTATCCTAACTAATGGCTACACTACACTAACCTACCACTAACTACATAAAACCCAAATTAAAATATGGTACAATGGTTGATTGCAGAGGTCCCCTAACTTTTTGCCCCTATTCTCCACTTTTTGCTGTTTTTTTCCTGACTCTGATGGTGCCCTGGGTACTGCTAACCAGTCCCAGGGCCTGTGCTCTGCATAAAATCAGTATGTAAATTAGGCTAATTATAATTGGCAAAATTAACCTACCTATAAGTCCCTAGTATATGGAAGGGCATGGAGGTTTAGGGACTCCAGCATAGGTAGTGCCCCCATAGGTGCACTGCAGAGGTGCTCATTGTTATTTTAAATGCAGGCCTGCCATGCAGGCTGCTTTTAAATTAAAGTTATATGCAAATTCGACTTTGGAATTAAAAGTAGTTCCAAAGTCTTAAACTACCTTATTTTTACATAAAAGTCACCCCTAAGATGTGCCCTATGTGCCCTAGGGCTGGGTGCCATGTAACTATAAGCAGGGACCTTATAAAAATAGTTTTATAAGCCCTGGTGAGGTAAAACAGCCAAATTTGTTTTTCCCTCATTGTACTGAATGGCCTCCATAGGCTAGAATGGGGAGACTTTATTTTAATTTTAAAAATCCCCCTACGTAACAGATACAAGAAGTTTGGTATCAAATTAATTGTTATAATAAATTCCACAACTTCCAGTTGTTGGATTTAACATAACTTGTTCAGGTAAAGAGTTTTAAACTTTACCTGAAAAGTTGCCAACTTTAGCCCTGCAGTGTTTTTGCTGCTGTGCTCTGATTGGCCAGCCTCTGGCAGCCTGGCCAGGCTGCCTTGATGAGGTGTGAAGTGGCCTAGCTCCACACAAAGAGACGTGCCTGGGGGAGGAGATCTCCCCTCAGCAGATGGTGAAGCAGGAAGGGGGAGGGCTGCCAAACTGGTCTACAAAGGCAGGGAAGGACATTTGGAGCAACCCAGCAACACCCTCACATCCTGCAAACCCAGACAATTAGGTGTCCCCTTGATTAGATTAGTAGAGAGCAGGAGAGGGGTGTGTTTAGGGTTTTTAGCCACACAGGTGGGTGGGATCAGCCAGATGTAACCTCCAAAAATCACTTTCAGCCTTGACGGATTTTTGAGGAATGTTGCTCCCTGGGATTGATTTTTACCAAACTTCCCAGGAAGTGGTCATCACAGGGGGAAGGACCATGCCCCTGATTGCGGAACCAGGACCCCCCTGTTTTTCACCCAGGAGCAGGGATAAACCTGGCAGACCTGCACCCACACCTCAGTTCCCTACCAGATCCCTACCAGGAAGAACTACAGAAGAAGAAAAAACGCCCTGCTGGACCCCTGACCTGCACCTGGACACTGCACTCTAAATGACTGCACCAGCTGCACACTTGGGCTTCACCACAAGAAGGACTTTGCCTGGCTTCAACTAGTTCAAGGAGGGACTCCCTGTTTGCTACAGGTGAAAAATTGCTAACTAGAGTGCCCTGAACCAACTCCTGAAGAAACCAACCAGCTGACCACTGTCCAGTGGCCAAAAAGGAGTTTGCGCCAGGTGCATTCTGGGAGTTGTAGTCCACCCCCCTCCTCCCCAAGGAGCATCTCAGAGCTTCTGGAACCTTGGGGTGAGCTGTGGACGCCAAATGACCCTTAAAGGAACATCTGGAAGAAGATCCAGAAGTTTGGAGAACTTTTGGGAAAAAGTTCTATAGAAGGACAGACCTGCCGCAGCAACTCTAGCCAGCTTGCCTTAACCGCGACCCGGCCTGACTTGCAGGTTTGTCCTGGTAAAGAAAATCTCCAAAAAAGAGACTAAGGCCCTCATTACAACCCTGGCGGTCGGTGTTAAAGCGGCGGTAATACCGCCAACAGGCAGGCGGAAACAAATGGGATTACGACCGTGGCGGAAACCGCCAACATAGACAGCCTCTTTAACACTCCGACCACCACGGCGGTACAAAGAACCAGTGCGGTGGACACCACCATCAGACAGGCAGGAGACAATGTACCGCCCACCCTATCACAACAGGCCTATCCGCCACCTTTTCTGGGGCGGAACCAACGCGAATAAAAACATGGCAGAAACAGTACACAGAAGGGAAAACACTCACCTCTCCACACCCCACGAGGAACCAGGACGCAATGGAGCCTGAATTGCAGATACTGCCGGCGATGGTCTTCCTGCTCCTCTATCAAGAGCTCCAACGACGGTGGCGACGACCACGGTGAGTACTGCACCTACAACACAGGGGAGGGGGGAGGGAAAAGAGAGTGACACACATACGCAACACACAACACCCCCACCCCTAGCCCCACCCTCACCCACAACACCATACACACAAACACATGCTGCAACATTACATATACAGCCCCCCACCCCCCTGGAAGAAGGCAAGGACAAAAGGAAATTATTTGAACAAATGTAATCATGTGAAATATCATTATCAAAATGCAAAATCCAATATATACAATTATGTACACTAAATACATAAGTCCGGATAGTGCACCAATCATTGTCCGTGGACCGCTGGGACGTAAAAATGCATGGGCGAGGCCCACACTAGATACCTGACTCCAAACGGAGAGAACACTGGAGGGGCATCACATAGAAAATATACAGGCACCTCAAGGGGAAGGGGGAGGGGGGGCGCCTCAGACTGATGAACGCATGACGCCACTGCTCCACGAGGGGGCTCCATGCCCACAGTTTGGTCCTGGGTAGTGCAAAGCCACAGTCTCTCAAGTCTTTGCAGTGGGTGGTTTGCCCACTGCTTTATCCTGGGGAGTGCAAAGCCACAGTCTCTCAAGTCTTTTCAGTAGGTGGTTTGCCCACTGCTTCATCCTGGGGAGTGCAAAGCCACAGTCTCTCAAGTCTTTGCAGTGGGTGGTTTGCCCACTGCTTTATCCTGGGGAGTGCAAAGCCACAGTCTCTCAAGTCTTTCCAGTGGGTGGGTTGCCCACTGCTGCATCCTGGGGAGTGCAAAGCCACAGTCTCTCTAGTGGATAACAGTCTCCACTGGAGGGGGCATGGTGCCCAGAGTGCTTCATCCTGCCAAGGACTTAGGTAGTGGATGTGATACTCCACTGGTTCTGGAGGGGGCATGGTGCCCAGAATGCTTCATCCTGCCAAGGACTGAGGTAGTGGATGTATCTTTCCACTGGTTCTGTAGGGGGCATGGTGCCCATAGTGCTTCATCCTGCCAAGGACTGAGGTAGTGGATGTGATACTCCACTGGTTCTGGAGGGGGCTTGATGCCCAGAGTGCTCCACGTGCAGTGTGGCTGGAACAATACACTCACCTGGGTGTGTGTGCCACGAGATTGCAGAGGTACAGGTAGCATGATACGCCATGGAGGCAAAGACATATCCCACACTGCTGCGGCTTCGCATTCCATAAGCAGGTGACAACTGTGATGACAGTGATGCTTCATGGAAGCTGCCCAGGGTCCTGGAACTCACCACCAGCCTCGGACGACTGACCACTGGGGATGGTAGCCATGTCAGCGGTGGTGCCACTGTCTGAGGACGTTGCGGGGCCGCTAGCGGTGCTGGCTGCGGGGTCTGTGGCAGCGATGCTGGCGGCGGGGTCTGTGGCGGCGGTGCTGGCGGTGGGGTCTGTGGCGGCGGTGCTGGCAGCGGGGTCTTTGGTGGTGCAGGTGGTGGTGTTCTCCACCGTACAGGTTGGCGTTGACGTGGACAGAAGGTGTGACACTGGTCCCTCAGTCGGTGCCACCATGCCCTCTCCTGACCTGCCCTTCAGTTTTTGGCCCTTCCCCACCTTTGATGGTGGCGCAGCTGTCTTGCCACTATCCCCTTTATTTTTCCCTGACCCCTTGGTGGCAGGTGTTTTCTGCTTTTCCCTCCGAGATGTGGGCACCTTTTTCACCTTGGGAGGTGGCAGAATGTCCTTGCCTTCGCTCCGTGGCACACTGGCAGCCCTGATGGTTGGCGCACTCCATGACCCCGCAGTTTCTGGCATCACTGTGCCTGGGGATGTGGTAGCTGAGGTGCTGGGCTGGGACCTGGAAAGCCTGGCGCTAGGGGAAGTACGGGGGTGGGAGGTGTAGGGAAGAGGTCAATGTTAGCCAGGAAAAGTTTTTTAGACACACTGGGATGGGTAGATGGAGAGGGTTTGGGAGTGGAGGTAGAGGTAGGGGCTGTAGGAGGTGTACGTCTGCTGAATTTAGATGAAGCTGCATGGGCTGGAGGCCGTTGTGAGGTGGATGGCTGTTGGGTGGGTGTGTGCCTGCGTTTGTGTACTTTGGGAGGAGGGCTCACAGACACACTGGTAGAGGACACTGGGGATGTGTGAATGGTAGTGGGGGTGGTGAGTGCACGTGTGCGGTGTGTGGTGATGGGCGTGCTGGTGATGGAGGTAGTGGCTGAGGATGTAGTGCATGCAGGTGTGAGTGGAGACGAGACTGGGAGGGAGGAGGGGGACACAGTGGAGGCAGTGGATGTTGGTATGTGTGCATGGGTATGATGCTTGTGTGAGTGCTTATGTTTGCCTGAGCCACTCTTGTGTGTTGATGTGTGTGCATGCTGGTCTGATGGTGTGCTTGGGATATACTGAGGTACAGGGGATTGGGTCTGGGTGGAGAAAGTTGGAGGGGGGAGGCTGGACACAGGGACAATGGCTGTCATCAGTGCTGAGGCCAGAGCCTGAAATGCTCTCTGTTGGGCTGCCTGGCCAGAATGAATGCCCTCCATGTATGCATTTGTTTGTTGCAAATGCCTCTCCACACCCTGGATGGCATTCAGAATGGTAGACTGCTCAACATTGAGGGATCTCAGGAGGTCAATAGCCTCCTCCCTGAGGGCAGCAGGGCTGACTGGGGCAGGGCCTGAGGTGCCTGGGGCGAAGGAGATGCCCACCCTCCTGAGTGAAGGGGCACAGGACACACGCTGAGGGGCTGCTGGGAGGGCAGTGCTGGTAGGGGGGTGGCCGCTGTAGCTGTTGATGCGGTGGGCACAGAGGTGCCCGCCACCGCAAGGGAGCTCCCATCAGAGGAGGAGTTGCTGTTGCTGGTGTCTGCTCCTGTACCCGCCGTGGAGTTACCCTTGCCCTCCATCCCACTGGTGGCTTCAGACTCCATTGTTTCACCCTCCAGAGCCAAGTGGGATGCAGCTCCCTCCTGCTCTGGTGCCAATGCTCCTCTGCCTGATGATGCTATTGCACACAAGAACAGGGAGACCACAAAAAAGGGGGGGGGGAGACAGGAGAAAGACATGTTCAGTGCATGCAACACCGCTACCGTTGGCGGACACAACAGACACAGCAGCCTTCTGCACTACGCCATGCACTTATAGTTCCTATATTAATCACATGCCAATGGGGTACAAGGCCTAAGCACAATTGGTGCACACCTGGAAGTCACTGAAGCTTGACTAGGTGTAGATGGCACTAACCACTAGTGGGGTTGGGGTGCCTCAGAGCCTGCCTCACAAGGGACCTTGCCTACCAAGATCGCCCTGGCCTAGGGAAACCCACTGTCCACCTCCCCCACCCAGACACCTCGTAATGCTTGCAGAGTCAGCTGAATGAGAGTGTACTCACCCCCTTGTGGCTGCTGTGATGCCCTCAAGCGCCCTCCAAATCCAGGTACGCCACCGCCAGCATCAGGAACATCAGGGGGGTCATGGTGCGACAGGCACCCCTCCCACGTTGGAATGGCTGTCCCCAGCTGGGCCTCTGCCGCCTTCTTGCTCCAGCTGCGCAGGTCCTCCCATCTTTTACGGCAGTGGGTGCTCCGTCTGTGGTGCATCCCCAGGGTCCGGACCTCCTTGGCGATGGCACGTCAAATAGCCTTCTTCTGGTGGGCGCTGACCTAGAGGAATAGTACAGGGGAAAGGAAAATCATTACCCGTCCGGACTGTCATACTCATTGACCCACGTTCCCACCCTTGCCCTGACACACATACACTCACCGTCCGCACATGCAGGCCTCAGCCCCCCCCATTTATCTTCCAGCCACACCACTCCAAACAGGCATTGCCCACGCAGCATGCTCACAGTGTACTCACCTGTTTGTCTGGAGGGCCGTACAGTTGTGTGTACTGGGGAAGGACCCCATCCACTAGTTTCTCCAACTCCTCCGAAGTGAAGGCAGGGGCCCTTTCCCCAGACACATGAGCCATCGTCGCTTCTAGACACAGGTCACAGCAGCACTTACAGTGTAGGTCCTCTCCTGTTGAAGGTCAGGTATCAAGTGAGTGAACAGATAGAAAATGGCGGTCACGTCCACGGCGGTGCGTACCGTCATCGCCGGCGTACATCATCATTGGCTCCTCGGACCCATAGTGTCCCATGTTAACCAATGCTGGATTGCGCCACGGTCTTCGACCGCCCACCGCGACAGTGTACAACGCCAGCACAGTTACGTCATATCCCCTTGTCCCACCTTACAGGTCAGGCAGTCACCATTTCAGGGGGCCACATGACATTAATATTAACTGTGTCACACCAATGTAGGCCTTGAATACACACAGTTACAGGCACATTGCGGATTAATAAATGTGCACAAATTACATTTTGTGATACCTCAGTGTTGGCTGACTCTCTGCTCGCTGTTCTGGTCCATAGGGCACGCCTGCTGGGGCAGGTGATGAGATGGCGGCATCCTCCGGTGTACAGACCGCTGGTGGACCTGTCGACAGTGGAAGAGACACACATAATAGTCACCTACAGACTTGATCATGCAACAATCCATGAACTGTGTGCCCAGTTGGAGCCAGACTTGATGTCAGCTATCCGCCATCACACAGGAATCCTCCCTCTAGTGCAGGTCCTGTCAGTACTCCATTTCCTGGCAAGTGGTTCCTTTCAAACAACAGTGGCCATTGTATCAGGGATGTCCCAGCCAATGTTCTCCAACGTGTTGTCCAGAGTGTTGTCTGCCGTGCTGAAACACATGCGCAGCTACATCGTGTTCCCTCAGGTGGAGGATTTGCCCACAGTGAAAGGTGACTTCTATGCCCTGGGACATATCCCCAACATCATTGGTGCCATTGATGGGACACATGTGGCCTTGGTACCCCCCCCCAGGAGTGAACAGGTGTACAGAAAGAGCTACCATTCTATGAATGTGCAGATGGTGTGTTTGGCAGACCAGCACATCTCCCATGTGAATGCCAAATTTCCTGGCTCAGTGCATGACTCTTACATTTTGAGGAATAGCAGCATCCCTTATGTGATGGGGCAACTCTAGAGGCACCGTGTGTGGCTAATAGGTGAGGACAAGGACCCTATACAGTGTGAATAGGTGTCTGGGTATGGGGTTGTCCCTACGGGTTAGTGTGTGTCTAACGGTTGTCCCTCCATGTTTGCAGGTGACTCTGGTTACCCCAACCTGTCATGGCTACTGACCCCAGTGAGAAATCCCAGGCAAGGGGAGAGGAACGCTACAATGAGGCACATGGGCGGACTAGGAGGGTGATTGAACGCACCTTCAGCCTCCTGAAGGCCAGATTCCGTTGCCTCCATCTGACAGGTGGTTCTCTCTACTACTCGCCAAAGAAGGTGTGCCAGATCATCGTGGCCTGCTGTATGCTGCACAACCTGGCTTTGCAACGCCAGGTGCCTTTTCTGCAGGAGGATGCAATACTTCCAGTGAGACACAGGTAAGAAGATGTCACTGCCTCCCATATCTCCCATATCTCATACTATCATTGGAGCTAGCATAATTTTGTCATTTTCACTTAGTGTATGGACCCTGACTTGTCACTTTGCCTTTCCATTTCACAGATGTGGGTCCCACTTTGTGCCCTCTGCTTTATTTCCTCCTGGCCTACAGCTGTGTTACATCGGTATGTGCACAAGTAAATTGACATTGCTATATTCCATGGTTATTGCAATTACACGTTTGTGAAAGCACAGACTGACTCCAGATTGTTTTGTAATTGAAGTGTGTTTATTTCTGTGCAAATAAGTGGAGGGGGTTGTAGAATGGCCAGGGGGGGTGGTGGAGGAATGTCCATGGCAGAGTCCAGTCTATTTGTTTCACAGGTGCATTGTCCAAAGGGGCATAGGGAGTTGAGCAATGTCAGTTGAAGGATGGACAGGGTGACAAAGTGGGACAGAATGGTGACATTCAGGGGGGGTCTCATTTCCTGGCGGGGGTCTTGGCAATGTTCTCTGTCTTGTTTCTGGATCTCAGGGACCGTTTGCAGGGTGGTTCTTCATCTGCAGGGGGTGGGGTGCTGGTGTCATGTTCCTGTGGCAGCGCCTCCTGTCCACTAGCGCTGGCGGAGGTGGAGGGCTGTTCATCATCCAGGCTAGTGTCAGGGGCCCCTTGTTGTGCCTCAGTGTCCCTCCTGGTGTTGACAGGGTCTTGCAGCACCCCTGCAATGGTGACCAGGTGTTGTTTATGGACTTCAGGTCCTCCCTGATCCCCAGATAGTGTTCCTCCTGCAGCCGGTGGGTCTCCTGAAACTTGGCCAGTACCATTGCCATTGTCTCCTGGGAATGATGGTAAGCTCCCATGATGTTGGAGAGGGCCTCGTGGAGAGTGGGTTCCCTGGGCCTGTCCGCCCCCTGTCACACAGCAGTCTTCCCAGCTTCTCTGTCTCCTAAACCGTGTGCCTATTGCCACTGCCCCCAGGTCCCTGATTTTCTTGGGTTGGTGGGTTTGCCTGGGTTCCCTGTACTGGTGGACACACTGCTGATTGACGTGTCCTGGGGACAGAGGGATGGGCCCGCTGGGTGGGTGCTGTGCTGGTGTTTCCAGAGGGGGGAGGCTCTGTGGTGGCTTGTGCCAGTGTCATGGGAACCGACTGTCCCGAGGTCCCTGATGGGCCGGGCTGGTCATCTTGATCCAGTTGTGCAGAGCTGCTGTCATCACTTTGGGTCTTTTCTGTGGGGGGACTGGATATGTCTGGTACCTCCTGTCCGGTGACGTTGGATTGGGGTCCTTCAGGGGTGTAAAGGCATGATTATTGCATCTGTATGTGCCATCGTGTGCAATGGGTGAGTGACCCCGTACTCCAGTGCTTGCATTCTTGTCTTGGTCCTTGTGTGATATTTGGTTTGGGGTCTGTGTGGGTATCTGTAGTGGACATGCTTTGGTGATGGGTGTCCATTCTTTGGTGTTGTGATAGTGGGGCATATGTGAGGTGTTGGAGTGATGGGGGTGCGGGTCAGGGTGGGAGTATGTGATGGCATGCAGGTACGGTGGGGGGTATGAGGTAGTAAAGATTTGACTTAACAGAGTCCAGTCCTCCTGCGAGGCCCTCAGGATGCAGTATTGCCAAGACCTGCTCCTCCCATATTGTTAGTTGTAGGGGAGGAGGTGGGGGCCCACCGCCAGTCCTCTGTACAGCAATCTGGTGTCTGGAGACCACGGAATGCACCTTCCCCTATAGGTTGTTCCACCTCTTCTTGATGTCATCCCTAGTTCTTGGATGCTGTCCCACTGCGTTGACCCTGTCGACAATTCTGTGCCATAGCTCCATCTTTCTTGCAATGGAGGTGTGCTGCACCTGTGATGCGAATAGCTGTGGCTCTACCCGGATGATTTCCTCCACCATGGCCCTGAGCTCCTCCTCAGAGAACCTGGGGTGTCGTTGAGGTGCCATGATGTGGTGTGGGTGATGTGTGAGGTGGTGTGTGTTCTGATGTGTGAGGGGATGTGTTGGTGTGTGTTGTTTGAGGTGCGGTTATGTTGTGTAAGTGATGGTGTTGTGTGTCTGTGGATGCTGGTGTTGTTTATGGTGGTGTCTCTCTCTGGCGTGGTTTCAGAATTCTGGTAGTAAGGGTTTGTGGGTGATGTGGGTGTGTGCTTTATATTGGATTGGGTGTGTGGGTGTGGTGTGTGTATGTGTGTCAGGTGTGTGTATTTTGAATTGTCCAATGTGGTTGTGTTTTGTAAATGTGTGTGTATTTTGAGCGCGGCGGTGTGTACTGCCAATGGAATACCACAGTTGAAAGACCGCCACGTGGATTCGGGTCGTGATAGTGTAGGCGTATTCCTGTTGGCTTGACGGTGGAGGTTTTGTTATCGCCAGCTTATCACTGACCTTTGGTGTGGCGGACTTGTGTGGGTGTCTGGATTATGGTGGATTCCGAGCTCTTGGTCATAATAGCTGTAGCGGAATTCCGCGACCGCAGCTGTATGTTGTCGATCTTCTGCACGGCGGTAAGCGGCATTTACCGCCAGAGTTGTAATGAGGGCCTATTTCCGAACGTAGGAAGTTGACTGGGACCTCCCAGCCAACGTATCCGAGGAGGGCTCCAAGGACGTCTGATCAAGATCCAGGTTTTCCCCGGTCAAAGGATTTTCACCTCGAAAAAATGACTAAGGGCCAGATATAGAAAGGGTTTGACGTGTCCCAGACAGCAAAAATCGCTGTTTGTGACGCGCAAAACCCACATCGCGATGCCCATTCCCATTTTGCTAGTCAGTAACCTGGTTACCGATTCGCAAAATGGGACTGCAAGTCTCAAATAGGAAGGGGTGTTCCCCTTCCTATTTGTGAGTCGCAGCGCGATGCAGGATTGCTTTGTGACCGCGAAAGCGGTCGCAAAGCAATCTCAGTTACCACCAGTGTCACACTGGTGGTAACCCATTCGTAAAAGGGAAGGGGGTCCCCATGGGACCACTTCCCCTTTGTGAATGGCCTTGAAAAAAAAATTCAGAGCAGGCAGTGGTTCTATGGACCACTGCCTGCTCTGAAAAACTGAAACTGACACGTTTCATTTTTTCATTTTGTAATGCATCTCATTTTCTTTAAGGGAAAACGGGATGCATTACAAAAAAAAACAGCTTTATTTAAAAGCACTCACAGACATGGTGTGTCTCCAGCAGGCAACCATCCCTGTGAGTGCTGCGACTCGCAAGGGGGTTGCAAATTGCGATCCACCTCATTAATATTAATGAGGTGGGCCTTTGCAACCCCCTTACGACTCGCAGATGGTGTCGCAATTTGCGAGTAGCAATGGAGGAGTTTTCCTACATCTGGCCCTAAGTCCAAAGGTAAAAATCTCCACCAAGGGCTCCCGCGACGCGTATCCGAAGAAGAGTTCCAGGACTTCAGATTGGACCCGCTGGTTCGTCCCGCTGAAGAAAATCTTCAGAAAAACGACTAAGTCCTAAGGTAACCTTTTGACCAAGGCCTCCCGTGGGCTGTAGCCTAGCCGGGCTCCATCGTGGTCGGCCTTAAACTTTGACTTTCCCCCTGCCCCGGTCGAGGTGCGACCAGATGACCAGATTGGCGCTTTTTGTTTCTATGCATTAGAAAACAATAATTCTTTAAAAATGTATATCTCCGGTTCCCCTTATCCGATCTTATTCATTTTTGTGTCATTTTAAAGATAAAAATATAATCTATGTTTATAACTTGATTTCGAATTTTCAAACTGTTTCCTGTGTTTCATTTAATTACTGTTTTGGGATATTTGAATGCTTTACACTCTGCCTCCTAAGTTAAGCCTTGTCGCTCGTTGCCAAGCTACCAAGGGCTGAGCTAGGTTTAATTTACTGAGACCTAACTGGACCTAAGTAGAGGTTAGTGGCCTATTGCTAAGTGTAGGTACTTACCTGCCCTTACCAATAACCCATTTTCCAACAGTACAACTTTAAAAGGCAGGGGAAGGAACTGGGAGGTGGTCCATCACAGTCTTAGTTCACTTGTGTGACTTCTTGAGCTTCTTCTTAATATATTTGAGGACTGTGCGGTCCTCTGCCAGTGCCTCCTCCAACCTGTCCAAACGCTGGAGTATCAGGGTCACGTCCTGACGTATGTCCAGTTCGAATTGTGATGGAGCAGCAGTTGGTGGTGGCAAAACTGGTGCGGATGGCAACTGGTGCTGCATAGCTGGGTGGGTGCAGCTGGGTGCCTCTGCATTGAAGATGTCCCTGCGCCATCCTTTGTTTTGGCTGGGTGAGTGGGTCCCCGTGTAGAAATGGCTGCCATTCTCCAAATGCTTTCTCTGAACGGAAATGCAGTGCCATGCGGCGGTAACTTGTTTGCACCTCTAGGATGTGGCGGTACCTTTCTGACCTGGGGTTGAACTGATACCGTTCCTCATTGGTCATGTTGGCAGCTGCAAAATGAGTACAAGCAACCATCACTATTAGCATTGGGTGGTGTATGTTCAGATTTGTAACTTTCACTGCTACAGCTGATTACATATATAGTCCTGCACACATGCCTCAAACAATTTGTATTGCACCTCATCTTCCTCTATATCCAACCATACAGCACCAGTATCTTGTACATGTCAGTGGGATGACATCAATCCATTGGAAATAATGATGGCCGCAGCTTATCGGAACCAACTATGGACCACTAAACATCACTCTCACTTTGAGCATCAGATGTCTCAACCATTATGGATTACCTGTTCCCCTGAGCTAAAGGGGGTTTGGATATGCAATCCATCAGCTCAACACCCCTGGTGATACCCCAAGGCCTGAGCACCCATCATGGAGTGCAGGAGTGGGCCAATTGTTAGGGGGCTGCCAACTACAAAGCTTATATTCTATGTTGTAATACATCTACATTCATATGTCCAGGTGCACAGCCTGGCCTGAGCCTACATAATTCTGTTCCAGCTACATTTCCCATGCTGTGGTCGCATGTACAACTGATGCTACCTTGATAGGAGAAAGGTTGTGCAAACCCTGACCTGCACATTCACTGTTGTCAAGACATTACAGCACTGGAGCCCCCTACCCTGTGCCATGTAGTGCTACGTGTGTACAATTGCACACACATGGTGGCTGTATGGATGCCCTGAAGGCCACAGCAATCATGTCACAGCTTTGTATCTGGGGGTGTCTCAAATCATCAGCAGATGCATGTCAGATATCCTCATGGCACCAGCTACACACACAGCATTGCCTTCTCATGCATCTGTGATGTGACCTACATCTGTCACAATTTACATGGTGGCTACACCGTATTGGTTACAATGTTGACATCTGGTGTTACGAGATTAATCGATTTGACCTTAAATATCTTGGGTGGAGTTCTCCACACATTGTGTACACAGATTACTGCAGTTCATTACATTATGGCTCCTTGCTGTACCACTCCCTCATTATCTCTAGAGGGTTCTGTGGCACCTGCGGTGTGTGTATGTCTCCCACAGAACCCCTTAGATAGTAATGCAGTTGGAAACCAAAATCTGTCCCATCTTGTCATCAAGTGTCAGCTATGTGTGGCACACATTGCAGATTATGGTACTGTGACAAGGTTGTTAACAACAGGCATGCTATGTACATATACAGCTGGCCTGTGACCTATGATGGCAGACATCCATAAATATGTTGTCAGCCATAACTGATCCTTTTACACACAATTCCATGCCAGCACACGTTGCCCTTAGAACTACATACATGCCAATTTCATTGCACAACACCACAACATAGATGTTGGGAATGTGACGGAGCACCATGCTGATGGATAATTGGCAGTGCAGCACTCAACATTGAATAGGAGAAGGAACATCACTGTGTTGCCACCCACGCCAGTGATAATCTTGCTTACAGTACTCGAACCAGCCACCCTCACCCCATGGTGCTTAGCTGGCTGCATTGAAGGGGAGATTGTCTTTGTGCATGGAGGGACACCTTCCAACACAAACAAATTCAACAAAGGGACTCCGCACTTTTGATGGATGCTGCCAAATGCAGCACCCATTGAAAGGCCAAGGTATCGAAGGCACTCCAACATATAAGTTAGCCTGTTGAGGCCACACCTTGGTGCGTTTGCAGGATTTGCTACAGCCTCTAGTGTAGGGAAATGTGTAGGTATGGGGCACGTCTAATTGGTATGGGCACTGCAACATCCATTGCACACTCCTTCCAAGCAGAGTACTGCATGTGAAGGGGCGGTATTCACAAGTTGATGTGAAGCCACAAAATGTGTACTAAGCCCACCATGTATACACAGTGTAGGGCATAGCGTCCCCATAGCCTCTTAAATATAGAGGCTGAGGTGGTGCTTGGCCCTCTTACACATGCCCCATCATGTCACCATCCATTCTCCTATTATTTCTTATCATTGGTCCAGAAAACTACATCACTCATTGCATTCCACTCTTCTGACTGACTCATACCAAACCCTGGATTAGCTAACCGGAGCCACAAAATGGCACTTACTGGATACATCTGAATCTTCAAATCTCACCACCTCGCCGATGGTGTAAGGGGAAGGTCCACCTGTAAGACATGAATGTAGAACACTGCTTAGTGTAAATCCTACTTAATGCAAATGGAGAACATAGTTCAGTGTATTATGCTGACTCTGATACACAATGCACAGGTCAAATGGAACTGCCAGTAGTCTGGACCCCATGCATGGCCAGGCTCCATAACAATCCTTGCATAATTACACCAAGAGGCCAATAGAACTACAGCATTGCAGCACCTATTGCATCCATACTGTCCTTGTGGGCCTTAGTGCACCCGTTACTCACGTCCATGTGTGTGTGTAGTCATTATTAAGTCACAGCGTGCTGGAAAGGCCAATGATGCACTCAGCAAGAGATGCTATAGATCATGGAACCTCCTGCTGAGTACATAGGGGCCCTTCTCAAGCATTTCTATGCACAGATTTCACACCTTCACTCAGCAGCCCTACAGAGTGTTCGGAATTCATACTTTGGAACATTTGTTGTGACACTAAGGTCTGGATTTTGCCCTCCCTGACAAATTTTTACACACTCTTCCATGCCTTTTTAATGGCTTATGTGTCATTCCTAGGTGTATAATTTGGAAAGTTGTACTGTGCATGTATCACAACACTTGGGGCCATAGATATGGAAGTGGCGCAGCATCTAGTGCTGGGCCTGTTAAAGTGCAGTCCCTAGTGTACTTCTGATACCACCATGTGTGAGCCATCTCCAATAGACTGTGCACTATGGTGGTAGTTAGGGGGAGTAAGGTCAAAAATGTTAACAGTAGTGTGGCGCTTTGCAGGATTGGCATCATTATTAATATACCTAAGTCCTGCTGAGCACCCAGGGGCCCATTGATCATGATGGGAGCTTATGTTTAATGGCAGCAAAGAGCAGGCATTAGGAAATCCACCACAAATAGGGTGCAGCAGGCTCATTGACTTTTCTTGGCTAATATGGAGCCCCCCTTTGCGCCAGAATGGCTCCGATGCATACATTGTGGCTGGCATAGCAATGATGTGTGTCAAGCCTTGTAAAAGTGGTGCAATGCATGCATTGTGCCACTTTATATGGGCTACGTGGGGTAAATGGCAGGTTAGCACCGCATTACCGTCAATCACATTACACTGTGGCAGTGCGAAGGTTGCGCTAGGGGCACTTACATATGCCCCTTTGTGATGGTTATGCAGGGTACATCAGACATGTGTCCTCTATTGCCTAAATTGTATGACATTTGATCTGCAGGCCTCAAATGGGGCAGAGACTCCTCATACTGGTTGCATGCGGCATGTTCACAACCATTATAAGCAGCACTCAGAGTTATCTACAACTGTCAGTCAAATACTAAATGCAGCCGATTGAATGGCAATTGGAGACTTACCAACAGTTCCGACGATTTTGAATCCCAAATGGTCCCTTCAGATCCTGCTCCCTTGCCACTAGATCTGCCCACTGATGCTTGAGCTGCTGCTTATTGCATCCAGTCTTGATGATCCTCTCCAGGTGGTACACGACCTTGCCCCACCGCAGAAGCCTTGCCTCGGTGGGGTAGCCCAGGATCATCCGACCACGCAGTTGCAGCATGAGGGGCAGGTAATGGGCCACCAACCAGATGAACCCCCCAAGTTCATCCGGAGACATTCTCCCCATCCTACTCTTCCCAGACATGGCAAAAAGGGTACAGGATGTTAACCAAAAAAATATATGAGAAAAGGAAACTTAAACCCAAAACCTACCCCAAACTACCAAAACTACCCCAAGCAATTTAACAATTAATACAATAAAAACACAGGACACAGCACAAGGGACACAACAAGACCTCCAAATACACCAATAATCCACCAGCTCCTCCAAATCACAACCACACAGTCACAGGGGAACAGACTGTGAAGTGAAAGTGAAACTACACTTACTGTACCATGCTTGCAGGCAGGATATCCTTGTATATCACTTGCTGGGCGTGTGTGTCACGTTTTTTGCATCATGCGTTTATTTCTTTGACGCATGGGAGTAATGCGTCGATTTTTCTTCATGGTGCTCTGAGAGTAGTGGTAATTGCCGCTTAGGGCCCAGACATCATTTTTGCAATGTTGTGGTGTGGTGGTGATGCATTAGCGTCATTTTTTAAAATGCATATCTGAATAGCACCATTTTTTCCATTGTAGCCCCTGAATGCACCCTGAGTAATTTTACATGTTACATGGGCTGTAATACTATGTGGTATATTTTTTTTGGCTAAATGTGCAAGTCTATGCATGAATGTATTTGCGCTGTTATTGGCATGTGCAACCAATATGTGTTTTCATGACACAGATGTAGGCACTCACTTATAATTTGTGCATATGTTCATGTGTCCTACACAAATGTATGTTGGCACATGTGTGCTATGTGTTCACATATGTGTATGACTAGTGAGTAGCAGGTGGAGTACATAGTTATGTTTGTGGGCAATATATGTCTACATACCTACAAACATATTTTTTATATTGGCCCTGTGTCATACTCATGCTAAGGCATGTGTCAACCATTCCATTATGTACTCAGATTAGGCAGTGGACTGGGACTGCATTGACACCACATATCCCCTGTCAAGTTGTGTGTGCATGTGTGTCTGCGCACTGGTTACTTATCCTAATTACCTAGTTATAGGACAGCTACACATGTGCCATGTATTTTCCTATGCATCTTAGTTGCTGCAGATGTCATGGACACGTGTGTTGGTGATGAATGCTATATGCCATCTGTCTGTATGGACATGTGTTGTGTAATTTGTGTCATATGTCATGGCATTGCTGTGTCATGGGGATGTGCAAGCTCACATTGACATCTTCCTGCATAGACAGAAGTTGTGTAGTGTAGTCACGTATGCACATATGCACTGTACGTCAGTACACAATTGATGGGTAAAGTCATACTCTCACAGGTTTTATGACACCTATGCTGTTATGTTGCTGCTGGGTTAGCTTTTGTAGTGAATCCATTCCATTACCATGGCTGGCCCATTATGGTGGTACATGTTTGCAGAGATCTTTGGGATATGTGTGCCTGCCTCCGTTTGTGTTTTTTCTAACTGTCAACATCATGTCAGTCATGACTGTCATAATACAATGCCGTTCCACTGTGTTGCAGTGTAGCATAGATAGCAGGCCTACCCATCTACATCACTACATGAGTGTGTGTGGCAACACAAACCCATGGTTGAATGTGGAGGTGCAGGTAGATGGTGGTTCACTTGACTCTGCCCCCTGTGCATGTGCATCAAGCATCTGACATTCTCTTATGTTGATGTTGTCAGAGCAGTGGTGTGTGGGTTTATTGAGCTGATATTTCTACCATTTATGCTGTTTAATTTCCAGCCTGTGCACACTCCTTAGTGGATGGAGACATGCACAAATGTGGACATACAGACCTGGTTGTGATTAATTTCAATGTAGTACGAGATGTTAGCCTTTCCCTCTCAGGTACAGAGGTCATGTACTTACACATGTAGGACATGTATAGATGTTTAGGATTATAAAGTTGGGCCCATGTTCACCCTGCTTGGGGTTGCATGCCTCCTGTGATGTAAAGGTTGGACAAATGTTATGGTTAGGATTGAATTGTATGTAACAGTCTTATGTTCTGGTACCATGTGAAGGGCAATTACCATGGTATGGTGGTGGCAAACATGCCTTGGTCATGTACTAACATGCCCACCTTTTCTGTGCATCGGTTGAAGTTTGACATGTACACATTGGTGTCTTACAATGTCTGTTTTGGTGTTTGCCTGGTCATTATCCCTTTTGTCTGCCATGACTGGTGAGGTATGTTTGTGTCCTCCATTGCTCCCAGGCTTTTGTCTGCTAGCACCTTGTGCACATCTTCTACAGCAACATTGTCAGGTGATATTGAGACGGGATACTACATGTGACTTGTGTAATATGGACATATTAGGGGTCATTCTGACCCTGGCGGCCGGTGACCGCCAGGGTCACCGGCCACGGGAGCACCGCCGACAGACCGGCGGTGCTCCGAAGGGCATTCTGACCGCGGCGGTTCTGCCGCGGCCAGAAAGGGTAAACCGGCGGCCTCCCGCCGGTTTACCGCTGCCCTTGGAATCCCCCATGGCGGCGCAGCTTGCTGCGCCGCCATGGGGGATTCTGACACCCCCTACCGCCATCCTGTTCCTGGCGGTTCGCCCGCCAGGAACAGGATGGCGGTAGGGGGTGCCGAGGGGCCCCCGTAAGAGGGCCCCGCAAAGTATTTCAGTGTCTGCTGTGCAGACACTGAAATACGCGACGGGTGCCACTGCACCCGTCGCACCTTCCCACTACGCCGGCTCCATTCGGAGCCGGCGTCCTCGTGGGAAGGTTGGTTTGCCCTGGGCTGGCGGGCGGCCTTTTGGCGGCCGCCCGCCAGCCCAGGGCAAACCTCAAAATACCGTCAGCGGTCTTTGGACCGCGGAGCGGTATTTTGACGGAGGAACTTCGGCGGGCGGCCTCCGCCACCCGCCGAAGTCAGAATCACCCCCATTGTCTTCTCCTACAACTGTCAACTCAGTTGTCAATGTCCCATTGGCAATATTAGTGAGATGTAATGAGTGCCAGACACATGACATCGCGAATGCCAGCAGCACTTGAGCAGTCTCCACATGACATGGCATGTAGTATCAGCACACATTTGTGGGTATCTCAGAGCTGTACATCACATCCACCGTTGAACATACCAATTCAATTCTCCCAGCATACCACAACCTAGCTGACTCTTAACATGACTGACTGATGTTGAGGTGTATACTCTCCTTAGTGCTGTATTTATCATTTGCCAGATGCTGACAATATGGCTGTGTCTATTCCCACTCAGTGTGATGTGGGTCCCTGATTCTATAGAAGAATGCTGCATATGTTCATACATGCCACACTTGATTGTGAAATTGGAGGCCATTACTTGCATGGGAAAGTTAGTTATATTTGGTACCATGCAATGGATCTGTCATGTAAGTGTCAATGAGTGGTTTGTATTGCTATGTGCTGTGTTATGTTGTTATATGGGGCATACTGTGTAGACATTCAGACACAGGTCAATCATTGTGGACAATAGCATACCCGTTGCTACCTAGGATGGACACCCATGCATTAGTCAACATGTATTTCTCATTATTAGCAGTGGGCATGTGTGAATCAAGCCTATTTGTGTGACCGGTGTGCATCCTAGGTAGACTGGTGTGTCACATCCTCTGTCTAACATTCAAGCCAGACTGTCATTTAGCAGATGCATTGTCCCATTGTAAATCATAGACCACACAATCTGTAATGTGTTTGTATATGGATTTAACACCCCTAGCTGCTTTATGTCACTGTCAAGCCATTGACCATTCCCCAGCCAATGTGTATGCACCATACATGATTTACAGTTCTCCTTGTGTCAGGGATGTGGTCTATTGTAGTGCCAGTGCATATTCCCATGGACACACTGTGCAGGCTCAGCTTCCCACATTGGCTAATTACCATGGGCAATTACTGTACAAGCAACGTTACCTATGAAGCCCCCCTTGACACACATCTACGGTGCAGGCCCAGCTACTCTCACACAGTGTTCTGACAGTGTTCTGTTCTGAAATTACTTTACCTCCATTTCCTGACAGCCCCTACCTTATGTGTGGCCCCCTTGCATGCTACCTGCTAGGGATGGTGTTGTGTTGGTAAATGGCCCATGAAATTGCACATTGCCCACATGATGTAACAATATATGTAGTGGTGCATGAATCTTTGCCTTCAGAAGTCACATGCCAGGGATTTGGGCATCACTGATATGTGAGATGGAGTCTGTAGAACCCCCTACATCACCAAATATGTGTGTAACTAACTTGTTGTTTCTGTGTTTCTGACACACTCCCTGAGGTTAGATTCACATTCCAAAAAGATATGAATTGGACAATGAGGAGACCAAGCATTTTGTTGTTGAACAAAATGTATTTGAGGTGCTTACAGAGTACTTTTTTGGGTGACTATGTATAAAAATTGTCAACAAATGTCTGTCACCTGCGGACTTCTGCCCCTGTGTTTGGTCGGTCCCTCTCAAGGTGCTCATCCCCATCATCCTCCTCCTCCTCCTCATTGTGGACATCTACTTGTCCATCCCAGGGGAAATTGTTTCTGACACACATGTTGTGCAGGATAGCACATACCAGTATGATTTTGCATACCAGCGGGGGTGCATACAGGAGGCTTCCTCCTGTCATTTCCAAGCACCTGTACCGGGATTTGAGATGGCCAAAGCTCCTCTCCACCACATTGCGTGCCTTCCGGTGTGCTTCATTGTAGGCACGCTGTTCATTGGTATCTGGTTTTGCAAATGGGGTCATGACCCACAGCTGTATGCCATGACCTTGGTCAGCTGCAAAGATAAAAGGGAGACATTTAGTGAAGAGTTGAGTGGGACCATGAATATTCCATGGCAGTAGTTGGTTGCAGTTTGAGTGGTGACTCAGAGGTGTTTGTTTTGTTGTGTATGTTTCAGGTCTTGTAGTATGGTTCAATATGTCTGTGTTGATGTACATGTCATTCTTTGGTACTGACTCAAGGACCTGTATGTGACCATATGGATTCCAATACATGTGCCCATCATGTATGTAACATGTTATGTGTAGTCCGTTTAATAGCAGGGTCCTCATATTGGATGAAGGCTGCCACCTCCTTGCAGCACAATGGTGTCTGATGCATAGTTGCCCTACAAAGTCAGCCTATTCTATTGATGCAGGCATGTAGCATTATGCATGCAGTGCAACACTTAGTGGTCATTAGTGGCAGATGGTGGGTGTGTCAACCATCTTGGCCCCCATTACATATCTGGTGTAATCAAGTATGCCAGACTCTGAGTGGCACTTGGACTGCTGTGGCAGTATGACCCCCACATTATGACCACCAACATTGCCAGGTTGCCACTAGCCAGCTGCCTGGCAGTCCCAGCGGTCTTAATCTGCCAGGGCAGCGCTGCAGGCAGCGCAGGCCTCTGGATTTGGGCTCCCAAATCTGCCAGCCTATGCATGGCAGTTCACTGCCATTCAAGGGCTGGTGGAATGGGGGTATCAGGTGCCCCCTGGAGTCTCCTGCCCTGGCCGTGCACTTGGCATGGGCAGTGCCGGGTCACACATGGACAGTCCTGTAGCACTTTCCAATGCACAAATTACATGCAGTAAGAACCGCTACCGGTGCTGCTGCACCCACCACAGCACCACATTGCAGCCGGATCACTTACAAACCTCTTCCCAGCTGGGTCGGCATACAGAAAATTATGATTCCACTGACAGGCCCAGCAGTGAACTCCTAATTGGGCCAGCAGGGTTTAGCCCACAATGGCGGTCTAACTGTGGTGAAAGTTTAACAAGCGGCCTCTGCCGGACAACATACTCATGATGAGTGTCCAGGTGTCCAAGGGTGTGTATTATAATTTAGCATGATGATCACATTTGGTACTGGTGTATGTCCTATCTTCTTAGTAATTGGATTTTCTGCAAGACTTGCTGCACATGCACAGTGCAGACTTTAGTAGGGGGCCCTGCTACATTTCTGTGGGGTCACTTAGTGCAGTGCATGTATGGCCAGTCATGTCCTCCATACTCCTACAGGGGTCTACAATGGCATTCATGTATTTTCCAGTTTAGCAGTGAATCTGCATCATGGTGTAGTCTACAGTACAGGCATGATGGTGTTATGGAGCGCAAAGTGGGACATGTGAAGTGTCTGTTGAGTAGTTGTGTCCCCATTTCTCATGATTCTCCCCCCTGTCTATAATGGTAGATACATTAGTCTTCTGATGTGTGCAGTTTGATGCATTTGACAGATGTATGTGCATCCTACAGGTATGTCAGGCGTGTATAGATGGGATGTAGTTGTGGTTGGCACCACTTGGGTGTGATTTGATGTGGATTGTGCCTTAGTCTTGCATACCATGAATGAGGTGGGGATGTGACTAGGTCTGAATTTCTTTACATGCTCATGCAATAGGCCACTGACATGGCGGAGCTATTGATGGTTTGGTCTAAGGTGTGTGAAGTACACTTAGTAGTAGTCAACCAGTGGGCACTTGTAGTGGTTTGTGGTCTTCTTCTGTATGCAAAGCGTACATAGCCTGTCCTTCACGTGGTGTGGCTGTTAGCTTGTGGCTGTGTTAGGTACATGTGGGTGTCTGCGTTTGTGATGTCCCAATCACTGTTGTGTACTGCGGCATGCCAGTAAGTCTGTGGTCCCATGCCCATGCATCTTTGTTGTGGTGTATATTTTGTTTGTCCTACAGGGTTGGTGTGTTGTGTGTGTATTTCTTGGTTGGTTGACTTGCCGACAAGGCCATTGCCATATTGTCCATCCTGGAACCGCTCATTGAAGGTGGAGTGCCGGATTAAGTAAGCATCATGGACGTTGCCGGGATACTTGGCTGAGATGTTGGTGAAGAGCCCACGGTGGTCCAAAATGGCCTACACATTTATCGAATGTGTGTGCTTGCGGTTCCTGTAGAGGTGTTCCATAGCTGCAGGTGGCACCAGTCGCACATGGGTGCAGTCCATTGCACCTAGCAGATGCGGAAACCCAGCAATCAGATAGAATCCTTGCTTGGTCTCCTGCGTCAGTTGCTGGGTGTTTGGGAAGCAGATGTGGTAGGGTGTGAGGCGAACGATGACATCTAGGATCTTAGGTAGGTAAACAGATATTGATGGCTGGGAGACACCAGCCACTAGTGTCCCTGTTGTCTGAAATGATCCAGAAGCCAGCATATGCAATACAGTGAGGAGCTTTGTGATGGGTGGTATGTTGTAGGGAGTTTGCAGCCTTGCTGTGATGTCTGGTGCAATCTGGTTCAGCAGACATAGAATGGACTCCTGGTTGAGACAGTAAGTCCTGATGATGTCTTGCTCCCTGAGGCCAAGGAGGGTTGTCCTCTGCAGTAATGAAAAATAAGTTTAGGAGTTTTTTCACTACCAGGACGTGTAACATTTTAAAGTACATGTCCAACATTTTAATTATAATGCACTCTGCCTTACGAGCAACCTAGGGTCTACCTTAGAGGTCACTTATGTGCAATCAAAGGGGAGTTTAAAGCCGGGCCTGGAAGTTATATTGCCAAGTCGAACCGGCAGTTTAAGACTGCATCAATGTGCAATGGCACACCTGGGACCTGTTTTCAGAGGCTTCTTATGTGGGTGGCACAATAAATGCTACACGCCCACTAGTAGCATTTCATTTACAGGCAATGGCATATGGTATACCACTCTACAGAGGATGTATGAGTAAATCAAATATGTGGGGCATGGCCAAGCAAGATGGCCACTTAGTAGCATCTCTTGGCACTTCTGCCAGAGCCAGTGCAATCCTGCCATAATCCTGGGTGATCTTGCCAGTTTCTTTCTCCCTGCTGCCATCCACCAGCTCTGGTGCAAATACCCAATGGATGCAAGCTTTTGCAGTCTCCTGGGTCACCCTGCGAGACGACGTTGGACGCGGCCTCTGTCATTTTAGTCGGTGCCATTTTGCTCTGAGGACTGATCCGTCTTAGAGCGGTGTGGGAGGACCCCGCCAGACAACAGAAATCCTGGTGCTGCAGTCCTCCCCAATCTCAGGTGATGGGGATGGCCCATGGGCATGATGAGAGGTGGTGGATTTCCCAGCGGTTGGCCTGAGAGGCATGTGATAAGGGCCAGTGTTCTGGGCCAAACGGGCTCTTCTGAGGAGGCGGCCTTTATTGAGACAGCACTTGCAGTGAAGGAGCCTAGGCTGGTGGATGACCCTAAACCCCCTTGAAAAGAGGATGATAAGACATTGATAGGGCTGTGCTGTTTGGTGGACCCAGGGGATGACGCGTGCAGAGCCTGGACGCTTGACAGGGAGGAGCTGGGCTAAGTCCTGCATGTGGGGCCTTGTGGTGTTGTCATAATGTCACCTGTGGTGCTCTGTGACCCTGCCATTGGCTTGAGAGGTGAGGAATTTTGCCTGGGCCCGTGGCCCCTTCCTGGGCAGTGCACCAAATTCCCAGCCTCCTAACTAAGCCCCTACTTACTCTTTTCTGCACTCAGAGGGGGCCTCCTGGAAGCAGAGGGTGGGCACATGCAGCTGCATTTTAATGCACCTCACTCTTCTGATTCATAGTGCACCCTATGGCCCCCCCGTAGATGCACTAAGTGGGTTTACATAGGGGTCCTGGACAGAGGGGTACTAGGAGCGCCCCTCGCCACTAAACATAGATGCTCTCCTGTTGCCGGGTGGCCCCCAAAGTAGGGGTCTATGTTCTGGCTTGTGACCCCTTATTGGCCAAACATGAGATGGTGCACCACAGGCTGGAGATCACGAAGGTGGTCCTGGTCATGCCACCGGGAGACGCCTTTCCTTCCTTGGTGCTAGTTATTCCCCAGGGCTGCTGGGGCTTCACTGTAAGGAACTGTTTGATGGCATGTGTGGCTGTAGATACACATGCTTGGCATCACCCTGCCATCTAGTGTTAGGTCTTGAGTCTTGTTTTCTTCTAAGAAGTTGGATTTCGAAATCACAGGATCGAGTGACTCCTACCTTTTGGTGATACTGCGCAGGGGCCTCAAGTACTTTGTTAGGCTGTTTTCTCTACACTGTCGGGTTCGGAGGTGTAATTTTTCACTCCATATTTGACTTGCTCCGGTCTGAGACTTTCTTTCCAACTTTTCTATATGAAACAGTATTGTAATTTCAATTGTGTTTCTTACATTACACATCCATTTTTCAAACTCGTCAGGACAAATTTTTCGACTGCACGAACCTTCAGGCAACCCATTTGGCCTGAACACTAGTGGGCCCAAAAATAATATAATCCTGATGGAATGAACACCATTTCATTTCTGTCCTTGGTGCCACTCGAAGTACTCTTACAACGATCACCGTCGAATGTGTAACCTGTGCTTGTCTGCAGATCATCAAGAGGCTACGTGCAACATGTGTTGATCTTTTCAATCAAAGAAAACTCTACGGGACCGATGGGCTCACAGGTTAGTGATGGCCAGAAGGCACCCCGGATATTTTTGGGATGGAACATGCACAAGCCACATCAAGGAGAAGCCATCTCCATTCAAGTTTTGCATTTGGAAATCGAGTCTGACATCGAAAGCCAGCCTATAATGTTGACACAAACTGTGGGTACTCGGGCCCCATCTCATCACCCCAAAACACTGAAAAATGTCCTGACAGAAGTCACCAGACCACCACTGCAAACAAGCCATGGTAGGTCTCGGTACGAAGACATCCTGAGGCTTCGGCATTGACCACTGCCACTTTGGTCCAACCAAGTATGAGCAGGGCTTTGGCACCAACTGCACCCGCCTTGGATCGAGATTCGAGCCAACACTACAGAACCAAGTTCGGATCCGAAAAAATTCCATTGACCAAAACCAACTGTTCAGAAAGAAAAAGACACTGTTATTTTGGGACTTCTGGATTCAGGACATTCACCCTCCACACCCTCACCTATTCAACCTATTCTTGAAACTATGAACGCTAAGCAGCACAGGCTATACATTCAAGAAGGCACAAGGCGAATTATAGATTCATCTACTGTGAATTTTAAACAGAAGCTAACTTTCCAGAATTCATTAGACACCTCCCCACCTCCAAAGAAGATACATAAGGATAAGTTTGCTTCCTCAATTGAGCCGCCTCCTCCTCCACCTAACCCCCTCTACTTCTTCTCCGCCTATCTCTTCTTCTGCATCTCCAATTCTGCAAGAATTTAGACCGCAGGGGTAACCCATATTTGAGGAACATTACCCAAGCGAGACACTTCAAGATCCAGATCCCTGAGATTCTTATGATCCAGTGTCAGTCGCTAAAACGGACCCAACTCTATATCCTGCTAGGTCTCCCCCACACCCCCAAGAAGATACAACTAGCCGCCAACAGGTTATTGCTATGGTAGTTGCATACCATAATGTCCCAATACATAAAGAACCCATTGAAGAGGGTTTCTTATTTGACACACTAACCAACACACATAGAGACACCCAATATTCGTGTTGCCAATTCGCAAGCTTCGCTTTTTAGGTACGACAGGGTCCACTGGGATGAAATGGAGGATGTACTCCAATATCTCCCAGAGGAGCATCTAAAACATGGACAGTAAATTGTTCCGGAAGGACAAACAATTGGGAATAATTCTATTTGCTGTACATTAGATGCTGCCGACACAGCAGCAAGAGATGCAAATCCAAGTGTGCTCATACAAAGGTATACATGGCTTAAATGCTCTGGATTTAAGCCCAAAGTCCAGCAAGCAGGGTTAAACATGCCATTTGACAGAGAGCATCTGTTTAGCCCACCAGCTGACTCAACACTAGAAAAAAGAAAAAAGATACAGACACTGCAAAGGCCATAGAGTCTCTCCAGTCCCAAGCACAAAGGGATTTTGTTTGTCACCTAACCTATGGAGGGGGTTACAAAGCCTCTACAACATCTGAGTCCTCAAACTCCAAAACTAAACAGACCTCACATTGTTACAACACAGGCTCATTTTGGGGGGCTTTCTGAGGAAATAATTTCAGAGACAGAAGCAAAAACTTTAATTCCTGAGGTTCAGCCTCAACAGCAAAACACTGACTACCTACTGGTACCATGACTCCATATCACACCAGTTGGGGGACGTCTACAAGACTATTACACAAATGAACAAACATAACATTGGACCAATGGGTCCTCTCCATTATCCAACATGGTTATTGTCTAGAAATTACTTCAACACCTCCAAAAATTCCTCCTCACACTCACAGGTTATCTCAGGAACATCTTGTACTCCTCAAAGAGAAAGTACAGTCTCTTCTTCTCAAAGAGGCAATAGAACGCGTCCCATCCCGATTTCAAAGAACAGAAGTATACTCACTGTACTTCCTCGTTCAAAAAAGTGATGCATCACTCAGACCCATCTTGGACCTCAAACCTCAAAAACAATACATCCTATCAGAATATTTTCACATGGTCACTCTTCAGGATGTCATCCCACTTCTTCAACTAAACAATTTTATAACAGCTCTAGACTGAAAAGATGGCTATTTCCACATCCCAATATATCTGGCACACCGCAAATATCTCAGATTTATCGTAGCAGGAAAACATCATCAATTCAAAGTAATCCTTTTTGGAGTCACAATCGCTCCAAGCCTAGTCACAAAATGTATAGCGGTTGTCGCTGCACACCTCAGAAGACAAAAAAGTTATGTCTTTACATACCTGGACGACTTGCTTATCAAAGCCAGCACACCACAACCTTGCCAATTGCACACACAAATAACAGTAAATCTTTACAAACTAGGCTTTACAATAAATTTTCAAAAGTCACATATACAGCCCCTACAGATTTGGCCGTATTTTGGGGGCTGTTCTCAATATGCAATTAGGAGTAGCATCCCCCAATCTAGCTTGAATACAAAGTTTTCAACATCTTATTCAGCAGTTTCAACAAAATTACACTCCCACAGTCAAAATTGTCATGCGTCTTTTAGGAATGATAGCATCATGCATTGCCATCATCTCACATGCCAGACTTCACATGTGCTACGGCAATGTCTATCTCATCATTGGTCACAGGGCCATCTCTAGGATCTAGTGTTGATAAACCACCAAACTTACCACTCTCTGCAATGGTGGAAATCCACCAACCTTTTAAAACAGTAGCCATTTCAAGACCATATGCTTCCAATCATTCGGACCACCGATTCATCTTTTACAGTTTGGGGAGCACATCTTCAAAAATTCACAGTGCAGGGTCTTTGGGATCACACACTGTGCCATGCACATCAACTGTCTGGAGCTTCCGGAGGTATTTCTAGCCCTCAAGGCATTCCTACCTCACCTCACACACAAAGTTGTCCTTGTCCGGATGGACAATATGACAGCGATATATTATCTACAAAAACAGGTTGGACACATGGTTGTTCTAGTTAATACAACTAGCACAAACAATATGGAAATGGGCTCATCACCACCACATTCACCTACTCGTAGAGTATCTCCCAGCAACGGATAACAAGTTTACAGATCTGCTCAACACGATGCATCAACAAGTGCATGAATGGGAACTCCACCCGCAAGTCCTCAAAACATACTTCCAAAAGTGGGGAAAACCTCAAATAGATCTTTTTGGCACAGCAGAAAACGCAAAATGCCCAAACTTAGCATCCAGGTACCCTCACCCTCTTTCCAAGGGCAATGCCTTAAGGATGAACTTGTCAGAGATATTTGCTTATGCTTTTCCACCTCTCCCACTCATTCCATTTCTGATTGGCAAACTCAAACAGACATCACTAACTATGATACTAGTAGCACCCACATGGGTATGTCAACCTTGGTTCACAACACTTTTAGACCTCTCCCAGGTTCCTCATAAGAAGCTCCCCAACAAGCCAGGTCCTTTCACTCAGGACCATGGACAAATCAGACACCCAAACCCCAAATCCCACAATTTAACAATGTGGCTTCTGAAGTCATAACATTTGAGTAACTTAATTTACCTCCTGAATGTATAGAATTTTTAAAGGAGGCATTCAGACCAACAACTAGAGCATGTTATGCTGCAAAAGGAACATGCTTTGTTTGTTACTGCCAATCCAAACATATTGATCCAATTAAACCATATACTTAAGACATTTTTTGCTATTTGCTACTTTTAAAGCAAGCAAAAATAGCTTACACTTCAATCAGGTTACATCTTGCAGCTATAGCTGCATATTTACAAAACAGGGAACATGTCTCATTGTTCAAAATACCTGTAATTAAAACCTTCATGGAAGGACTCAAATGAGAAATTCCATCAAGAATTCCACCTATTCCATCATGGAATCTTAATATTGTTCTCACTAGACTCCTGGGCCATCCATTCGAGCCACTTCACTCATGTCCTATTCAATTCCTTACATGGAAAGTAGCATTTTTAGGTCGAGCCTAGGCAGCGCGCATGCGCTGTCTACCGGACTGTTGTAATTGCTCTGTGGGCTGTATACCCACCTACCGGCTTTTTATTGGCTGTTTGCTTTTTCTTTGTTTGCTATTGGTTTGTGGCATGCATGTTTCAAGCCTCCTTTTGTGTTTATCCCTCCCAAAGCGCAGCGACAAAGTACAATCTTCTTACACAGGTTTAATTAATAATATGTTAGTGGAACTATTTTATTTACTCTTTGTAGTTGCACTGTAGCGATCAGTATGTTTTGCACCGGTTTCAAGTTTTTTTGTGTGCTTTGCGCGTGTTGCTTTTAACATGTGTTTGCCCTGTTTTGGTTATTTTTTAAACATGCTTAAATATAGCAGTGCACGCATTTTCTTTTTATGTAATGTTTGCACAAATTTATCTTGTGTTTTCAATGTTGCTTCGGTTTGGAATTTTCTAAACGTGCTTATTTCATTTTTCTTTCACACACACATACGCAGTTTTAACCATACAAGCTCTCTCGCACATATATACATCCTTTATTACATACACACACATTTTCTGTTACACACACATATTCAGTGTCACAGATAGCACTCACTGATACATTCATATTCCTTTTATTTTTTACGTTTTGACCATTTAAGGACAATACCGCTGCGCGCGCTTTGCCTTTCATGTTGTATTTGCACAGTTTCGGTTAACAATTACATCGCAGCCATATTATTCAGAGTTTCCGTGTTGTTAATTCACAGATCTCAACACTGTCAGCAGAGTTTTAATTATACACTGACCTAATTTTAAACCTTACTAGTACAGGCTTCTATTGCATAGTTTTTGCTAAAATTCATTATTACAAAAAAACAGTTGAAGGATGTGATCCTTAAAGGCATTTGCTGCTACTTTTTTCCCTGGAAAAAAAGCAATTTAGTCACAAAGGGTCCAGTAGACAATTTGCATAGCTTTAAAGATCGTTATCATCAACCTAAACACCATATGTGGATGTTGATGGCGAGGTTTACAAGTATGCTAATTCATGCTTCACTGAAGTCAAGTGGGATCTTTGACGAATACTGCCTATTTATTCTAATTATCACACCACTACACACTTTGTGCACAGTTTCAGTTACTAATTTTATATACATTCATAACAAAACCAGTGTGTGCGTTGTGTTTTACTTTGTCTTTGAACAGTTTTAGTTTTATAAATGTAAGAAATGCTTATTTTTCAATTTAAATGCACAATATTTTTTTGATCTACGGTTTGCACAGCTTTAGTTAGTGATTTTTGAACCATTATTACATAGAGCAGAGCGCACATTAGCTTTTATCCTGAGGTTGACAAGTTTCAGTTATTAATTAGCTTGCCACATCTCATTCAAAGTATCCGTCCTGTCACATTGGTCCGCATAACCCACATCCCCTTCTCAAACATAGACACTTTCACAAACAGGCACTTTTCTGTTTTCAACACAAACGGATTTTCGCTCTCTTTTACTCACATACTCTCTGTCTGACTTTCTCATTGTCTCTCTTCAACTCTCACATTTATACAGCATTTGCTACTTTTCTCGCACACCACACTCATACACACCGTTATTTCTTTGCCACACACATTCACTCTGTTTCTTACCTCAGCCTCCCTCTTTCTTTTAATCACACACACGCTTTCCAAAACATACAACCTTTCACGCACATACACACTTTTTAAGACATACTACCTTTCACACACATACACACATCCTTTCTCCCACACAAACGCGCTCTCTCTTACACACACATACTCTGTTTCACACACATCACTTACAAAGGCATGCACATAGATTTCATTGTAAGGTTTGACCATTTCATATCAACACCGCAGTGTGCGCTTTGTCTTTATCTCGTGTTTGCACCGATATTTAGCCTAGAAATGTTTTAGACGTGTTTGAAGATACAAGTGTGTGCATTGCCTTTTATCTTATGTTTACACACTCTCAAATATTAATTACATTACAGCAATATCAAGCACAGTTTTTGTACTGTTACATTAATCATTATAACACATACATGCTCTCTCACACATATAAGCTCTCACAAACATACACACATTCTCTCGCTAACATATACAGTTTTACTAATTCTATAACACATATAAGGGGTTATTACAACTTTGGAGGAGGTGTTAATCCGTCCCAAATGTGATGGATATACCACCAGCCGTATTACGAGTTCCATAGGATATAATGGACTCGTAATACGGCTGGTGGTATATCCGTCACTTTACCGTCACTTTTGGGACGGATTAACACCTCCTCCAAAGTTGTAATAACCCCCATAGTCTTTGTTTTTCTTTCTATTTATCTCTCTGTATCTCTGTTATTCACACAGCACTCTCTCTCTTTCATTCTCACTCGCTCTCCCTCCCTCACACACAGCACTATTGATCTCACACCCACACTGTCTCTATTTATCAACTTCTCTTCCCTCTTACTTTTACAAATACACACAGGCTCTCTCACACATACAAGCTCATATGCACATACACACAAGTTTTGTTCCATACATAGGCACACACTTTTACACACATGTACTCTGTCTCACAGAAATTACTTACAAAAACATTTACAAAGATTTTATTCTGAGTTTTCGCCATGTGTGTCAACACTGCAGTGTGCACTTTTCATTTTATTTCACCTTTGCACAGATATTTGGCTACGTAAATTTTCTTAATATGATTACATATAGCAGTGTGCTCATTATTAACGATGTCCTGTTTGCACACCTTTGTTTAGTAATTTTCAAAACATTATTACATCTAGCAGTGAACGCATTAGCTTTCGGATCGTGTTTATACTGCTTTGATTAATAATTACCTTACAGCAATATTATGCAAATGTTTTGTGTTGTTGCATGCTGTCACACACATATACACATCCTTTGTTCAACACTTACATTTTTTCTCTTTCTTTATAACACATACACACTATATTTCTCTTTCTTTCTGTCTCTCTCAATCAGTCTCATTTACACAGCATTCTCTCTCTTTCTGTCTCTCTCACTCTCCCTGTCTCTCTCACTCTCCCTCCCTAATACACAGCACTTTTTCACTCACACAAACAGTCACTATTTTTTATCTCAACTATCTCTTTTTATAACACATTCACATATTTTTCTCACACATACAAGTTGTCACGCACATACACACATCCTTTCTCCCATACACATGCGCTCTCTTTAAGACACAAGTACTGGTTCTCACAAACATCACTAACAGAGACCGTTCTATAATCACAATACCATTTGTATTCTAATACAATAACATTAACAAGACCAATAGCTCTAATGATCACAAATGCGAGACCTATTACATTGCAAATGCTTGTTAGTAGTTGCAATCACATCACTTAGACACATAAGTGACTCCAGGCCTAACATTAGGAGAACCTTTCTTTCTAATACATAAAGATAAGATGGTCCTATGCACAAATCCAAAGTTTCTACTGAAAGTGATATCTCAATTTCATATCAATCAGAGCATTGAATTGCCAGTGTTTTTCCCAAAACCGTATTCATTAGCAGAGAGGGCACTCCACACTTTAAAAGTAAAGAGAGCACTCATGTACTATATTGACAGGACTAAAGATTTTAGAAAAACAAAACAACTTTTTATAGCTTTTGCGTTACCTTTCAAAGAGAAACTAATTTAAAAAAATGGCATAGCCAGATGGATTGTTAAATGCATACAAACATGTTCTGTGAAAGCAAAAAGACAATTATCACAAACTCCTAGGGCACATTCCACTAGGAAAACAAGTGCTACTATGGCATTTTTAAGGAACATTGTTTTAGCTGACATATGCAGAGCAGCTACTTGGACTACTCCACATATGTTCACAAAACATGATTGTGTGGCTATACAGGCACAAGAGCAAGCAAATGTAGGACAAGCTGTCCTCAAAACACTTTTTCAGACAACTCCAACTCCCACATGCTAGCCACCGCTTTTAGGAGGGACTGCTTTGCAGTCTATGCAAAGTATATATATCTACAGCCACACATGCCATTGAATGGAAAATGTTATATACCTATTCGACATCTGTTCGTGCCATGTAGTGCTGTAGAGTCACATGAACCCACCCTGCTCCCCAGGTGCCTGTGGCCGTTGTAGTTGAAGTGTGATCCTTCTCTTTACATTTACTAACCCGATGTGGGAAAACAGTCTAACAAAGGACTCGATGCCCATGCGCAGTATCACTGAGAGGGAGGAGTCACTCGACCTAGTGACTCAAAATCCAAATTCTTCGAAGAAAAACAACTTATAACACTCCGGGCCCAACACTAGATGGCAGGTTAATGCAAAGCATGTGAATCTACAGCAATACATGCCACGAACAGATGTCGACTGGGTAAGTAAAAAAAAATGTCTGTACTGGAACAGTCTCTCTTTTTTTAGACTGCTGGGGAGATACTGCAAATTTACTGAAACTGCAGCTGTGTGCTGGGTCCTGGTGGGCCTTGCTTGATATGAGCTCCTGTCTGGCAGAGACGCAGGATGGCTGTAGCAGTTCTCCTTCAGAGGAGCACACATTCATGTCCTGGTCTGGGGGATGCCCAGATCTTTTGATGGTAAAAGACAAGGGAATCAAACCTGCTCAATTGAACAAAATAATCAATTATACACAACCTGTTCTCCAAGAGGGCCAAACTCAGGAAGGGAAAAGGACTGGCGCAACAGAGAATGCAAATGGGGTGGGTGGCACTGCTCTGTCCTTCGCAGACTTGCTATCAGCAATTCACAATTCTTACAATGAGATGATACATAAGATATACTCCATTGCCATTGATGTCAACCTGTTGGGATTTGACATACATAAAGTGGCAGACTGTGTGACAACTGCGGAACAGCATGTGGATTCCCTTCAGTAAGAGGTCCGCACCCTCTGTGACAGAGTCATCAATCTGCAGTAATTAGCAACCCACCTCCATGATGGGATAGAAGACTCCAAAGGGCGATCCTGCAGAAATCATCTAAGGTTTGTGGGGTTCCCAAGAGTGGGTGGAGGGACAATCTACCACACTCTTTCTGGAAGAATGTATTACTACTGTCCTTCTTCCCAAGAGACCCTCTAAATTGTTTTACAATAGAAAGGGCACATACGGCCCTAGGCCCCCTGCCAAACCCTTGGGCCCCACCCAGAGCGACAATTGCCAATTATTCAACTTTCATGAATGAGACACCATCCTGCAAAGCACCTACACAGAAGACTCACTTTTGTTTGATGGCCATCCTATTTCTGTATTTTCTGACTACACAAAGAGTGCAGGAACAGAGTAAAAGACCTCAACATGGAATACAGCCTGATGTTTCTGATGAAATTGAGAGTGCAGCATAAGGGAAAGGCCTCATTACTCCTTACTCCAGAAAACACTAGCGACTGGCTAGACTCACTGGCACATGCCCCAAACCAAGACCCAAATTGACAGAGCTCGTCTCTGCCTAGCACGCTTTGCCAGTCGGCATATCTCCAGCGATGGAAGGAGCGCTGGAAGAGCCACCTGGAGAACGTTAAAGGGCGGAGAATATAATGGTCTCCCTTGATGGCACCCTGCAGGCCACAGATGTGATCCCTGACTCGAGGGAAGACTCCCAGGATTAATGGGCAGATCGTGACTAAGCCAGTGATAGCTCAGACCACATGTGAATTTTAAGTTGCACCCTATTCACTGTTAAGGTGGATAAGACCATGAGGCTGTGTTCCCCTGAACTATTGACTGCTTTCTTCCTGCTGTTAGGGACACGGCTACGGCCATTCACCACATGGATGTGGTGCTGGGAGTAGACTGGCTACAAGAAGTATTGTAAGTTAATGGGTGAACAAAGAACTATATTTCTGGGGACATTATGATCATTCCTGCTTCAGTTATCCCAACAATGACGGTGGGAATGTCCGCAACTCACATGCTAATAACTACAAGGGGGGAAGAGAGGGGATTGAGTGCCTCAGCCTTGCACCTTCCATGACACCCTAACCTTTAGCAAAGCACCAATTATTTTTTGGGGAGGAGTGTTCAATATGCACTGTTTTTCTTTGAGCTAAAAAGTTGAGGTAAAGGGACAGCATTTGCCGACTCCCAACTTGACTGCACCCGGTGGGCTGGTTACACTGCACACGTGGAGGGGGGATTTGAAGGGGATGTTTTATTTTTCATGTTTCTTTTGACTTGGGATAGTGTACACTGCTTTTGTACAATGGGTCCTGCTTATTGGTCAAACACAACCTGCGTATGGATTATGGGGGTCATTCTGACCCTGGCGGCCGGTGACCGCCAGGGTCACCGACCACGGGAGCACCGCCAACAGGCTGGCGGTGCTCCCTCGAGCATTCTGACCGCGGCGGTTCAGCCGCGGTCAGAAACGGAAAGTCGGCGGTCTCCCGCCGACTTTCCGCTGCTCGGGGGAATCCTCCATGGGGATTCTGACACCCCCAACCGCCATCCTGTTCCTGGCGGGTCTCCCGCCAGGAACAGGATGGCGGTAGGGGGTGCCGCGGGGCCCCTGGGGGCCCCACTTAGTATTTCAGTGTCTGCTTTGCAGACACTGAAATACGCGACGGGTGCAACTGATGAGGAAACAGACAGGGAGGAGGGGGAGGCTGACACAGGAGGGGAGGTGGATGTTGTTGTGTGTGCCTTTGTATGTTGGGTGTGTGCCTGTCTGTGGTGTGAAGTGTGGTGAGTGTGTTTTTCAGTGTGCTTCTTTTATGTTGACCTGTGAGCATGGCTGTCTGTATGTGTGCTTGGGTTGGGTGAAGGGAGTGGGGTACTGGAAGGGGTAGAGGTGGTGGGAGGGGGGATGGAAATACCAGGGACACTGGCTGCTGTCAAAGAGGGGGCCAGAGCCTGAAAAGATCTCTGTAGGCCAGACATGGCACCGTAAATGCCTTCCGGGTATGCATTGAATTAATGCATCTGGGATGCTAGCCCCTGGATGGCATTCACGATAGTTGTCTGCCCTACAGAGATGGTCCTCAGGAGGTCAATAGCCTCTTCTGTGAGGGTAACAGGGCTGACTGGGGCAGGGGATAAGGTGCCTGGGGAGAAGGAGATACCCACCCTCCTGGGTGAGCGGGCACAGGCAACTCCGTGGGGAGCAACTAGGAGGGCCGTGATGGTATGGGGGTGGTGAAGATGACAAAGAATGGGTGGGCCCAGTAGGGTCCGCCACCACCAGGGAGCTGCCATTGGGGGAGGTATCGGAGTCACTACCTCCAGTGGTAGTTGCCTCCCCGTGGTACTCCCATCGCCCTCCCACCCACTGGTCCCCTTGGCGTTGGTCGACTCTGCCACCTTGGAACAGGGGGCTGCTGCATCCCACTCACCAGTGCCTTAGCTTCCTCACCAGATGATGCTAGTGTACAGAGGGATGCAAGAGCACAGGGGTGGGGAAACAGAACAAGAGAAAAGTATGTCAAATCCTAGCAATAGGTACATTTTGGGACACAGACACTCCCACCCAGGTCAGGCACGAACCCTTAGCAGACACAAAGCACGTTATGAATGTGCCCCTGACTAGTAGGTATGATCCCAGAATATACTACATTACAATCCCGAAACACAACCCTTCCTCATTGGGAGGCCTTCCCCAGCTGGGCCTCTGCGTTCTTCCCACCGCTTCCTGCAGTGGGTTCTCTGCCAGTTGTAGACCTCCAGGGACCACACCTCCTTGGCGATGGCTTGCCACAGGCCCCTCTTCTGATGGGACACACAGACTGTGGATGCCCCATACACAAATACCATGCCCTTTCAGACTGACATGGCCCATGGAGACTTGCAAATGAACAAATTACAAGCAGGAAGTGCCAGACACACTACGGCTGAGCAGTCACACAGAGAACCAAAACGCATACAGGCATCCACCACAATCACACACATCTAAGGAGGACAGATTGTAACTCACCTGCTCCTCTGGTCACCCATACAACTTTACATACAGGGGTAAGTCCCTGTCCACCAGCTTCTCAATCTCCTCTGCGGTTCCCATGTCACACACACCATCTCAGGGACCAGAGTCAGGACAAAGCAGCACACGCAGTGGAGTTCTACCCTTCACATAATGCAGGAGTCAAGTGTCAAGGGCCTGTCAAAATGGTGGTAGATACCATGGTGGTGTGCACCGTCACCGCTGGCAGTGATCATGATTGACCCAGGTTCCCCTTTGACAACTATGTTATCTAATGATCAGGTGCACAGCGGTGAACATCGCCTACTGCCATGATGACTAACGCCAGCAGAATTAAGTCACTTTCACACTACAATACCTGGGTGGCAGGAGGCTGCCATTTCGCTTTCACCACGTCTCCATAGTCTGACCGGGGGCCTCAACAATGGCCCCATTCTCTCTCCCCTTTATCGATTACTGACATGACTCTTTGATCCACACATGTACTCATGGTTGGAAGTGTGTCTACACTGTTGTACTGCCATTTGATAAGTTTTGTTTTGACCAATGACTTTGTGTTTCACCACTGCGCATATTAGTTGCTCAATGTTCACCAGTAGCACATGGCATGTTTTGTTCAGTTTAGCCGCCTATGGGCTTTGACATTGCATTAGTCATTACATTCTGTATTCTGCCTATTGGCTTTGACATGGCATTAGCCATTACTTTCTGTATTCAGTTTAGCCGCCTATGGGCTTTGACATTGCATTAGCGATTACATTCTGTATTCTGCCTATTGGCTTTGACATGCTGTATCCAGTCTAGCCGCCTATTGGCTTTGACATGCTGTATCCAGTCTAGCCGCCTATTGGCTTTGACATTGCATTCCTATTGGCTTTGACATGATGTATTCAATTTAGCTGCCTATTGACTTTGACATGCTATTAGATATTCTGCCTATTGGCTTTGACATGATATCATATATTACATTTTGTATTCAGCTCCGCTGCCTATTGGCTTTGACATGATATCAAATATTACATTTTGTATTCAGCTCCGCTGCCTATTGGCTTTGACATGATATCACATATTACATTTTGTATTCAGCTCCGCTGCCTATTGGCTTTGACATGATATTATACATTGCATTTTGTATTCAGCTCAGCTGCCTATGGGCTTTGACATGATATTATACATTGCATTTTGTATTCAGCTTAGATGCCTATTGGCTTTGACATGACACTAGACATTGCATTTGATATTTAGGTTAGCTGCCTATTGCCTTTAACATGACATTGCATTTGATATTTAGGTTAGCTGCCCATTGCCTTTAACGTGGAGTTAGACATTGCAGTTGAGAATCCAAGCTGTATTTTTCCAAGCTGTGTTTTTGCACCAGAGAACCAAGATGTTTTTCTCACAGTAGACTAGACATGATAAGAGAGAGTACATGGGTGTTGTTTTTTCTTCGCTTGAGCTTGGGAACAGGAGTAGTCTTGGAGACCTGGCCAGTCTCCAAAGGGCTTGCTCAGTTTCCCAGGTCTGAGAGGAGGGGGCACACCTTTGTAACGAATGTAACAGGCTGCAGAGAGTCAGATTCGAATCTGCCGGACCTCGTGCTGGAGCTTGGCGCCAGCTGCCAGCAATCCCGTGTGGGTAGATGAATCTCTCTTTCTCGCGGCTGACAGGGGTCATCAGCTTGCAGACCTTAGAAAGATGAAGCTGTAGATAATTTCCACACGGTGAAGTATTTGTTTTGCTTTGCATTCAATATCTTATAAATATAACCTGCTGTGTATATTGCAAACTGATATATTTTGTTTGATTAACGCGGACTTGAAAGCTACTAATTCGTCATTCATAAATATTGTGGTTGGGGAAGAATTAACAACAATAAAAGTCTTCTTTGACCTCAGAAGTGCATTTCTGTTGTGTTATGTTAGTGCTTAGAAACTAAATAAGAGGAAAGCACTACAATTGGTACCAGGAGTGGGGTCGGTCATTAAGAGGTGATTAAGAAGGGGTTTGACGAGTTAGTAGATTTCTAAGTGCACACTTTAAAAGTGTAATTGTTTTTGTTGTTTGGAGAATTACAGAAATTGTTTTCTGTTTGGGGAATCACAGTAGCACGGCAGACCATGTCTGAGACATGTGTTGATAAACTGCCTGATGGTGCTAAGAAAAACTGTGAATTGTTTTCTGTTTGGGGAATTACAGAAGAAAATGCATGTGTAGCTAAAAGGCCTGATAATGTTTTGAGAAATAATTCCTGTTGTATATATGTAGAAAACGTGTCTTTTGGAAGTAATGATGACAGAAAGGTCTGGATACCTTTATCTGCTTACAGAGAAATGCAGGAGAAATGTAGGAAGTTGGAACATGAAAATAGGAATTTACGTGAGCAAATTAGCCAGGATACAATAATTCAAAATAAGACTGAAAGTTATAAAAGGGCTGTTTTTGAAGAATCTTTCTTGTCCCATTCCAGTAATGAGGGGGTTAAGACAGCTCCGAGCTGCACTGAGTTTCCGTGTGAGCCAGGGTTTTTGGCAGACAAAATGCATTCCTTAACTGATAACACGGAGGAGAGAGACCAGAATGTGATTTACGAGTTACCGTTGCAAAATGCTGATTTTTGGTTCTTTGATAATGTTTTAGTCACATGGCTTGTACCTAACTGGTTCAATTACCTTGCAGATGTTAATGAGAAAAATGCAGAGAGAGAAGTGTTCACCCAGAATTCTGCCTTAGTGGGGATGGCTAAGTGGGTGCCCCAGAAATGTGAACAGCTGAGAGAAAAAGCCACTTACAGGTGGGCAGAGATGAGAGAGATGCACATTCCCCGAGATTTGGTAAAAACTGTGCAGCACGCACAAAAGCAATCTGTCATGCAAGCAGTCACAGAGCAGTTGGGGAGAGGACAAATTGATCAGGTTTTAGGGAGAGTGATTGCTGTAAATTACCAAGGAAAAATCGAAATTATGCTGATACCTAGAAAAGAATCTGATTCATTCATACAAATTGGAGACAGAATGGCCCAAATTGGCAAAAGTGCAGTGAATGGAGGTTTGGTAAAGAATGAGTCTGCCCCAGCCCTTCTGACAGTGCAAGAAAAGGGAAGCTGTGGCGCAGCAGATAAAAACCTCAGTACTGATGTGTGGGCTGAAGCCCCAAGTGACCCTCCAGAACCTGCAGAAAATATAACAAAGGGCCCCAAAAACGTCCTGCTGATTATAAAACAGGGAAAGAAAGAGGAAGGGTGCAGTTTAAATGAAAAATGTTATTTGCAAGAAAAGTCATACTTGTTTCTTTTGCAGATCCTACCACGTTTCGCCACTGTCCCTGAGTGTGCTGCGTGGTCCCCTTTCCAGTGTGTGCGTGTGGGGTCGGGGAAGGGACCGAACCCCCAACCTGAACCTGGCTGAGTAAAGTGCCAGCACCATGGATCCATTTTGCGCAAACTGCGCCTTCAGTTCAAGTTCAACTTGTTTGATTGCATTCTTCCACGGGAACTAAGGTGTGTTTTTTTTTTTTCCTTTTTCCCTTCTCGTATGGAACTCTGACTTTTGCTTATCTTCCAGCAAACCTTTCAGGTGGACCGTGCCTCTTTACATGAGCAGAACTCATGCCACATCAAATTGCTAACACTATTGAATTAGAGACTCATTCAGAGTATAAAAATTGCCCAGTCTTCTCTATGTAGATGTATCTGATGTGAAAGGTTATGAAATCAATGTGTTAATTCACTTCTATTGCTTTACAGGGATTGCTTTGATCATTCTGATAATGTTTTTTTTGTTTGTGCTGATGTTTTTTGTGTTTGTTTGAAACAAGAGATATGTGAAACAAAAATTCATTGGTCAAAGGGCGGAATGTACTGCCATTTGATAAGTTTTGTTTTGACCAATGACTTTGTGTTTCACCACTGCGCATATTAGTTGCTCAATGTTCACCAGTAGCACATGGTATGTTTTGTTCAGTTTAGCCACCTATGGGCTTTGACATTGCATTAGTCATTACATTCTGTATTCTGCCTATTGGCTTTGACATGGCATTAGCCATTACTTTCTGTATTCAGTTTAGCCGCCTATGGGCTTTGACATTGCATTAGCGATTACATTCTGTATTCTGCCTATTGGCTTTGACATGCTGTATCCAGTCTAGCCGCCTATTGGCTTTGACATGCTGTATCCAGTCTAGCCGCCTATTGGCTTTGACATTGCATTCCTATTGGCTTTGACATGATGTATTCAATTTAGCTGCCTATTGACTTTGACATGCTATTAGATATTCTGCCTATTGGCTTTGACATGATATCATATATTACCATTTGTATTCAGCTCCGCTGCCTATTGGCTTTGACATGATATCACATATTACATTTTGTATTCAGCTCCGCTGCCTATTGGCTTTGACATGATATCACATATTACATTTTGTATTCAGCTCCGCTGCCTATTGGCTTTGACATGATATTATACATTGCATTTTGTATTCAGCTCAGCTGCCTATGGGCTTTGACATGATATTATACATTGCATTTTGTATTCAGCTTAGATGCCTATTGGCTTTGACATGACACTAGACATTGCATTTGATATTTAGGTTAGCTGCCTATTGCCTTTAACATGACATTGCATTTGATATTTAGGTTAGCTGCCCATTGCCTTTAACGTGGAGTTAGACATTGCAGTTGAGAATCCAAGCTGTATTTTTCCAAGCTGTGTTTTTGCACCAGAGAACCAAGATGTTTTTCTCACAGTAGACTAGACATGATAAGAGAGAGTACATGGGTGTTGTTTTTTCTTCGCTTGAGCTTGGGAACAGGAGTAGTCTTGGAGACCTGGCCAGTCTCCAAAGGGCTTGCTCAGTTTCCCAGGTCTGAGAGGAGGGGGCACACCTTTGTAACGAATGTAACAGGCTGCAGAGAGTCAGATTCGAATCTGCCGGACCTCGTGCTGGAGCTTGGCGCCAGCTGGCAGCAATCCCGTGTGGGTAGATGAATCTCTCTTTCTCGCGGCTGACAGGGGTGTTGGAAAATGGGTTATTGGTAGGGCAGGTAGGTACCTACACCTAGCAACAAGCCGCAAACCTCCACAAAAGTACAGTTAGGTCTCAGTAAATTAATCCCAGCTCTACCCTTGGTAGCTTGGCATCGAGCGTCAAGGCTTAACTTAGGAGACAAAGTGTAAAGCATTCAAATATCACACAACAGTAATTAAATAAAACACAGGAAACAGTTTAAAAATCCAAAACCAATTTATAAAAATAGCTTATATTTTTATCTTTAAAATGACACAAAAACGATTAAAATCGGTTCAGGGGAACCGGAGATATGAATTTTTAAAGTATTATTATTTTCTAGCGCATAGAAACAAAAAGCGCCAATCGGGTCATCTGGTTGCACCAGGACCGGGACAAAGTCAAACTTTCAGGCCGACCGCGATGGAGCCCTGCTCGGATACAGGTCGCGGGAAGCCTCGGTTAAAAAGTTACCTTCTGACTTAGTCTTTATTTTGAAGTTTTTCTTCACCGGGACGAACCTGCCAGTTGGATCCGACCTCCTGGAGCCCTTGTCCGGATACGCGAAGTCGGTTTCCTCGGTGGTGATTTCTACCTTCGGACTTAGTCGTTTTTTCGAGATGAAAATCCTTCGACCGGGGTAAACCTGGATCTTGATCCGACGTCCGTGGAGCCCTTCTCGGATACGATGGCTGGAAGGTCCCGGTCAACTTTTTACGTTCGGACTTAGTCTCTTTTTCGGATGTTTTTCTTGACCGGGACGAACCACGAAGTCAGGCCGGGTCGCGGTTGAGGCAAGCCGGCTAGAATTTCCGCGTCGAGTCGGTCACTTTATGGAGCTTTTTTCTAAAATTTCTCCAATCTTTTCCAAACTTCTGGGGCTTCACCCAGATGTTCTTTTAAGGTTCTTTTGGGGTCCACAGCTCACCCCAAGGGTCCAGAAGTTCTGTGATGGTCCTTGGGAAGTGCGGACTTCAACTCCCAGAGTGCACCTGGCGCAAACTCCTTTTTGGCCACTGGACAGTGGTCAGCTGGTCACTTTTTCAGGAGTTGGTGCAGGGGACTCTGGTTAGCAATTTTTCACCTGTAGCAAACAGGGAGTCCCTCCTTGAACCAGTGGAAGCCAGGCAAAGTCCTTCTTGTGGTGAAGCCCAAGTGTGCAGCTGGTGCAGTCTTTCTGAGTGCAGGGTCCAGGTGCAGGCCAGGGGTCCAGCAGGGCAGTCCTTCTTCTCCTTGTAGTTCTTTCTTCTTGAAATTTGGTGGGGATCTGAGGCGTGGGTGCAGGTCTGCCAGTTTTATCCTTGCTCCTGGGTGAAAAGCAGGGGGGCCCTAGTCCTCCAATCAGGGACAGGGTCGTCCCCCTGTGATGACCACTTCCTGGGAAGTGTGGCAAAAATCCATCCCAGAAGGCAATAGTCTCTAAAAATCCAAAATGGATGAATCTGATTTTTGGAGGAGAGATCTGGCTGAGCCCACCCACTGGTGTGGCTAAAAATCATAAACACACCCCTCTCCTGCCCTCTCCTAATCTAATCAAGGGGGCACCTAGCTGTCTGGGGTTGCAGGATGTGGGGGTGTTGCTGGGTGCTCCAGATGTCCTCCTCTGCCTTTGAAGACCAGTTTGGCAGCCCTCCCCCTTCCTGCTTCCCCATCTGCTGAGGGGAGATTCTCTCCCCCAAGCACATTCCTTTGTGTGAAGTCAGGCCACTTCACACCTCATTAAAGTAGCCTGGCAGAAGCTGCTGCAGGCTGGCCAATCAGAGCACAGCAGCAAAAACAATGCAGAGCTGAAATTGGCAACTTTTTAGGTAAAGTCTAAACTTTTTACCTGCACTAGTTATATTAAATCCAACAACTGGAAGTTGTGGGATTTATTATAACAATCAATTTGATACCAAATTCTTGGCATGTAACATTTAAGGAGACTTTAAAATTTAAAATAAAGTCTGCCCATTCTAGCCTATGAAGGCCATTTACTTCAATGAGGGAAAAACGAATTTGGCTGTTTTTACCTCACCAGGGCTTATAAATCTATTTTTATAAAGTCCCTGCTTATAGTTACATGGCACCCAGCCCTAGGGGCACATAGGGCACACCTTAGGGGTGACTTATATGTAAAAATAAGGTAGTTTAAGACTTTGGAATTACCTTTAATTCCAAAGTCGAATTTGCATATAACTTTAATTTAAAAGCAGCCAGCAAGGCAGGCTTGCTTTTAAAATGACACTGGGCACCTCAGCAATGCACCTAGGTGTGCACCACCTATGCTGTGGTCCCTAAACCTACATGCCCTACCATATACTAGGGACTTATAGGTAGGTTAACTTAGCCAATTATAATTAGCCTAATTTGCATATCCATTTTACACAGAGCACAGGCCCTGGGACTGGTTAGCAGTACCCAGGGCACCATCAGAGTCAGGAAAACACCAGCATAAAGTGGAAAATGGGGGCAAAAAGTTAGGGGGCCTCTGCAATCAGCCCCAGTTTCTCACACAACCCCCCCCCAGCCCACACGCCCAGGAGACTCAGCCCAACCCTGGGAGAGTCTTCCTGGCTTGTTAGGCGAGGAAGACAGTGAAGAAAACTGGCTGTCCCTTTGCAGGGCCTACTCTGCCTTATATCCTCCTGTCAGGGTCACTCCCTCTGGGTAGTGAAGCCATCCCAACAGTAAAAGGACCCAACCCAAACTGAAACTTCCCTCTAGGGGGGTCTTCCTCCTCTCTCTCTGCCAACTTGGGTAGTGAGGTGCCCACCTCCCCTACTCCTAACTTTGCTAGGGCAAGACCTAGTTTACCCAAAGAGGTCACCCAACACTTGAGCAACCCCACCATGACCAACAGGGTCAGGGGGCCTACTTTGCTATTGGCCTTGGGGTCTGCCTCCCAGGCCAAGTACAGTGCTGCCAGGAAGGCTAGCACCCAGCAGAAGCTACTGACAGCTGTCAGTACCCAGAACCACACCCTAAGCTCTCCACTGACAGGTGGCTGAGCTGCTTTAGGGGCATCTTTGGGGTCCTGGCACCCCTCTTGCTGTCTTGAGTGGGGGGCTACCACCTCCTGTGGCAGACACCCTCCTTCCACTCTCCCTTCTGTCAGTGCAGGGGCAACACCCTGCATCTGGACAGCTGCCTGACTACTCAGGACTTCCTTGGGGTCAGGTGAGGCCTCACCAGTGCCAACTCTGGGCTCCCCCCCTACTGGGGCAGAAGGCCTTTGGCTCCTTGGAACTCTCTTTAAGAGTGGCCTACCCTTCCTTTTCTTCTTTCCTTTTCTTGGGGACCCCTGTCTCCTAACTGTAGGGACTGACTCCCCAGGACTTTGGGTAGGGGGGGCGCCCTGGGCGACCACCCCATCTGTGACCAGACTCACCTCTGGGAGGTCATTGCCCAGGATACAATCTAGGGGAAGGTCAGCACTGACTACCACCCTAATCCAGTCAAGGATACCCTCCCTCTCTAGGGGCACTATGGCTACAGGTTTGGAGGTGACCTCCCCTGTGGCTATCCTGACTTTCTTTGTCTTTCCTGGGACATACATGTCTGGGGTCACTAACCGGTCACTCACTACAGTGTGACTGGCACAGGTGTCTCTCAGGCCAGTGGTAGGGATCCCATTCACTTGAATGTGGTGGAAGTGCCTACTCCCACCCTCAGGGATCACCAGCTTACCATCTGGTCCTGTCTCCCAGCACAATGCTAGGAGGACTTCATCATCTGAGGAATCCTCCTCTATGGCTACACTGGACAGCCCAGTGCTAACCACCTTCTTTGGACAGGCTGCATCTCCTCTGAAGTGACCTGTCTGCTGACAGTCAAAGCAAGCCCTACTGTCCAAGAGCTTTTTTAACCCTGGGTCTCCCTGTCTCTGCATGTCAGAGTGGGATTTACTCTCCTCCTTCTTAGGGTTCTGGGGTACAGAGGGAGTCTCTGTGGTGGGCTTACCACCTCCCTCCTTAGGTTTTTGGGGACCTGTCCCCCCCTTCTTGGAGTCTCCCCCCTGGGACTTGACAACCACCCTGGTTCTCAACCACTCATCAGCTGCCTCCCCTAGCTCTCTAGGGTTGGTCAACTTAGAGTCCACTAGATGCTGGCGTAACCTTTCTTGGATACAATTGGTCAAGATGTGCTCTCTCATGATCAGATTGTATAACCCCTCATAAGTATTTACTTTGTTGCCAATAATCCAGCCCTCTAGTGCCTTTAGTGAGGTGTCCACAAAGTCAACCCAAGACTGGGTACTGACCTTCTGGGTGTCCCTGAACTTCATTCTATATTGCTCTGGGGTCAGACCAAACTTCTTGACTAAGCACCTCTTCATACTAGGGTATGAATATGCCTCCTCCCCCCTTAAGGTCAGAAGCCTATCCCTCCCTGAGTTGGGGACCAACTCCCACAAAAGGGAACCCCAGTATTGAGGCCTAACCCTTCTCATTTGGAGTGCCCTCTCAAAGGCCCCTAGCCACTTATCTATGTCATCCCCCTCTACATAAGCAGGAACCACCCCCTTGGGTAATCTGGGGCAAACTCCCCCACCCATGGACACCTCAGCTTCTTTATCGCTGCTTCCATCTTTTTTTTCTTTGCTTGCCCACTTTTTCTTTTCTAGGGCAAGCTTATCTGCTTCCAAAGCTATGTAGGCTAGCTGGGCTTCCAGCTCTCTTTCCCTGATGGATGGGTTCTCTCCTCCTGAAAGGACCCTCTTCCTACCACTAGCTTTGGGTCTGCCCCTAGTGACTGTATCCAGTGAGGACCGTTCCTCCTCTTCCTCACTTGGGGTCTGATGCCCTCCCTCCCCTGAGTGGTTAGAGTTAACATCTTCTTCTTTTTCTTCCTCCTCTGGAGCTTCCTCTGTCTCTACCTCTTGGGCCTCAGCCCATGCTGTCAGGGATTTAATCAGGATTTCCTTCCTGAGATTAGTGGTTGCAGGCAACCCCCTCTCAATACACAACCCCCTAAGCTGGACTACTGTCAGTGTGGGTAGGCTAGCCAGATCAAGCTCCATGGTTCCCTAGTTTTGTGTCAACAAAAACTTTTTGCAAAAATTGGAAACAAGAATTTAGAAAAATTACAAAAATTCAATAATTGAAATTAATCCAAATTAATTAATAAAAAAAAAAAAAAATATTAAAAATTAAAAACAATTTTTGCACTAGGACAATTTAAAGGATTTTTAATTTGTTTTATCTAAAACTGTAACGTGATATTGAACACAAGTACAGGATCCCGTCGCTGCTTCCAATTATGTTGGAAAATGGGTTATTGGTAGGGCAGGTAGGTACCTACACCTAGCAACAAGCCACAAACCTCCACAAAAGTACAGTTAGGTCTCAGTAAATTAATCCCAGCTCTACCCTTGGTAGCTTGGCATCGAGCGTCAAGGCTTAACTTAGGAGACAAAGTGTAAAGCATTCAAATATCACACAACAGTAATTAAATAAAACACAGGAAACAGTTTAAAAATCCAAAACCAATTTATAAAAATAGCTTATATTTTTATCTTTAAAATGACACAAAAACGATTAAAATCGGTTCAGGGGAACCGGAGATATGAATTTTTAAAGTATTATTATTTTCTAGCGCATAGAAACAAAAAGCGCCAATCGGGTCATCTGGTTGCACCAGGACCGGGACAAAGTCAAACTTTCAGGCCGACCGCGATGGAGCCCTGCTCGGATACAGGTCGCGGGAAGCCTCGGTTAAAAAGTTACCTTCTGACTTAGTCTTTATTTTGAAGTTTTTCTTCACCGGGACGAACCTGCCAGTTGGATCCGACCTCCTGGAGCCCTTGTCCGGATACGCGAAGTCGGTTTCCTCGGTGGTGATTTCTACCTTCGGACTTAGTCGTTTTTTCGAGATGAAAATCCTTCGACCGGGGTAAACCTGGATCTTGATCCGACGTCCGTGGAGCCCTTCTCGGATACGATGGCTGGAAGGTCCCGGTCAACTTTTTACGTTCGGACTTAGTCTCTTTTTCGGATGTTTTTCTTGACCGGGACGAACCACGAAGTCAGGCCGGGTCGCGGTTGAGGCAAGCCGGCTAGAATTTCCGCGTCGAGTCGGTCACTTTATGGAGCTTTTTTCTAAAATTTCTCCAATCTTTTCCAAACTTCTGGGGCTTCACCCAGATGTTCTTTTAAGGTTCTTTTGGGGTCCACAGCTCACCCCAAGGGTCCAGAAGTTCTGTGATGGTCCTTGGGAAGTGCGGACTTCAACTCCCAGAGTGCACCTGGCGCAAACTCCTTTTTGGCCACTGGACAGTGGTCAGCTGGTCACTTTTTCAGGAGTTGGTGCAGGGGACTCTGGTTAGCAATTTTTCACCTGTAGCAAACAGGGAGTCCCTCCTTGAACCAGTGGAAGCCAGGCAAAGTCCTTCTTGTGGTGAAGCCCAAGTGTGCAGCTGGTGCAGTCTTTCTGAGTGCAGGGTCCAGCAGGGCAGTCCTTCTTCTCCTTGTAGTTCTTTCTTCTTGAAATTTGGTGGGGATCTGAGGCGTGGGTGCAGGTCTGCCAGTTTTATCCTTGCTCCTGGGTGAAAAGCAGGGGGGCCCTGGTCCTCCAATCAGGGACAGGGTCGTCCCCCTGTGATGACCACTTCCTGGGAAGTGTGGCAAAAATCCATCCCAGAAGGCAATAGTCTCTAAAAATCCAAAATGGATGAATCTGATTTTTGGAGGAGAGATCTGGCTGAGCCCACCCACTGGTGTGGCTAAAAATCATAAACACACCCCTCTCCTGCCCTCTCCTAATCTAATCAAGGGGGCACCTAGCTGTCTGGGGTTGCAGGATGTGGGGGTGTTGCTGGGTGCTCCAGATGTCCTCCTCTGCCTTTGAAGACCAGTTTGGCAGCCCTCCCCCTTCCTGCTTCCCCATCTGCTGAGGGGAGATTCTCTCCCCCAAGCACATTCCTTTGTGTGAAGTCAGGCCACTTCACACCTCATTAAAGTAGCCTGGCAGAAGCTGCTGCAGGCTGGCCAATCAGAGCACAGCAGCAAAAACAATGCAGAGCTGAAATTGGCAACTTTTTAGGTAAAGTCTAAACTTTTTACCTGCACTAGTTATATTAAATCCAACAACTGGAAGTTGTGGGATTTATTATAACAATCAATTTGATACCAAATTCTTGGCATGTAACATTTAAGGAGACTTTAAAATTTAAAATAAAGTCTGCCCATTCTAGCCTATGAAGGCCATTTACTTCAATGAGGGAAAAACGAATTTGGCTGTTTTTACCTCACCAGGGCTTATAAATCTATTTTTATAAAGTCCCTGCTTATAGTTACATGGCACCCAGCCCTAGGGGCACATAGGGCACACCTTAGGGGTGACTTATATGTAAAAATAAGGTAGTTTAAGACTTTGGAATTACCTTTAATTCCAAAGTCGAATTTGCATATAACTTTAATTTAAAAGCAGCCAGCAAGGCAGGCTTGCTTTTAAAATGACACTGGGCACCTCAGCAATGCACCTAGGTGTGCACCACCTATGCTGTGGTCCCTAAACCTACATGCCCTACCATATACTAGGGACTTATAGGTAGGTTAACTTAGCCAATTATAATTAGCCTAATTTGCATATCCATTTTACACAGAGCACAGGCCCTGGGACTGGTTAGCAGTACCCAGGGCACCATCAGAGTCAGGAAAACACCAGCATAAAGTGGAAAATGGGGGCAAAAAGTTAGGGGGCCTCTGCAATCAGCCCCAGTTTCTCACAAGGGGTCATCAGCTTGCAGACCTTAGAAAGATGAAGCTGTAGATAATTCCCACACGGTGAAGTATTTGTTTTGCTTTGCATTCAATATCTTATAAATATAACCTGCTGTGTATATTGCAAACTGATATATTTTGTTTGATTAACGCGGACTTGAAAGCTACTAATTCGTCATTCATAAATATTGTGGTTGGGGAAGAATTAACAACAATAAAAGTCTTCTTTGACCTCAGAAGTGCATTTCTGTTGTGTTATGTTAGTGCTTAGAAACTAAATAAGAGGAAAGCACTACAACTGTGATGCCTTTATGACTGAGAAACCTCAGCACACATTAGCCTAACGGTGTACCTCATTCTTTCTGTTTGTGTGCGTTACCTATTTGTCGCATTGTAGAAATGTATAGTGACACCATGTGATGCAAGTGTATGTCAAAACTCAAAATGTGTTCCTTCATCACCAATAGGTACAGACACATGTGTCTGTTTACAGACCCCTGGTAGATCTGACCACCATGGAGGAACGTCACATCATCATTACCTACCGACTTAATCAAGCTATAATCCTTGACCTCTGGGCAGTAATGGATCCTGTTCTGAAGCCAGCCAATTGGAATCAGCATGCCATACCTACAACTGTGCAGGTGCTATCTATGCTCCATTTTCTGGCCACAGGCTCAATTCAACAGTGGGCATGGCTGCAGGGGTATCTCAGCCAATGTTCAGCCACATCCTCTCCAATTTCCTAGATGTATTTGTTCAACACTTGCAAAATTATGTCCAGTTTCCCCCAAGGGATGATCTCACCGCCATCAAATCTGGATTCTACGCTTTTCCTAATATCCCCATGTGATAGGTGCCATTGATAGAACCCACATAGCCATCATACCCCTAAGAATGAATGAACAGGTGTATAGGAATCGTAAGAACTATCACTCCATGAATGTCCAATTGGTGTGTACTGCTGATCAATACATTTCACGTCAATGCAAGGTTCCCAGGATCAGTCCATGATTCATTTGTCCTCAGAAACAGCAGTGTGCCACACATGATGGGACAACTACAGGGGTACAGAGCTTGGCTCATAGGTGAGTGTGTATGACACTGGATCAGTTACATGGTTGACAGGCAGGCTGTATGCAAGTAAAATGTGTGTGTTCAAGTCTTCTTTCGCCCACTTTTGCAGATGAATCTTGCTACCCCAACATCAATAGCTCCTGACCCCTGTGAGGAATCCCAGGACAGATGCAGAGAGGAATTATAATGAGGCCCCTGGTCGTACTAGGAGGGTGATAGAGCGCACTATAGGACTCCTGAAAGCAGGATTTAGTTGCCTCCATCTCTCTGGTGGATCCCTCTGCTATGTCCCTGACAAGGTGTGTAAGATAGTGGTGGCCTGCATGCTGCACAACTTGGCTGTAAGGAAAGCTATCTCATTTCTGGAAGAGGAGGGTGCTGTCCAACCAGCCTTGCAAGCTCAGAGGAAGGATGAGAGTGATGGTGAGGAAAAAGAGGGGGAAGATATCAACTCCAGGACCGAGCTAATCTGGCTATACTTCCAGTGACTCTTAGGTACTGTTCTATGATGCTGATGTCTTCACTGTATTGTTTCAGTCTGACTCATGTAATTTGTACTGTGGTGTCCTTTGCCATTGACAATGCAAAAATAATGACTGAAGTGGCAGATGACAGTGCACGCAATGGTATGTACACTACAGTGTGTTGGATCCCCTCCTGCAATAAAAGTGGCATTATGATGGTAACTGGCTCATGCATTCACATTCACAATAAATCTCTCATATTGATTAAGGACATATATTTTGAGTGCACAGGTGTATTTATTCAATATCAAAATATACTGAGCGTTGGGACAGTGAAAGGGAGTGGCACATGGTGAACAACATACTCCGGTGTATATGATCAGCTGTTGGTTGCACGGGGGTATCGTCCATGGGGCCATTGAAAGATGGTGAGATGGCAGTGGCATGTCAACGAGGTAGCTCAGTGGCACACAAGGGAGACAGTTCAGGGCAGAGTCACTTCCTGGCGCTGGGCTTGGTCTTGGCTGGTGTTCCAGTGGGGTATCTGGGTCTGAAGGCACATTTGCGAATGTGCAGCTGGGATGCATGGGTAGGGGTGCTGATGTCCTGTGAGTCCTCTGGCAGTGCCACCAGTCCAGTGGATGCTGCAGATGTAGATGGCAGGGCAGTGTCCTGGCTAGTGGTAGGGGCCTGCAGGTGGGTGGAGGACTCTCGCTGGCTGTGGTACTGGTGCGGAAGCACCCCTGCAATGGATGCCATGGCGGCATTGAGCTGTTTCCATTGCTCCATGCCCTCCTGCCGGTGTGCCACTCTCTGCAGCCTCTGATTCTGCTCCAAGGTGGCCAGGATCTGGCCCATCTTGTCCTGGGAATGGTGGTATGCTCCCAGGACTTCAGATATCACCGCCTGGTCTGCTGCATCCATCCTTTGGCCACCCCCCTGGGCCACTGATGCCCTACCACTGGCCCTAGCCCCTTGTGCCCACTTGCAGTTGGCCCTTCATCATCCTGCCTGTTGGTGGGTGGAGATTCTGGCATCTGTACATGTGGGCAGCCAATCTGTGGCCTAATGACACTGGTGTGGGGTTATTTGGCCAGAGGTGATGTTGGTGGCTGAGTGTAAGGGGAGTCAGTGGTGTCCTGGGTGGGGCTTCTGGAGGGTGACTGTCCAGCGGTGTGGAATGAGCCAGAGATTTCATCTGTGTCCAGACATCCCTCTGCACTTTCCTGCGTGGGGACTCCACCTTCAGGCGGAGGACTGGCACTCCTTGACGTCTCTGCCTGGGTGGCATGGGTGGTGGTACCTATGTGTGAGAGAATAGAGATGTGGGTGTCCTGTACGTTTGTGTCAATTGCAGCACTGGTCAGCACTAATTGATGGTTAAATTCCCATGTAGTGGCATGCAAGGTGCATTTTGTGAGGGGGTGGAGGTGCATTGTGGGTGCTGGAGTGACACTGGGATTCCATGCATGGGTAGGTGACTGTGCACAGGGGGCTGGATGGTGATTTGTTTGGGGGATTGTGGGCATGCAGGGGACTTGGATGTGGGTGTGTGGGTGTTGTGGACTGGGCAGGGGATGGGGTCCTGGTGGTAGTGAGGGGCTGGGGTGATACATGCATCACAGGTGTGGTGACTGTTAAGGTATTTTAGGTGACTTACCCAAGTCCAGTCCTCCATTGAGTCCAATAAGGCCCTTTGGGTGCAGGCTAGCCAGGACCTTCTCCTCCCAGTCGGTGTATTCGGGGGGAGGAGGCGGGGGTCCACCACCAGTCTTCTTTACGGCGAAGTTGTGCCTGAATGCCATGGACCGAACCGTCCCACTAGGTCGTTCCATATCTCCCTGATATCCTCCCTTGTGCATGGATGGTTTCCCACTGCGTTGACTTTGTTGACAATCGTCTGCCATAGCTCCATCTTCCTGGCCATGGGTGTCTGCTGCACCTGTTCCCTGAATAGGTGTGGCTCGACCCTGAATATTTCATCCACCATGGTCCTTAGCTCCCTGTCTGTGAAGCGTGGGTGCTTAGGGGGTGCCATGGTGTGTGTTGTGGGTGGTGTGTTGTAGGTGTATTGGTGAGGGTGCTGTTGTGTGGTTTGCTGTCTGGCTTGTGATGGTGGTTGAGCAATGTATGTGTTTTGGTGGTATATTTGTGTGTGTGACTTGTGTGATGGTTAGTTCAGTATATGCGTGTTGTGTTGTCAATATCTGTTGTGCTATTGGCATTGCAAAGGATTGTGGGGTGTGAATGTGTGTGTTTTATAGTGTTGTGGATGTATGTCAGGTGTGTGTTTTTCAAACTTGCCAATGTGTGCATTTGTTGTTGGCGGGTCCCATTGCTGGCTGTGGCAGTCCGTACTGCCAATGGTCATTCGACATTCACTGTCCGCCAAGCTGATTTGTGCATCATTATTTGGTGGGTGGGGGATTTGTCTGCATGGCGGTGGCGGGGTGTGGTGTACTCCCTTTCTGCCGTTGTTGGCCCTGGTGGTGGGTGGAGGTTGCAGGATTTTTGTCTTTTTGGCATCATTATATGGCGGTGTGCAGTTCACCGCCACTGGTGGTCTTTTGTTCACCGACAGCAAGGCGGTCAGCGGTGATTGCCACTAAGTTCATAATGAGGGCCTTAGACAGAGAGCATATGCACTTTAGCACTGGTTAGCAGTGCTAAAGTTCCCAGAGTCCTAAAGCCAACAAAAACTAGTCAGAAAAAAGAGGAGGCAAAACGTTTAGAGATGATCCTGCAAAAAGGGCCAGGTCCAACACCTACCTACTCTACTAATTTTCTACATGAAAGCAAATAGCAGTGGTAGCCCTAATCAGCCCCTCTAATCCCAGGAAGGAAGCCCAATCCCCATACCTGTGTTCAGAAGGAAAGAAGCGGTGTGTTAGTCTGCTGGGAGTCCTCACATGCAGACGAAGGGGAAGCATGGAGTTTCAGCAGAAATTGCAAAAACATGCAGCATGTTATGGCAGGCTGGCTGGAATGTCCCCTCTAAGGTGGTGGGGGCAGCATGTTGTTTTATAATAAAACATTTTATTGTTCTAAGAACTACCCTGAAGTGACACATATTTTTATGTGTAGGGTAGACATGTTGACGTTTACTTGTTCAAAGATGGACGCCGTTGTATATAGGGACTATTATTCCCTTTTTTTAGTCAGTTTTTAGTGTCTACCTCTTTCGGACACTGGTGTTCCGTGTTCCGGGGAGATACTGTTTAAAACCTCCCGGGTGCACGTAGCCTCCGTATTCAGGCACGCGACATCGGGCAGGTACACTGTGGACCCCAGGAAGACTAGAAGTAAGTTCTGCTACCAGCACTTATTTTCGCGTATACTTGCTGGCCTGGACCTCGTTTTTTCGACGGACATTTCTAACTTTTGGCAGTTACCGAGCTGCCCGCAATTGCGCTACCAGTTATCACTGGTAAGCGCTTCCAAGCTAAACTCAAGCTTGCTATTTACTCAAGTGTATTTCCAGACATGCGGGTGCCCCCGCATGCCTGTATTTTTATTGCACCTACTCAGAGCAAATCCCTGACGACTATCAGAGTCGAAATACATTGAACGTTGTGGTTTAGACTCATGCATACTCTGTTCTTTTCTTTTTGTATACCGGCTGATACTACGATCACCACGGGGATTGTACATGGTTCACAATCTTATACTTGTTTAATCCCCTTTTTACACAATGACATTTTGAATTTATTCAGACAATGTTATAGGTTTTTTGTTGAACTTCACCTAGTGGCGATGTATATATGTTCACAGATACTAATTGTTATTCTATCACTCGACTATATATTTTTTTACTGCTATTCCTTTACATGTAGTGAAGTCTCCTTTGGTCTGAGGTGTACGTGTCCCTATGATGCCTTGTCTCCACACGGGATGGTAAGCCTTTCATGTCATGTCTAATGTGCCTGACTATGTGTTCGGGTTAACGATGTTTACCACGTTCATGATTGTTGATATTCTTTTCTCCTGACACCAATGAATGTCTGCTTGTTTTTGTTTCTGTTTCTGTCTTTTATACAGGGCGACTTACCAATCGACTGACTGTGACAATTAGTCTACGTACTGTAAGTGACCTTTTAGCACTTACTGTTTGGTTTTCTAGGAGAAGTTACAATTTATGGTCCTGATGAAGCGCCAGTGGATCAATTTCTGACCGCATAGGCGCGAAACATGTCGACCTTACAGCGTTAGGACAGAGTACATCTCCTCCTTTCCCTCTTTTAGGAGTACAGGGGACATCACTCCCTTCAAATACTGCTTTATTCTTTTTTAATCTTGGCCTGATCCCCTTTTTTTTTTGAGCAATTAAATTGAGACACTGGGTGTTCATAGCCAATTTTAACACATATTTCACTCTCCTTTTCCTTGTCAGCACGTACTGCAGACACCACTGGATCTGCGATACTATCTTCGGTATAGAGCCACCACCACTTGTGTGGTGGCCCGTCAGATGTTGCAGTGCCGGTCTGACGAGGAGTTAGCCCAATGATGATGCTTTGCGTCTTATTTGATGCTTGAGGGCACTCCTACTATTTCACCGATATTTTTTCGTCCTTATCGACAGATTTCTTTGGAACAGTGTACTCTTTTCATTTATAGGTTCATGTTTAGGGAGAACGTACACTGGACCATGAACCTCCCTGTCCCTCTCCTTTTCTTAGGCAAAACATGTGAGCTATTTCTGATGCACTGATTCTCAGGGACACCTGTCTGAAAGCATTCAGTCATTATTTTTTAAAATTATAGAAGTCTGTGGCAAAGACTAATTCTGTCAGGAAACACAGCCAGCTGCTGGTGAGATAAGTGAAAAGGCTACTGTAAGAGAAGCATCTGACAACTCTCAATTCTGGGGTATTTCTCTTCACTTAACTGTTCAGGATCCATTACGTGATTATGTAAGCGCAGGAATTTCTTGTCTACAGGTGTGTGGCGTAAATACAGTTTGGCAAGTGAGTGTTGTACACCATTCCTACAGCTGGGAGAGTTTGTGAAAATTACTCATTCTATCAGGAAACACAGACAGTTTCTGAAGAGATATGTGAAACTCCTTTCCTTGAATGTCGAAAGGCAGCTGTATAAGAAGCATATAAACTTTAACTTCTGAGATATTTTTCTAAATTTGACAATTCAGACTCTACTACGAAATTAAATAAACGCCGGAATTCCTATCAGCAGAGGGGGTAAAGTGAATTTGGGTAGGCAGGCGAAAACTGTACAACATTTCTGATGCACTGTTTCTCAGCAACACCCGCTTGAAAACATATAGCCATAATTTTAAAAACCCAGATGTCTGTCACCATTTACAATGTTAATATCTACCTACTTTGTGAGTCAATTGGATATCATATTTGATTACTAAGCTCTACTTATTTATTGTCTTCTCTAACATTAAAATATAACAGTATGGCCAGTAGCAAATCTAATAGAAAGCCTTTGTTTATACAAATAGTAGGGAACACTGTACCTCCAGGCACGTCTACTATTGTCCCACAAGACATTGCTTCTATGGACCTTATTTTAAAAGAGATCTCTGCCGTGGGGCAAAGATTGGGATCTATGGATGTAGAAATTTCAGATCTCGCAATAGAAATGAAGACAATACGGATGGATCTAAACTCTTTTCATACCAAAGTGGACATTTTAGATCAAAGAACCACTTTTTTGGAAGAGAAATTAGATAATGCAGAGTATTGGGGTCCGGATATCTGGCACCTAAAACAAAAAGTTATAGATTTGGAAGACAGGGCCCGAAGAAATAACATTCGTTTTTATGGAATTCCAGAAAAAATGGAAGTCAATAATGATGTGAAGAACTTGCAACTAACGTTAATACCGCGGCTACTGAACATATCTTTTGAGCATCCCCTTGAGTTGCAGAGAGCTCACAGAATTCGATCAAGAACTTCAACTTCAACTCTTGAAACTAGACCTAGATCGATTATAGCATGCCTCTTACGTCATGAACAGGTCCGCCAAATATTAATAGCTGCTCATAAACATGGTCCGTATGACTTGGAAGGCCATAAAGTATTTATTGTTGCAGACTTCTCCACTGAAACCAATGCCAAATGAAAAGCGTTCCTGCAACTTAGGCCAAGACTTCGCAAATGGGATATCAAATATGGTCTTTTAGAACCTGCCACAATGTGGATCACAATGGATGGGAACTCAAGGGATTACACAGATCCTGAGGATCTGGTACGCTTCCTGGACAGTTTGGATGACCAACATATGGACTCAACGCCACTGGACAAAACATCTATGAATAGTCCGCTTCAATTACAGAAAGATCCACAAAGCCATTGCACCAGTAGATTACACGTCCGTACCTTTAAGAAACAGTTTGACAGAGATAAAGCAGTCCACTGCGTAAAGTCACTCACACAGGAAAATCCCAGAGACAAATTGAGATAACCTCTAAAGTCACCCACGTCTTTTAATAAAGTAAATGATGCTCAACCTTCCACTATCACTTCTTCCAGCTAGATGAGTATATTTATACATGCTATGTATTAATATAATGTTATTACTGTTTTACTACAGTTATTAATTCTGATGGATATGATTTATATCCTATTCTCATATATTGCTGTTCAATAACCATGTACATTTCCTACTGTATTTGTATTTGCAGATTTTCTCTTGGATAGATTTTATAGCTCCATGGAGTGGTTTTTCTTATAATCTATTGACCATGAGTGGTTTTCCTTTCCTCCCCTCCAGAGTCTGGGTTTCGAATTGAGGTTTAGACCCACCGACGAAAGATACATATTATTTGATCTGCAGTGTTCTTTTACATTCTAGCACTATACTCCAGATTTTATTTTATTTTTTCCTCCAGTAAGTTCTCATTATCACATTACCATATAATTTATCTACTTCCTTTTACCTTTTTTAGCATTTTGACTCTGTTTCAGACAGTACAAATATACTGTAACATTTTTAGTCATCATCATGACAACAAGTCCTATGCAAATGGTCTCTCTCAATGTCAATGGCTTTACTAATTACATTAAAAGGAAGAAAATTCTTTCCTATTTAGCCTCCAAACATACTGACATTGCTCTCATCCAGGACACTCATCTATCTGATATAGAATCAGAACAATAAAAATAAGATTGGGTAGGCCAGATTCTTTACAGCTGCAAATCCCCTTCTCACACATCAGGAGATGCTACATCCCACACTGCTACTAGAAAAAGTGGTGTAGCCATTCTAATACGGAAAACACTGCAATGCCAAATACTTCAGTCATGGTCAGATGAGGATGGTAGATTTGTTTTAGCGAAGCTTAAAGTTGGTAACAATATATTAGGAGTGGGTTCCAATTATGCCCCTGTTGGGACTAAAGCCCCCCTTTTCCTTCTTCTAAATAGAATTCTAACAGAAATGGGAATTTCCAGAATAGTTTTGGGAGGCGATTGGAATCTTGCGCCAGATGTGATCTTAGACAGAACAGGTCCCCTGGACACAACTCATGGTAGGGATAGAGATCATACTGGGAGACATCAGAGAAGATCATGGTTTGATCGATATCTGGTGATTACTACATCCATCAGATAAGGGGTTTACATATCACTCGACAGTACATGATTCCCATTTTAGAATAGATTACTTCCTTATTTCACATTTTATTACACCACAAGTACTAGATTGTGATATTTTAGAAATTGCACTGTCAGATCACGCTCCTATCAGTCTCCAGCTTGATTGGGGTCTGAAACGCCCTTGTAGGAAACCATGGCGATTAAACATATTGCGCTACAAACTACCGGCAAAAAAGTCACAATTACAGTCACATTTGACTACTTATATGAAAGATAACAAAGGATCAGTTTCTTCTCCACAAATCTTATGGGCAGCCGCAAAAGCCACTATTAGGGGGCAAATAGACAAATAAACGCAGAATAGACCAACAGGCCATTTTGGAAAATGATATCAAAACACTGACACATACTCATTTTAGTAATCCAACTGAAGCTTCCAGATGCAGATTGGAAAAAGCTAAGATGGAACTTAATACACTATATACTTCCAAAGCAGAATATATGCTATATAGACTTAAGGCTCGCAATTATGAACAAGGAGAAAAAGCAGGCCGTTTACTAGCGGCACGATTAAAACAGCGAGAAGCTATGATAGCTATTCCAGCTATATATAACCCTGAGGGTAAACTAATAACTGAGACTCAAGCAATAGCTAATACGTTTGCAGATTATTTTACCAAGTTATATAGTTCAGAAGTTGATGATGACCTCCTCAAAGAACAGGAATTCTTTGATAAAATAACACTCCCCTGTCTCAATGAACAGGACCGGCTCATACTGACTGGCGAAATAACAAAGGATGAAATTGCGCAAGCAATCTCCAGTCTCCCATACAATAAAGCACCGGGAGAAGATGGTTTTCCTGGGGAATTTTACCGTTGGGTAAAACCAGAAGCAATAGATGCCCTTTATGAGGTTTATACAGAAGCAGAGGAAACTGGTAGTCTCTCTTCACTCTCAAATAAAGCTATCATAACTGTCCTTCCCAAACCTGAGAAAGATCCATTATACTGCAGTAACTATCGTCCGATTTCTCTTCTGAATACAGATTCAAAGCTGTTAGCCACCATTCTTGCCAAAATACTCAAACAAGTTATCTCTAAACTCATACATAATTCTCAAGTTGGATTCATGCCAGGCAGAAACTCTCGTAGCCATCTCCGCACTTTGGCTCACATACTTTGGTTTTCCAAGGATGCTGGAGAAGACAGAGTTGCATTATCCTTAGATGCCGAGAAGGCCTTTGACCGCATTGAATGGAGCTATATGTTCCGTACTTTGCGTAGGTTGGGATTAGGTGATGATTTTATCTCTAAGGTTAAATGGTTATACAAGACACCATCTGCACAAGTGAATTGTGGGGGTTTCCTTTCAAAAACCTTTTTAGTGCAAAGAGGTACCCGCCAGGGTTGCCCTTTATCTCCCCTTTTATTTCTTCTTGCACTTGAACCACTGGCTGCAGCAATAAGACAGTGTTCACAAATAGCAGGCATTCCTACACCAGCAGGCATCTCAAAACTACTTCTATACGCGGATGACATATTACTCACACTTACAGATCTACCTACTTCACTCTCGGCACTCATGTCTACTATTTCTCACTTCTCAAACATTTTTGGATACAAAGTCAATTGGAATAAGAGTGAAGCTCTCCCGTTGTCCTTGGGCACAACAAAAGCAGCTATCTTAGGCTACAATTTTCAATGGAAAGCGGATCGCCTGAAGTATCTAGGTATTTATATCAACACTGGTTTAGAACGTATGATTCAAGATAACTTAGATCCACTCATTGCTAAAACGAAGTCAGAATATGAAAAATGGTCTCATCTTAACCTGTCCTTTTGGGGTAGAGTCCAGGCAGTGAAAATGATTATAGTGCCTTGTTTCACATATGTTTTAGGTATGTTACCTTTGACAGTTAAAATATCAATACTGCAAGACATTGACAAAGGTATTAAAACCTTTATTTGGGGATCTCTGAGACCTAGACTCAAAAACTGATTGCTCACAGGCGATCTGGTGGCCTTAGTTTACCATGCATTTAACATTACTATACAGCCCTCCATTTATCTCAATTGGTTTATCTTTGGCCAATACAGGATGACCCCCCACTATGGGTTCTTATTGAAAAGCAATCTTTACAGGTATCTTCAGGTTTGCAAATGTTTTATACTCATAAATCGCCTGCTTTACAAAGTTCTAACCCTATTATTCAGTCTATGCTTAAGATTTGGATACACTCCCACAAACTCTTTAAGAGTAATCCAAGGCTACATAATAAGGCTCCCATATGGCATAACGCTGATATTAGAATAGGGAAACAGACAATTTCCTGGGATACATGGGAGAGAGCAGGTATTCTAATGCTGGATCATTTATTCACTTTAGAAGGCGAGCTTAAAACATTTACGATGCTTCAGATAGAATTTCAACTCCGTAGCTCTCAAAAGGGGAAATACTTACAATTGAAACAAGCTCTACTTAGTAGACTAGGACCATTTCCGTGGATACCTGAGGATTCCCCAGTCGTACAATACTTAAAAACTTGGGGGAAATTGAAAGGAGCGGTCTCTGGATTTTATAATCTCATTGTGCATAAACAACATTCATCACCATTACTAGCACAACTCCACGTCAAATGGCAAGGATTACTTAATGTAGCGTATTCCAATGAGGACTGGACGGATGTTGTTATGAACATGGATAAAGGAATCAGAGAGGCAAGAATGAAATTTACTCTTTTCTAAATTCTTCATAATTGGTACTGGTCACCACAAAAACTCAAGGCAGCAGGTTTACTACACCATTCTACCTGTTGGAGGTGTCCTCATGAGGACTGTGATATCTTACACATTTTATTTCGATGTCCAGTTTTGACAGAATACTGGTCTTCTATAACTTCCTCTATACACAGAGCTATTCATGTGCCCATTCCTTTAACAGAAAAATTAGTTATATTACATGATGTTACTGATCTCCCAAATCTAACAAACCATACAAGACGATTGATTGCTATTGCACTCACTGTAGCAAAAGTTTGTATATTACGACATTGGAGAACACCACAACGTCCTACGCATGATGAATGGCTCATTGAAATGTTTAACATGGCATCATATGAAAAGCTGATTTACAGATTGCAAGATAATGTTGGGATTTTCATCCATATTTGGAAACCCTTTCTAGCTAATACATATTCTATTAATATTCACACGTAAACTTTTTCTCATTCTTTGTCTCCTATCTTTATTAAGACATTTTTATTATTGTTTTGAGTCATGCTGTTATTAAGACAATTGACATCTCACCCATTAACACTGTTATTTTAAGTAGGACTTACTGTTCACCAATTCAACACTGTTGAATTGGCAGGAATATCTCCATTTGAAACGTTATGTATGTGGATTTGTATGATATTACTATCTCGACTGTCTTCTAGCAACCTATAATATATGGTTTAATACATATTGCATAATTTTTTCTTTCCAGATTTTCTGTTATAGGTCTACTTCTAAGAGTTAATGCACAGTTGGATGCCTTATAAATAATCTCATATATTGCATTTATTGATATATGTATAATTATGTTTGTTTTTTTGTGTTTAGAAATCTGAGAAGTTAATATTTCATAATATTTTTCATATATGGCCATAATTTGATGTATTGTTTCTCTATTTAACACAGTTTGTATATTGACATGTGCTTCTCAATAAACATATACAAAAAAAAAAAAATGTGCATGTCTGATAATGAACCCTCATTGAGAACATCAACATATCTGCCTCAAAAGAAGGTATGTGCTGCATAGCAAGAGACACTTCTGGTGCATGTCTGAATGGGCACCACAAACATCGAAAGACAGGTTGCATGAAATTCATAACTGGTCTGAATGACAAAGACCAGTTGGACTACAATTCTTCGATGAGTGGTGCTCAGAAATACTGCATCATGCATTCATGACACAGTTCAGCTGGTGGAAGGTGCCAACAGTCCTCCTTGTTGAGATGAGGCAGCCATTGTGAATGAAAAACAGCCACAGCAAAATGCCAGCAATTAATACCAAACTAACAGGGAGTTCCCCCCAAAACACTTGAAAATATTGAGTGTATGGTTGAAGGTATTATTCAAAATATAGAGAAGGTGTTGACAAAACCAGAAGTGACAGCCTTAAAGAAATGTGCAATCCCAGCATGTTAGATGCATTAAAAGTGCCATTTATAAGTTCACCAAAATGTTTTGGAAAGTTTGTATTTAAAAGAGACTGTATATGTGTGGATGACCTCACCACTTGAAGAGCATAGGTCTTATGGGAAGATGTGAGAGCCATATGTTTTTGAAACAAAAGTGCTTTCAGTCAAAATGTACATTTGGAGTAGAAATAGGAGACCACATTTCTGCTACTTTTTTCTCCAGCATGGGGCGAAAAAGCACATTTCACCATCAAGTCACAATTTGGGAGACTGAAACTACATAGGCCATTCCAGGTCACATTCCACAACAGCTTTCTCCATTCAGCATCACATAACTCCCATTCGAGAGCACCTGAAACACCGGACAAATCAAAGGGACAGGTACTCCCTTCAGATAAAAAGCTAAATTTGCAGCTGACGCATTCCATGCTCTGTGCAAGGACAGCTGTTTACAAAATATTGAATGACTTAACAGAATTCTTACCTTCACTTCCACTAAGAAAGACCTCTTTCATGTAATTGAAATATTTGTACATAAAGGGAAGCTCCCACACCTCATGGGTATAATTATGTCCTAGCTTTTCAAATCTGCCTACATGAATGTGCTTCAAACACGAGGTGAACTGAAGGTTTGAAATGGGCAGATTGATAACCCTATGTAGTAACCAAACTGCAGATGGTATTTCTGCCACAGTGAAAGGCAACTTTTCTAACCTCTTGATGTTTAACATAATATAAGTTGCTTCTTTCTTGGCCATCATTTGTTGTTTTTGCGTCAAGTTAAATGCAAAAAACAGATCCCTGGAACTAACAGGTTGCCAGGGTACGTGACCACTTTTCAGAATTTGTAACTTCCAACCTAACTGCAAAATGGACCTAAGTTGACTCTGTCCATGGTGTACAAATGATATATCATTTTGTATGATGTCAATTGCAGATGAAACAATATTGTTTAGGGTGAAAATGCAGTTGGACAAATTGTTCATACCATTATCAATAACGGCTAGATCTTTCTGGATGTTTTCCTGATCTATTTGCCTCAACTGGGCAGAGACTTCTTTTTGTGAAAGTTTCCAAATCTTGGTCTGTATTGGATGCAAGAAGAGCTTTGTGCATGGTTTTCTAGGACCTAACATGAAATTGTGTAAGTCTGTTTTTTCTGACAGGAGACTAAGGTGTTCTTTAACAACTGCTAATGTCGAAGATTTCAACCATTGTTGACGTAATTTTCCCAAGCTATATGGGGTGATGATACCAGAATGTTGCTGTGAGAGAGTCAGGTCAACTCCCTCTGAAACACCCTGTGGAGTTTACGTAGCACGCATGACAAACATTTGTGACTACCGGCCACAATAACCAACCGTTTGGACATGAAAGTGTTGAATTAAGTGTTCCATTCTGGACCCACCCATTGAGCTGTTCTTCAGTGACATTTAAAATATTTTGCCATTGGTCAAATGTAGCTGGTGACGGAATACTGGGTGCATTAAATTCCTTAATCTTTTATAATCCTAAAGAACTTGTTTGTTGTACAGCTTAATTTAAAAATATAATTTACAATGGAATGAGACTCTAAACAAAGCTTCCCATTCATGTATTTGCCAATTTCTCGTTCCCCACAGACTCTTTAAGTCAGTGAACTTCAACCTATATTCAAATCCTTCAATAGCCAAATGGGAAACAAAAGAATCAGAATAGATTCATTTGGTGTATGTTAGCAGGACATTCTTCAATTCTATAGACAGTTTAAAATAATAAGATTCAGAATCTTTAACATCATACCCAGTAAAATATACAAACTTTTCTACATATGTTTTAAAACTCCCCACTGGCTGAGTTGGGCAATGTTCCCATTGTGTGTAATTGTAACCAGTTCTCAGGGTGCTGGCTTTATGTATATAGTGTTGTCTGAAGTGATGGTAACAGAAAGTCTTCCTATAATTTGCTGTTGTTTGGTAAACATCTTGACTTTCAAAAACACAGTATGGTATTCAAGCTCAGAAAGCATAGAATCAACTGTTTTCACATCCCAATCACCAGAAACCACCCTAGGTATGATTATGTCATTCATAGAGACTTTGAATACATATGTAATTTGAATCATTTCTGTTGGCCAGGTTACATTTTGAAGAGGCACATCCTGACTGGCAGTGAGAGGGGTTTGGGAACTGCTCAAGAGTTCTTGTGGTCTACTGTGTAGGACTGGCCACATGGTGTAACTTGACATTGTCAATTGATACAAAGCGGTTTTATTTTTAACCAGGCAGCGGTGGTAGAATGACAGTTCTGCTACTGTGTATTCCCAGGACTGGAGCAGGTGTTCTATGTGCAGGGCCAAATTCCTTCTTAACAGCAACCTTTTCACACACTATATCCCCAAATTTTGTAATTCAGCTGATGGATGTTGTTGGTGAACCCGTCATTATCAAAGTGGTGGCATATGCAGATGAGTTTTCATCATGGAACTGTTGTAATCCCTGCAAGACAGTGACAATTTCATTTATGTCTAAAGGTGTGTCTGCCGTCACTGCGCCAGGGCCATCAAGATCTGGGGCATACATAGGTTTTCCGAACAGACCCTCATATGGGATGCACCCTCCCCAGGACCTTCTGGGCAGATTAGATAGTGCTTTCTGGACTCCATATAGGTTTCCCTGGGATGATAGGGAGACAAGAAATTGGGTTGGACACCTATTGTCGCCGTGGTGTCCCTGAATGCCCTAGAAACAAAACCATGGTCCTGGTCTGAATGGAGTACCACAACTGCATATGTTGCGATGAAGACTTACAAATCTTTAGTAACAGTTAGAGCGTCAGCTGATCATTGTGGCCATATCCATAGAAATCTGGAGCAAGAATCAACAATGACTAAGATATATTTGTCGGCACCATCAGGTTTTAGGAGACCACAATGGTTGAGGTACACACATTGTAGTAGCTAATTGGAAATTAGGAGTGGTGTCTGTGGTGGGCGTTTCGCTGTGGACCCTCATATTTGTTGGCAGATGTCACAACAAAAGACATACCATCTGGTCTGTTTAAATGGACCTGGCCACCAATAGTGTTTTTGCAATAATTAAATTGTAGCTGCCACACCTGCATGGGCAGAAGCAAGCCCTTCATGCGCTTAGTTTTTTTATATCTAATCTTTGGTCTTGGTTGGGGATTACACAATCACCCACCCCTGGAATGGTTGCAAATGCAACATTTGGAGCACCTAGATGGTAGGAATGTTTGGCAGGATATGCCTTTGGCAAGGCCTTGCTGTCAGCCAGAGCTTTTACAGAAGCCAATGTTTCATCATCCAACCTCTTCCTAGAATGAGTAATTGCAGCAACAGGAGCCGTGGCTGCTGCTAAAATGGCTGCTTCATCAGCCAAAGTGTCTCCTGCAACTTGTATTCCTACATGTTGCTGGCCCATTGTCTGTACTACATGGGAACTTGGCAACGTCTCCTTTAGATCGACTACCTTCCCCCAGTCTGTGTTCAATGGTGTTCCCTTTTGAATCTCTGAACCCATTCTGCCCCCAGTAATGCAGGTATTCATTAAAAGGGTAGGCACATAATATTACGAATAATACGAATCACACACAGTGAGTGTTACAATTCCAGGGTCCGTATGTTTGAGTGTCAATAATAGAGCCTTAAGCTCAGCCTATTGTGCAGTGTAGTCCCCTAAGGTCTGTGTATATGTATTTTAGGAGTGGAACTTGCCGTTCCTCATGAATTCGCTCACAGCAGCACAAGTGGCGAAGTATTGCTGCTTGGTGCCCACTGCTGTTAGATCCCTGCAATCAGGTGCTATATATTGGCAGAAAAAAACATTGGAAATATCCAAGGTTGTTTTGTATTGTTGCCCACTAAATTGCTGATGAGTGCACTGTGCATTTTATATAGCAAATGTGCATGTGTGACTGTTTAAATGTCTATAACCGAAGACTATTCTGTATGAATGGTCCGGCTTAGCTATGGGGAACAAAGGGTTGTTCATTGATGATGTGCATGGTTCTATTACACCCTGGTACTCAAGTTGTGAGAGTATTTCTCTAATTGTGCTTTAGCTTTATGTTTTATTATATGGTATGGTAAATTTAAAATCTGACCCTAACTATAATGTCCCTGTAACCTAGAATTCCGATACTATGGGGGTCATTCTGACAAAGTCCCGCCGTCAAAATACCGCTGCGCGGTCAAAAGACTGCCGCGGTAATTCTGAGTTTCCCGCTGGGCTGGCGGGCGACTGCCAGAAGGCCGCCCGCCAGCCCAGCGGGAAACCCCCTTCCATGAGGATGCCGGCTCCGAATGGAGCCGGCGGAGTGGAAGGGGTGCGACGGGTGCAGTTGCACCCGTCGCGATTCCCAGTGTCTGCTTGGCAGACACTGAAAATCTTGGTGGGGCCCTGTTAGGGGGCCCCTGCAGTGCCCATGCCATTGGCATGGGCACTGCAGGGACCCCACAACACCCGTTACCGCCAGCCAGGTTCTGGCGGTCAAAACCGCCAGAACCAGGCTGGCGGTAAGGGGGTCGGAATCCCCATGGCGGCGCTGCCTGCAGCGCCGCCATGGAGGATTCCCTAGGGCAGCGGGAAACCGTCGGGACACCGCCGGTTTCCCGTTTCTGACCACGGCTGTACCGCCGCGGTCAGAATGCCCATGGATGCACCGCCAGCCTGTTGGCAGTGCATCCGCGGTCCCCGGCCCTGGCGGTTGGAATGACCCCCTATGTCTTCTGCCAAAAGTTCACAAATTCAAGAGTAATTCCCCAGGCAGACCTATAGTCTCCTCCATAGGCAACCTATTGGGCAATACCTCTAAATATAATGATTTCTTTCTGATGCCTTTTGTCGAAGCCTTGCCATCACATATTGCTGATACTAGGGATTTTTAAGAAGATCGAAGATATGCATTGGGACCCAGAGTATTTACTGATAAACCTAGATGTGAAATCGTTGTACATGACCATATGCCACGCTGATGGTATAAGAGCTTACAATCACTTTTTACGAGCTAGACCAGTGAGTCTATCCTTATACATAAGATGCTGTTAGAAATTATTACATTTTGCCTTAACAATAATATTTTTCTGTTTGACAAGATCCTGTGCAGAAAGGAATAAGGAACTGCAATGGGCAACAGCTGCGCCCCCAGCTACGTGAACTTGTTCATGGGCTGGTGGGAAAAGCTGGTGTACAGAGCACCGGAATCTAAACAGGCAACGGACAGAACTTTTTATGGTTACATTTCATTGATGACTTATTTTTGATTTGGCAAGTAAGTGAAATGGAGGCTAGAGACTTTGTGACTAACCTGAATGACAACAATCTCAAATTGGGATTTACAGCAAACTAAAGTACTAACAACATAGTATTTCTGGATGTGGAGTTGCGAGTGATGGAGGACAGAATTGTGTCAAAATTACATCGCAAAGCAACAGCTGGCAATAGCTTACTTCATGCACACAGTAGTCATCCCAGTCAAGTGAAATGGACTATCCCCAATGGGGAACTTATCAGGGATAAAAGAAATTGTAGTGATAGCATCCTTTTTGAAAAAGAAAAGAAAGTAATGATACAACAATTTCTGAATAGGGGACATCCTAAATGGGTCCTTGACAAAGTGGTCCAAAGGGTTGACAAACATACTTGGACAGAAATCTTATTTGGTAATAATAAAGAGAAAGAGGCCAAAACTGAGAGCAAGGAAGAGGGTGAAATGAGAGTTATCACTACACACAATGTTAGATCAGAAACTATTCTTGGGCTCTTAAAAGATAAACTGGAAAATGTTGAAATGTGACCCAGTATTGGGCAAAGAGAGAGGAGGGAGCCCCAGTGTTATTTACCACAAGACAAAATCCTTAAGAGACCTGCTAGTGAAAACAGATTTAAGCAAGAGAGCTGATAACATTAATGGTAGGGTGGAACCCTTTAAAGTTATTTTTGTCTGCGGGGAATGCAAAGCCTGTACACATTCATCTAGGTGTATAGAAATCACATTGCCAGATCGCAGTACAAAAGTCATTTCCAGATTCATGAACTGTAACATCTCTTTTGTTGTATATGTCTTAGAATGCCTGTGTAATTTGAGGTACATAGGAAACACAGTACACCCAGCTAAAAAGAGAATACTGAAGCATGCTAGAGCAATAATGAACCATGATTAAAGTTATCCTGTTGCTAGGCATTTTGAAATACATCATTCCAGTGGCAGGAATTTATTGATGTACACAGGGATTGATCATATTCCATCATTACCCAGAGGAGAAGACTGAGTGGGCTTGCTACGTAAGATGGAATCTAAATGGATTATTATACTTATAACAAGGACCGAATGGGCTGAATTCAGATGAGGAGTTAAATGTTCACCTAGGATAGAGGGCAGTCAATATCCGAGGAGAATGGATCTGACTAGCAGTAGGAGTGATTTATAAATGTGTGCTATGTTTGTGAAATGACAAGCAAATGTATTATAAATCAAAGATTTTAGATGTAAGAAATGTAGACACCCTATCAGTCAGCTAATGTAACCGGTATTTGTTATATATTTTACAAAGGAGAGGAAGGGACCCTCACCTGGGAAGCTGAGTTCGAGAGTTGACCTCGGCTGGGGCATCCAACACTTTTCTTTTGGCACCTGGAGCACCAGGTTGATATCTTTCTTTGTTGTATTGTATGAAATAAGATATCGAACTAGGATTGGCACATGAAGGATGACTAAACATGACCTGCCAGTTATATTCTTCTAAATTGGTAGGTGTCAATGGTAACAAACGCCCACTCGGGCTTTATGGTACATGCATTTTTGATAACCCTTTGATATAATTTTTTTTATTTTACGATACTTTTTGATATAAATATTATTGATATTTGCTGATTTTTTTGTTATACATTTTGATTTTATTTGCTAACTTTAGACAATTCCTGGTGTGAACAATTGTCCATTTTAAGAATGTCTGAAATCAATGTTTTCATCATTTAATGAATTGAATACTATGAATGTTAATTAACTGCTTCAGGTACCAAATGCCCAATTCGTGGCACTTCTTTGGGCGACTCGGCTGTAGCAGCAAATGAGGAACAGCATACATATGTATATATATATATATACACTGAAAAAAACAAAGCTTACAGGGACATTATAGTTAGAAAATATAGTTATTAAAGTCTTAGAAATTCACTTAAGAAACCAAACGTTACAGGGATGTTAAATTTACTTGCACAAAACCATAGAAATTCAGCACTCATGGTAAGTTATTTTAAGTAATTATAATTTGCGGCCTAAATTAACGATAGCTCACGCCATGAGCAGTTGTTTCTTTTAATAATTTGACTTCTAATGTCATATTGATCTTTTTATTCACATTATAAAAGTTGTCATGGGCGCTGTAATATCTGGGATAATTAACTGTGCATGGCGAGGGCATGAGTTACAGTTGCCTAAGGACGCAAGTTATAGTTACTTGAAATAAATGTAACCATAACTGCTGAATTTTTATGGTTTTGTGCCAGTAAATTCAGAACTTAGCTATAACATCCCTGTAACCTTTGTTTTTTTTTAAGTGAATTTCTAAGGTTTTCATAATTATATTTCCTAACTATAACGTCTCTATAACCTTTGTTTTTTTCATGTATTCATCTACTTAATACCTACCTGTAAAACCTTCACAATGAATATGCCTTTACCATTCGTTCCTTTACAACGAAATTCATTGTAATGTGTCGTGAAGGCATATTTGTTGTAAAGGCATGCGTGGTAATGGCATGCATGGTAATATTGTATGCGTGCTTAAGCCTCTGTGTTAATGGCATGTGGGATTTATTCTTCGTTGTAAAGGCTGTTTCCCCTACATCACCAGCCATAACTTCTATGACAAAATGAACCCCCTCATTTTGTTCCTTTCTAAATTAAATGTTTTAAGTTTTACCAGTTTGACTCAATCAAGATGACTTCAGGTTTGCCACACTTTGGTCATAAGTAAGACTGTTAGCACTCTAGTTGTTCTTTGGAATACTTTGGGAGACTGCAGTAGTAGAACACAAGGGAATCAACTGACAGCATGCTCCTGTTAGAGGTACCTTCTCACACGGCTGAGAAAGATTTTACAGAAAATATGCTCTCACGTTAGCTTCTGGAGCACCTTCCATCAGCTCTATGGGAAAATCATGAGAAAACAGCTTTTTCTCCAACATGATTCATGAAATCCCAGCAGGATGATATCACTGTAGAACACACCACAATTCCTAAAATCAGTATGTGACGATCATCAAATGATTGACATTGTAACAAACATTTGTTGTCACCCTTTATATGCCCTCTTTTTTGTAACCCTCACAATCTGCCATTCACTACAATGCATTTCAATGGGTGCTATCATGTATATTGGTCCCAATATGTCTGCCAGCACATTCTGGTTGAGGTGCTGATAGCCAATCTGATCTCAACATGAGATCTGTGCTTAGGCTCCACCCAGAGAAATAAATTTGGATTCTATGTCAGGACCGGAGGTGCGGATTACTTTCTTCACTTTATTAACACATAAGTTTTAAAGATATTAAAGAAAAAACATAAACAACTACATATCCCACAAACCAATGGGAAGGATACTATGTTAACGTTGTCCAATAAAAATACAGTTGCAATATATAAATGCAGGACTTCCAGGTCCTCTTTCTTCACTACTCATCAGTTAAGTCCATATCCTTCCCTAACTATGCATTTTTGCGACTTTTTTGATATATACATATCTATCTCTATATATATATATATATATATATGTATATATATATATATATATATAAAACTCAGGAGAAGGTTTTTTCAATGTTACTTATAAATGACTGTTTATTCTAATGTGTGGTAGGCCCTGCCCCAGCGTGTCTTTTCAGTATCTTCTTGGTCCTGTGAGTGTGCTGTCGCATGCCTTCGTTGGTCTTGTCAGGTGAGTCGTGAACTGCTGAAACAAATCTCTTCAGAGCTTCAGATGTCTCATACGTGGGCTATGGGGAATTGAGTGAAAGCGCCTTTTGGTTTTCTTTTTTCCCCAAACCAACCTTGCTATTCACACCGCTGTAGAGGTTGTTTCAATATTAGCCTATTATATCATTTTGCAAAATGAACGCCAACTAGTGACATTTTCTTACAAATTAACACTGTTCTGCACAGTTGATGAGCACAAGTGAAGGGGCTACCCAGCTTATATAATTTGGGTGTGTTATTTATAATTTTTTTATTATATATTATAATCTGTGCTCTCACCCTCATAATTAAACATGGAGCACTCCAATGATATGGAACAAGCATCCTTTCAGGATGCAGAACAAGAGTGGCCCCCTCAGCAACTTCCTGCAGGGGTAGACCAAGAGCTTTCCAAGGCAATTTCTAGAGCACTGGCTCCCCTAGATGACCAAGTGGATAAATGGACCAAAAGTATCCCGGGGATTTTCAAGTGAACCCATTCAGGTTAAGGCAGGTCCTACTGATATTAAGACTGGGAGCATTAAGGCCCATAAGTGTGACATAGGGCAACTGGAGGCTTTTGATAAACTTACCAAGAATAAGACCTTCCATAAGAATGCACGCATGCTTAAAAATCTAACCTACCAGGAGGAAGATGACTTCCAGAGAAAAAAGCGACGCTGTCACACAAAATTTAGACCCAGATAGTGGGGTCCTCCATGGAGGGGCAAGTGTGTCGAATGAGGATTTATCTTTCAATAAGGATCAGCATGTGGGCAAACCATGGCGTCCTGCTTCCTTTTCTTCTCATTACCCTGTAGGGGATGCAGGACATTCAGATATGTTTGATCCCTCAGATATTTATCATCCAAGATCATCGGAATGGTTCCCAAACCCTACAGTAGCGGACTGTGTGGCTAATAAAATTCACAAACCTCTTGATAAAGAAGTTAGAGCGAGACTCAGAGGTGAGTGCCCCAGATCTTCATTACAAGGCAAAGTGGAGTCAACACCAGATATAGATCCCAAATTAGTAAATGTATGAAAGATCCTAAGAAGAGCATTGATAGATCCTGTAGGAGTTGCCAAGATACACCCTTGGATGTAGTAGACCCACTCACTCAGATCATTCAGTTAGCAGAACAAGCTAAGCAATCAGCTACTCCCTTGTCCACAGAAACTGTGGCTGGTTGGGCTCAAAGGACCATTTGTCTGCCAAGGCAACACAAACTGCGCATTAGCAGGCTAATGCAGAAGATCCCTTCTGATACAAATAAATCCCAAAATTTGAGAATTGGCTACATCTGAAGCCGGAGCCATTGCCCAAGGCAATCTTTTTGGGGATCCCTTTGAAAAGGAGCTCGGAAAAGTTATGGCAAATTTTCCTCTCTTGATAAGGCTCTATCATCAATTAAAAAGATTTTTCCGGGAAAGGTTTTTGCTAGGGCCAGGCAAAGCAGAGGCCACTTCTTTGGCTGATATTATCAACATGACCACTCTAGAGGACAATTTAACAGTAACTGTAGGAAATTATCCTTTTTCTTGGCATGGTTACCCCAATTTTCTTCCTTTTGTCAGGGTGTTTGACTTTGTTCACTGAGAATCTACTAACCAGGACCCCAGTGATTATGCTCTCTCCCTTCTAACTTGATAACTTGGTTACTTACACCCCGCATTTGGCATACTGGTGCCCTCATGTAAGTCCCTGGATTATGGTACCCAGGTACCCAGTGCATTGGGGTACCAGGGGATCCCCATGGGCTGCAGCATGTATTATGCCACCCATGGGGAACCCATGCAAAGTGTATTTGCAGGGCTGCCATTGTAACCTATGTGAAAGGGTGATGCACCCTTTTCACTATAGGTCATTGCACCAGGTCACTGTAAGTCACCCCTATGGCAGATCCTCCTAGCCCAAAGGGCAGGGTGCAAGTACTTGTGTGTGAGGGCACTCCTGAACTAGCAGAGGTGCCCCCATAAACTCCAGTTCCATTTTCCTGGACTTCGTGAATGTGGAGATGCCATTTTATGCGTGTACTGGACATAGGCCACTATCTATGTCCAGCTATATAATGATAACTCTGAACCTAGGCATGTTTGTTATTAAAAATGTCATACCCAAATACTGTTGCCAGTATTGGAAGTATGATTCCATGCACTCTGAGGGCTCCTTAGAGGACCCCCAGCATTGCTCCTACCAGCCTTCTGTGGTTTTCAAGGCAGCCCAAGCCGCTGCCACCACTCATGCAGGTTTCTGCCATCCTGTTGCTTGAACAGCTCAAGCCCAGGAAGGCAGAACAAAGGATTTTCTTTGGGAGAGAGGGGAGGTAACACCCTCTCCCTTTAGAAACAGGTGTTACATGGCTCGGGAGGAGTAGCCTCCCCGAGCCAGTGGTATGCTTTGCAGGGCCCTCTCTGCATAAAACAGTCTACACTGGTTCAGGTACCACCAGTCCCTGCTTTGGTGCGAAACTGGACAATGGAGAGGGGAGTGACCACTCCCCTGTCCATCACCATCTCAGGGGTGGTGCGCAGAACTCCTCCATAGGGTTGCTGGGTTCTGCCTTCTTGAATCCACGGTTGGCAGGTACCTCTGGGAGCATCTGTGGGGCCCAGTCATCCAGGTGATGTCAGAGCCCCCTCCTGATAGGTGGTCACCTGGCTAGGTGACCAATCCCCCCTCCAAGGCTATTTAGGCCCATATTTATACTTTTTGACGCAAAACTGCGCCAATGCAGTTTTGCGTCAAAAAAATTAGCGCCGGCTAACGCCATTCTGAAGCGCCATGCGGGCGCCGTATTTATTGAATGACGTTAGCCGGCGTTAGCCGCCGGCGCCGTCTGGTGTGCGTTAAAAAAAACGACGTACACCAGGCAGCGTCGGCGTAGGGGGATATGGGGCTTGGGCGTCAAGAAATGGGGCAAGTCAGGTTGAGGCCATTTTTTCGCCTCAACCCGATTTGCGCCATTTTTTACGACTCCCAACCCCCATAGAAATGACTCCTGTCTTAACAAAGACAGGAGTCATGCCCCCTTGCCCAATGGCCATGCCCAGGGGACTTCTGTCCCCTGGGCATGGTCATTGGGCATAGTGGCATGTAGGGGGGCACAAATCAGGCCCCCCTATGCCACAAAAAAATAAAAAATAAAAAACTTACCTGAACTTACCTTAATGTCCCTGGGATGGGTCCCTCCAGCCTTGGGTGTCCTCCTGGGGTGGGCAAGGGTGACAGGGGGTGTCCCTGGGGCATGGGAGGGCACCTCTGGGCTCCTTCAGAGCCCACAGGTCCCTTAACGCCTGCCTTTTGCAGGCGCTAAAAAACGGCGCAAAAGCGGGCGTACGTCATTTTTTTTTGACCCGCCCACTCCCGGGCGTGAATTTTGCCCGGGAGTATAAATCCGACGCACATGCCTCGGAGTCGATTTTTTAGACGGGAACGCCTACCTTGCATATAATTAACGCAAAGTAGGTGTCCACGCTAAAAAATGACGCTAACTCCATGGACTTTGGCGCTAGACGCGTCTAACGCCAAAGTATAAATATGGAGTTAGTTTTGCGTTGAAATTGCGTCAAAAAAAACAACGCAATTCCGGCGCAAACGGAGTATAAATATGCGCCTTGGAGTCTCTCTCCTGGTCCTCAGATTCGGCTTGCAAGATTCCAGCAGGACTCCTCTGCAACCTCCACTTCGACTTCTAGCCACTAGAACTGTGAATGGACCCTCCAGGAACCGACAATCTGTATCCACGATGAAAACTCTGCTTGCAACATTGTTTCCACTGCTCCTCCCAGCTTCTGAAACACTTCCCTGGCAATGCATCCTCTGGGGGCGGCAAGTCTTGAGTCTGCATGAGAGGGAAGAAGGAATCTCCCTCGAAGTGAAGTGCATCTGCAGGCACCAAATGCAACGATAACCGGTTGTGTGGACCCTGCATCATGGGTGGTGGTCTGGAGTAGTCCTCTTGGCCCTCTCGGACAGCTGTCCAAGTTTGGTGGAGGTAAACCTTTGTCTTCCCACGCAGGACAGCACCGCCATGCACCGCGTCTCTTGCAGCTACCAAAACATGTTTGCATTTCCTCCAAGGGATCTTCAGGCTCCGGGTAGCCCCCAGCACTCCTTCCTGTGATGCTCAGACCTCTGCATGCTTCTCCTGCAGCATGGCACCCTTCTCCAGTCGTGCTGCATGGGCCCCTCTGCAGCTCCTGGTTCCTCGTCCAGTGGGTCACCTATGGGGGCTGCCTCTTCTTTTTTGGACCCCCTGCCTTGCTGAGGGTCCCCCTAGGACTCCACCCATGAGTTGAGCCCTCCTGGACCTTGCTGGTCCCCAGCAGCTCCTATTTGTGCTTCACTGCGACGTCTGCCTTCCCATGGCTTGTTAGTGGCTTTTCCATGCCACTGACTGACTGCAATCGTCCATCCGACATGGAACATCAACTGCATCCTCCAGGAACTCTTCACCTGCTTCAGGGCAGCATTCCTGACTGTCTTCGTCCTATTGTCGACCAACTCCTGCAACCACAGCAGGGTGAGTAGTAGCTCCTGCTTCCCCTGGACTCTTCTGAGACTTCTGGACTTGGTCCCCTTCTTCCACAGGTCTTCCTCTTCAGGAATCCACCTCTGGTTTCTTGCAGCTTTGTCTGGGTGTTGCAATATCTTCTTTTTCTTCCTTTTGGGTGGTTTGGGGGAGAATCTAGAAAGGCACTCTTTTTCTCCTGGTCGCTGGGAGGCACTGTGGTACTTACCTTTGGGGTTTCCTAGTACCCTCAGCTCCCCTTTACACATTCCACTTACCTGGTTGGGGCCCTGCATTCGTATTCCATTTTTTCAGTATATGGTTTGGGCTCCCCCTAGGGTCACTATTGTCTATTTGCATTTGCATTGTTTTCTATCACTTTTTATGCCTATTGCTGATTACCTGTTTACATATCTAGTGTGTTTTTACCTCCTATTGGATGGTTGCCTCTCTAGTACCTTCTGGTAACTTTGTCACTAAAATAAAGTACCTTTATTTTTGTAACACTTAGGGGGTCATTATGACCCTGGCGGTGAGTGTAAATGTGGTGGTAGTACTGCCAACAGGCTGGCGGTACATACCGCCACATTATGAGAATGGTGGCTTGGCTGCAGCCAACTTGTCACTTCTCCACTCAGACTGCCATGGCTGTATCAGCAGCCGGGCTGGAGATATCACTCTCCAGCCCGGCGGCTGGCTCAGTACTGCCTACCACCATGGTTTTTGTGGCATTAGCAAAGCCTGGAAAACCATGGCAGTAGGCCCTACTGGTGACAGGGAGTTCCTTCCCTGTCACTGGTAGGCGGCTCCCCACCCCCGTACACACACCTGACACCTCCCATCCCCACTCCATCCAAAGCCCCACCCCTCATACACACACTAACCCCCACCCCTACATTCACATACATCCCCTCACCCCGATCCAAATACATCCCCACCCCCTCTGATCCTCTCTCTCACTCCCCCACCACCTATACATGCACATACCCACAGACACGCACCACGCAATAACCCAATCACTCACACTGGCATACACGCATTCACACACACACTGACATACACGCATTCATACACACACTGGCATAGACGCATTCATACACGCATACTTTCAGACATGCTCGGACACCTTTTTACACACAATCACACTGACATGCAGACACGCACTAACTTCACCAGTCTTACACGCATTCACTCACTCGCATACAACCATACAAACAACACAAAACACACAGAAACAATTCACCCACTAACTCACACATTCATGCACACACTCAGACACACACACACACAACACCCTCCCCTCCCCTGTCGGAAGCCCGACTTACCTTTGTCGAGGAGGTCTTCCGGCAGGGAACGGAATGGGGCGCTGCTACCGCCAGCAGCGCCCCACCAGCAGAACACCGCCAGGCCGTCTCACAGGTCATGATACGGCTGGTGGCGTTCTACTAGAGTGGCAGTGCTGGTGGTAGCAGACGGATATCTGTCCTTCCTGTGGCGGAAGTCCGGCAGTGCTCATAATATGGCAGAAGGATGGTAGCTGCGGTATTTTGGCGGCTGTCACCGTGGCGGTAGGCAGTTTTTACCGCCAGAGTCATAATGACCACCTGAGTGTTTTCTTTCATGAGTGTAAGTGCTGTGTGACCACAGTGGTATTGCATGAGCTTTGTATGTCTCCTAGATTAGCCTTGGCTACCTCTACAGAACCTGGCTTCTAGACACTACACAAATAGGGGATACCTGGTATAAGGTGTAAGTACCTCAGGTACCTACTGTCGTAGTTGGACTCTTGCTCTAGGCAAGACTGCTGGTTTAAGGATGACAGTACTTATGTTTGTAGGCGACTATGCCAATCCTACAACAAAACACAACTGTCGTCCCAACCCTTCTGGCTTACAAGCAGTACCTCACTAAAAACCCTAAACAGTCAAAGGTGATTTGTGGCAGCCTTTACACATGGACTCAAGAGTGTGACATCTCAGGGAGCCTCATGGTTAAACAGGGATTACCCCTTTCTCACATTAATAACATGTCTCGGTCACACACAGGCAATGAAGAAGATGCAGTAAAGTTTCAAAAGGTTTTATTTTAGTAAAACTGCAATCTGTGATAAATTAAATGGGCTGCAATGATTAGGATAATGAACAGTGCAAGAAACAGAATGGTAAAGACAAGAGTCATTAATGCAAAGACCCCCACCATCTTGCAATATCATGAAATAACATGAAATGTGTGATATGTCCTAATACCCTGCATGGTAGGCCTAACTCTAACCTAGGAGAGAGCTAGGTATGTTAAACCTCAATCTGCCAATGCCATGTCCATGAGAAGAGCCCCAACCCTTGTTACATTGGAATGAGGTCTCTAGCTCAGACTCCGTAGGAACACAAAGACTGGGTCAGTGTCAAGGCGACGTGCAGCATCGATAGCAGCGATGGCATTTGGTCGGAATCCCTCTGACTATCTGATAAAGTGAGGACTATTTATACAGATCTACTTGGATCCCTGATGTAGGTTTGTTCCCAAACAATAGATAACAAGGCGTGCTTAGGATGGTAATTAATATAAACAATTCCCTCGAAAGCATGAAGAGGTAAAGTACCTAAAGTGAACACCTACTTTGTTTATCTTTGTCGCCTGATCTTGACACCTTAACGCGGTGACACTGATAATGCAAACTAAAACATGGGCCGAAGTCAAAACAATGCAGCCATCTTAAAATAATTAATTAAATAAATGCACTAAAACAGAGCTAAGTAGGGTAAAAGTCACTAGTGACGGGGCACAAGTCTGCAAGTCACAGGCTAAGCTAACTCCTGTATCCCAGTAAAACAAACTAGGATTCACTACACCCTCCCCATGCCATAACAAGTATGATTCCATATCTGGACACCACGGAAGGTGAATGAATCCAAATGCTAAAAATGCTCTGGACTAAAGGTTAAAAGCATAAAAACTAGCTAAAATCAATAGCTAAAAACATAACAAGAGATATAGGCCCTCATTTCAACCGCAACCGCCGCCCGCCAAGTTGAAACCACCGGGCGGCCGCCAATGCGGCCGCACTCCCCCGGGGTCTATTTGGAGATCCCCGCTGGGCTGGCGGGTGGAAACCTGGTTTCTGCCCGCCGGCCCAGCAGGGATCTCGGCCGCAACACGGGAGCCGGCTCCAAATGTTGCGACGGGTGCAGTTGCACCCGTCGCGCTTTTCACTGTCTGCTATGCATGGGGCTGTGGCAAGGGGCCCCCGCAACTCCCCTTTCTGCCAGCCTTTTCATGGCGGTTCATACCGCCATGAAAAGGCTGGCGGGAGGGGGACTCGTAATCCCGTCGGCAGCGCTGCCCTGGGGGATTAAAACCTCTGCGGTCGTAATCCCTGAGTTTGTACCGCCAGCCTGTTGGCGGTACAAACTCCAAAACAGCCCTGGTGGTCTTTGACCGCCAGGGTTGTAATGAGGCCCATAGTGTCAACAATTTCAAGCACAGCAGGCCAAAGTAAGGACAATAAATGAATACTTTGAATTTGGCATTATAAGCCAATCTTCAGATTATTTACAATAGTCATTTTCCTGAAGAGCATCTCTGGAATCACTGAATGGAAAGGACCCCAAGAAAGAGGCCACATTGTCAGATGTTAGATCCATCACGGGATGGGCAGATGGGTCCACAGAGCAGTAGTGCGTAGTAGTCTCTTATGTAGGTCCACCTGCCGTAGTGCCATCCTCCATAGTGTAACGAGCCAACTCGGTGAGCAAGGAATGCTCATATGAGGCCTTGCGAATCAGCCTTAGTCTCAAGGGGCACGACCGTGAATGAACCCTCATCGGGGACATCAGCAGTTCTTGAAGACACACTGTAGGCAAATGTTTGAAGAGGCACCATATGCAGCGAAAGACTGGTTGCACCCACCATAGGAGAAGTCGGAATAACAATTACCAATCACGCTCCAATTATACCAGCAAGGAAACATCGAAGATCTGAACCATGGGATCACGGCACAGTTGAGCTGGTGGCAGCAGCTCCATTGCTTTGTGTAGCTGAAAAGACACAACCACTGTGAATCAGAAGAAATAGCAGCAGTATCCTGCCAATCAATGTCAAAATAATTGTAAAGCCGCCAAACACACTTGAAAAGAGTAAATGGATGGCCAATGAGATGACTCCGAAGACAGTCTGGAAGATGGACACAAATCCAGACCCAAAAGCCTTAAAGAAATGGACAATCCCGACAGTGCTGAGGTGTTAGAAATTCTGGAAACCAGTTCTCCCAAGTGCATGGGAAGTTTGTATTTAATAGGGATTGTATCTCGGCTGATGATCTCGCAATCTGCAGAGCGTACGTCTCTTTAGCTGATGTCAACGCGACCTAGTTTTGAAACAGTAGCACTTTTAGTCTGCTCAGCTTGTCATAATTTACATTAATAGTATCAGTGTGAGGCCACATGTCTGATACTTTTATCTCTCGTGTGGGGGGGAATAAAACGTGTCCACAACACGTAATGACCTTAGAGGCTGAAATTGCATAGGCAATCCCTGGTCGCATACCGCAACAGCTTTGGTCATTCAGCACCACATAACTTCCATTTGAAAGTACATGAAATGCCGGTCGAATCAAAGGGATGGGAGTACCCTTCAGAAAACAGGCCAAGTTTGCGACCCCTGCATTGCAAAGGCTGTGAAGGGACACCTGCTTGCAAATCATTGAATGATTAACAGTAGTCTCACATTCTCTTCCGCTAAGAAAGACCTCTGTTTCGCCGTTCAGTCACTTATAATCAAAGGGCAACTCCCACTCTTCTTTAATGTAGCTATCACCCAGTTGCTCGTACCTGCCCACAGCAAGATGTTTCAGGCATTTAAAAAAATAAAAAGTGTAAATGGGCAGATTAATGATGCCATGTAAGAGGCATAGGGGGTCATTCTGACCCTGGCGGTCACCGACCGCCAGGGCCAACGACCGCGGAAGCACCGCCAAGAGGCTGGCGGTGCTTCCATGGGCATTCTGACCGCGGCGGTACAGCCGCGGTCAGAAACGGGAAACCGGCGGTGTCCCGCTGGTTTCCCGCTGCCCCAGGGAATCCTCCACGGCGGCGCTGCTTGCAGCGCCGCCATGGGGATTCCGACCCCCTTACCGCCATCCTGTTCCTGGCGGTTTTCACCGCCAGGAACAGGATGGCGGTAACGGGTGTCGTGGGGCCCCTGGCTGCAGGGGCCCCCTAACAGGGCCCCACATTGATTTTCAGTGTCTGCCAAGCAGACACTGAAAATCGCGACGGGTGCCACTGCACCCGTCGCACACCTTCAACTCCGCCGGCTCCATTCGGAGCCGGCTTCCTCGTTGAAGGCGCTTTCCCGCTGGGCCGGCGGGCGGCCTTCTAGCGGTCGCCCGCCAGCCCAGCGGGAAAGCCAGAATGGCCGCCGCGGTCATTTGACCGCAGTGCGGTCATTCGGCGGCTCCCGCCGGGCGTGCGGTTACCGCCGGCGGCGGGAGTCGGAATGACCCCCATAGTGTTGAAGGACTCTCTGCAACTGTGAAAGGCAGATTTTCTAACTTCTCTATATGAAGCATGGTGAAACTCACTTCCCTTTTAGCCATTGTCTGCTGTTCTTCAGATAAATTAAAAGCAGTGACGAATTCACTACCATTAATGTATTTTCATGGAATTGAGCCTTTTTTCAATGTCTGTAACGTCCAACCTAACTGCATGATGGAACGCATCTGACTTTGTCCATGATATAGACGGGGCATGTCTGTCTGAATGATATCTATCGCGATGACACTATGTTTGTCAGTGAATAAATTCTGTTGGACAAAGTGTTTGTGCCGTCATCATCAACAGCTAAAACCTTTTCTAAGTTTTCTCTATCTACTTGCCTTAAGAGTGCAGCAACTTCGATCTGAGAAAGCTTCCAGATCTCATTATACATAGCATGGTTTTCTAAGACCTAGCAAAAAGTCCTGCAAATCTACATCTTCAGAAAGAGTGTTAAGATGTTCTTTAACTGCGTCTAACTTGTTAGACTGTACCTATTGTTGGCACAGTTTACCCACACTATGGCCCTCATTATGACCCTGGCGGTCGGCGGTAATATGGTGGAAAGTACTGCCAACAGGCTGACGGTACTTTCCACCATATTATGACATTGGCGCCAATGTACCACACCAACTGCCTCGGCGATAACGGCTGCCGGGCTGGAGATATCAATCTCCAGCCCTGCAACTGTCACTGTACTGCCTGCGGGATAATGACCCCGCCTTCCGCCATTACTGCCACAAAAACCATGGCGGTAGGCACTATCAGTGACAGGGAATCCCTTCTCTGTCACTGATTGAGGTCTTCCCCACCCCCACACCGCTCCCCAGATTCCCCCACCCCACCCCACCTTCATCTCCAAATCCCCCCTTCATTCACGCCCCTCCCTTCACACATGCATACACACACCCATTCCCACATTCATCCATGCATGCATACATCCATTCACACACACATCCGCACACACTTTCATACATACACACAGAAACGCATTCACAAAACACAACATACATGCACTCGCACCTCCATTCATGCACACACATTCAACAAGGAACACACACCTGCATACACGCACCTACAAACATTCACACACACCCTCACACACACACAACTCCCCCTCCCCTGTCAGAGCATCCAGTTACCTGTGTTTATGTGGTTCTCCGGCAGAAGACAGGACGGGACGCTGCTGCCACCAGCAGCGTCCGCCATCAGAATACTGCCAGACTGTATAATGGATCATAATACTGCTGGTGGCGGTCTACTGGAGTGGCGCTGCTGGTGGCAGCAGCGCTACCTTAGTGCCCTCCGCCGGCATGGCCACAGCCAGGTTTCCGCCATCCTTCTGGTGGACATCCAGCTGTGGTCATAATATGGAGGACAACTGGTAGCCATGACAACAGTCTTTTGGCGGGCCGTTGCCGCAGCAGTAGGTTTTTTTTACCGCCAATGTCATAATGTCATATAGGGCCTATATGTTGTAACTATACCAGTGTGTTGACTCGAGATAAAGCGAGGGTCTGGTTGGCTGATCTTGAAACCCCCTGAGTAATCCAAAAAACGTGCCTGACATTCATTGGTGTCAATTGGCCAAATTAACCACCCTCCAGGACTGGAAAGTGAAGAATTATAAGTACCAGCCTGAACCTTTGCATCCAGCTCTTTCTCTGTGACATTCAGGAAAAATTGCCAATCATTGAACTTCACAGGTGTGGGGATACTGGGCGTGTTCATTTCTTAGATTTTTGCTAACCCCAGACAGGATGGCTGTTGAATGGTGTCATTTAAAAAGATAATTTGCACAGGAATCAGGCATGCTCTAAATAAAGCTTCCCTACCCTGTATTTGCCAATTTTGTGTTCGCCATACACTTTTTAAATCAACCGGGTTTTTCCAGTATTCGTAACCTTCTACTGTGAGATGGGAAACAAAGGACTCTGAATAAATCAGCTTTGTATTGGTTAGCAAAATTTTCCTCATTTTTGAAGGAGGTAACTTGAAATAATATGACGCTGAATTTATTGTGTCATGCCCAGTGAAATAAGTGAACTTATCTAAATAGTGTTTTGGGCTCCCCACTGGTAGTGTAGAACAGTGTTCCCACTTTGTGTAGTTAAGTACTGGTCTGTGTCTAGTAGCACGTTGCAGGTAGTAATGTCCCCAGTTATTATAACAGAACATTTCCCCATAATTCATTGTATGCCTCTATACATCATCCCTTTCAAAAACTGAATAGTCCTTCATTTCAGTTAACATAGAATCAACTGTCTGGACATCCCAATCATCAGATACAACACCAGGTGTAATGACATCTGTCATAGAAATTTTTAATACATATGGAATCTAAATGACCTTAGTAGGTCCAGATATATCAAATGGAATGTTGTCCCACACAATACCATCAGGAGTTGGAACAGCTGAACTGTTCACAAGGGACAAGTCTCTTTGGACCTTATGTGAGGAATGATATGGAGTTAAGACTTTATTCACAAGTTTAACTGAGGAACGTTCAGGAAGGTAATTACCATTTATAAGCAATAACAACACAGTCACAAACCCAATCCATAGGAACAATGCAAAAATGTTGAACAGAACCATAAGTAGTTCCATGGATGAATTAAATAGTTATTTTTAATTCATAGGTACAGCTTACGTGTCTTTGATACATTTTCAATCACTGGAGTGGATGAGTCTGAAGAAAAGTCATCAATGTCAATTAAATAACCAGATGCAGTCTCTGCAAATACGGGAGCAGGTGCATTACTGGTAGATTAATCCTCTTCACGTGGAGGCTCATAGTAGACGGTGTCATCAGTCTGTGTGGTGTTGGTGTAAAAAACAGCCAAATCTTGGACAGGTGCTGTCGTTGATGTGGTAACTGGAATCAGCAAGAGCTCATTTTCTGCCCTCCCCATGGTGTTTGAAACATCATTGGACATTGTTATGTAGTCCCAAGTAGTGTTTTTAATTCTACTTTGAAGAGGTATTTCCTGTTGGGTAGTAGAGGGGTTCGGGAAGAACCCAAGGAACCTCTGGGTCTCCTGTGCAGGATCGGCTACATGGTGAACTTTGACATCATCAATGGAAATGAATCAGTTTGCTCTGGAACCAGGCAGTGGTGGTAAGATGACAGTTCTGGTACCTTGTACTCCCAGGACTGGGACTGGTGCTCTGTAGGATGGACCAAATTCCTTCTTTACAGTAATCTTCTCACGAACCAGATCCTCGACTTTAGGAATCCAGCCAGTGGAAGCTATTGGTAAATCCCTTATTCCTAAGGTGGCAGCACTGGGGAATGATTTATCATCACAAAATTGCTGAAGCTCCTGTAAGACAGTGAGACATTCATTGATGTCAAAGGGTGTGTCTGCTGCCACCAAACCAGGGCCAGCAAGATCTTGGACATACATAGGTATCCCAAAGAGAACCTCACAAGGAGTGCGTCCCCCCAAGGACCGTCTTGGCAGATTGTTCAGTGCTTTCTAGACCCCATATAGGTGATGAAGCCAACTGCTGCCAGAACCTAATACTCTAACTGTAAGGACTGCTTTAGATCACAGTTCCGCCTCTCCATAACCGAATTTCCCTCGGGATGGTATGGTGAGGAGTAATGGAGTTCAACACCCATCGGCCCCATGGTGTCCCTGAATGCCTTAGACGCAAATGCAGAGCCCTGGTCCGAAAGGAATGCTGCAACCGCATATGTACAGTTAAAGATCAGCAAGTCTTTTATAACAGTTCGAGCGTCAGCCAACCACTGAGGCCATCCCCACAGGAATCTAGAACAAAAATCAATAGCGACTAAGATGTGTTTGTATGCACCATCAGGTTGGAGTGGACCGCAATGATCCAGGTACACACATTGTAGTGGCCTGCTGGACACTAAGATGGATGTCTGCGGTGGGCGTTTGATATTAGAGCTCTTTATTTGCTGCAAATGTCACAACAGAGGATGTATCGTTTTGTCTGTTTGTATAGACCTGGCCACCAGAAGCGTTTCTGTAAAAGTGTTACCATGGCCGAAATACCAGCATGTGCAGAAGAGACATCCTCATGTGCTGCTTTTATTTGGTCTAGTCTCTGAACTTCGTTGGTGATTGCTCGATCTCCAACGCCAGGAATTGTTGCGTGAGCAACATTCTGTGCACTGATGTGGTAAGAATATTTTGTAGGGTATGCTTTTGGGAGAGACCTTATCAGCAGTCAGTATTTCACTATCCAATCTCATCTGAGAATGAGTCACTGCAGCCACAGAAGCCATAGCTACTGCGGATTTGGCTGCTTCATCAGCCAAAGTGTTGCCGATAATGTGTACTCCTACATGTTGGTGGCCCAATGTATGTACTACATAGACACATGGTAGCTTATCCTTAAGATCAGCCACCCTCCCCCACAAAGTTTTGGGTTTTATGGTGTTCCCCTTGGAATCGCGAAACCCATTCAATTTCCAATGATTAGGTAATCACTGTAGGACTGGACGCAGTAGTTTCAGTCACAGACAATCAAAGTTGACAAGCCTGGTTCTGTGTGTTCTACCGCTAGAAGAAGGTCTTTAAGTTCAGCCAACTAAGCTGTGCAGTCCCCTAGGGTCTTCGTGTGGGTATTATGCAGGTGGAAAAATCCTTCCTTCAACACTCCACTCATGGCTGCGCAAGCCTCTGAATATTGATGTTTGGTACCTACAGCTGGTTGTGCTGAACCTTCAGTATAAATGACAGTATGGTATCTGTCAAGTGATAAAATATCTGTTAGTATTGAAGATATTCTTGTGTCTGAAGTTTTGGATCATCAGTGGCGGTCAGGGAGGTTGCCCACTGAATCCAACGTGCTTTAGCGTTAGGAACGCTTGCTTTAGTGATGGCCTCTAAGGCTGGCACCAGGGTAGCGACATTGATGAGTTTCCCTTGGGCAAGTGGCCTGTCCTTAATGACAGCCATTTGAACTGTGGTCAGATTTTTTCTCTAGGTGCAAAACGTTGTTCTGCATTAGAGTATAAATGAGATTTATATGCCATGAGTACCGTGTTGCCCTCGTTAAAGATGACATAAGTAAACCCAATCGCACCAGCAATTATTCTGATGGCAAATTTGTTTTGTTGTCACATGTGTGTAAGTGTTTGGCTTCTAGCATGTCCTGTTGCAATTCCCTAAGGATGCGTGTATGTTCAACTGTCCATTGTTTGCTAGAAAAATCTGGGTGTATTAAGTCATAAAGTGGCTTGATATGTTGTGCATAGTCAGGAATGTATGTTATGCCAAAATTAAAGAAGCCAAGTAAGGACTGTAGCTTCTTAAGAGTGTTAGGTGGGTGAAGTTGTGCACATTTCTCTAGAAAGTGCAGGGCCAGGCTCTTCCCCTCGTTTGATAGTTCATATCCCAGGAACAATACACTGAGAAAGGTGATCTTACTTTTCTTAAAGTTAAATTTGTAACCGAGGTCTAAAAATCCTAAAATGATCTGATCGACCCTGACAAAATGAATGATGAGGCCGTTGTCCCTGAGATAGAGGTCATCCACGTAGGATAATGCCTTGGGATCAAGATCATGTAATATTGATGTTACACAGGCTGAGGACAGTCTTGTGCTGTACTTATAGCCTTGGGGCCAATGGCAGAAGCGTTGCTGTGAGCCAAATGAGAAGGCACTTGGCTTTCGACTTTCGTGTGCTAAATTTTGGCAGAAAAACCTGTTGGAAATGTTCAACGTTGTTTTGTACTTTTTGCGCACTATATTGTTAATGACTAATGTGCTATCCAAATTTTGCCTAGCGTATGTGTGTGTATGACTGTTTAAGTGTCCGTAATCTAAGACTATTCTGTAGGAATGGTCTTGCTTTGCAACCGGGAATAACAGGTTATTTATTGCAGAGACACAGGGCTCAATTACTCCTTAGTACTCGAGCTGAGTTAGGATCTCCCTCACTAAAGCTTTAGCTTCTTCTTTAACAGGATATTGTGGCTGAGGTTGGGGTTTGGACCTGATCGGTATTACATGACAATGAGAGTCCTTGTCCCAAACTACATGATTGCGGTATAGTGCAGGAGCCTGCATTAAAGCCCACTCGCCAGCGTAGGCTTGTTTTACTGCCTCTGGAACAAGATCAGAGAAAGAAGGCAAAATGATATCTTCCCCATGTGGGATCTTACGGACGTGATCAGGTGGCCAGTCTCTTTCGGCCAATAGGATATCACAATTAAGTTCATGCCAGTATATCACTTTAATGGTGTGCTCTATGTCTCCCTCAATTAGAATTTTTAAATCATAAACCCTACCAGTTGGGCAAACGAGGCCCATCCGCAGTCTCAACTGCAATAAAATCGCTAGTTGTTTTCGCATCCAGATGATCTTTCAGACTCTGGCGACATATTGTGACCTCTGCTGCGCTGTCTAACAGTGCCACTGCCCACATCATGTTCTTCAGCAATGTTCTCAAGTGTACTGCCATTTTTTATTGACAGTGCTGCCACCTTTTTCTTTTTAAACCGTGGCTTCTGTTGTAGGGACTTATATTCTTTTTTGTCTGAAGACTGTGGCGACTTTTCTTCTGTTTCACGTATTCAGGACTTCAGTCAGGGTGCCCCTCTCTCTCGCTACGTCTATCCGGTGCAACCTGAAAGGAACGAGAGGGATGTGAATCAGAGTATCTGTTTGGGAGCTTTTATACTTTCTCTATTTTTGAGATTTTGGGTCAGATGTAAGTATGTTTGGGTTTGCGACTCGCAAATTGCGAGTTTGAGCGACTCGCAATTTGCGACTCGCAAATCCATATGCAGGATGGTGTCCCTGACACTATCTGCGAATCGCAAGGGGGTCGCAAAGTCCCACCTCATTAATATTAATGAGGTGGGTCGCAATCTGCGACTCCCTTGCGATTCGCAGCACTCACAGGGATGGTGGCCTGCTGGAGACAGTTTTTTTTTTTGTATTGCAGTCCGTTTTACTTAAAGAAAAACGAGTTGCAGTACACTCAAAAAAATTCAAAGTTTTTGTTTCATTTTTTCAGTGCAGGCAGTGGTCCATAGGACCACTGTCTGCCCTGAAAAAATGTTTTTAGGGCCATTCACAAAGGGGAAGGGGTCCCATGGGGACCACTTCCCTTTTGCGAATGGGTTAGCGGTCACAAAGCAATTCTACATCGCAATGCGAATCGCAAATAGGAAGGGGAACACCCCTTCCTATTTGCGAGTCGCATTCCCATTTTGCGAGTCGGTAACCAGGTTACCGACTCACAAAATGGGAATGAGCATAGTGATGCGGGTTTTGCATCTCACAAACAGCAAAATTTGCTGTTTGCACCATGCAAAACGCTTCCTACATCTGGCCCTATATATCCTTTCTGAGTTATCCGGATGTCGAGAATCTGCTCTCTTATTTCGTCTTTCTTTAAATTGTTTCTGCTTATCCCAGCGCTTCTTAGAACTTTCCTGTGCTTGTTTAGTACCTTCCCTAGGGGTGGTACTTTGTATTTCCAGCTTCTTCGGCTTGGCTCCCAAACTATCCCGTCCTATACTAGTATAGGTATTGGAAATAACTTTCGGTAGTTCTCTCTCCTGGTCCATATGTGGAATCTCTCGGAGGCGCTGGTGTATAGCCAGTGCTACAGCTTCCCCTTTAATATTACTGAGTATGATTGAGGAGACTGCATTGAAGTTACGCATTAATTTCATCCCCAAATCTAGGGCTGGTGCAACCCCATGCTTATTCTGTATTTGTTTTAACACTTCTGGTAAATTGGCAAGTGTTGGGGTACCATGTGTGATAGTGTACATTGCAGCAAAGACTGTACCCCATCTGGTGCAGTCATCCACTGAGGGAACCATCCCCATGGGCAAGCATATAGTGAGAATTCTATGTTTCTCCTGTGGTCCCGCTTGGGGATACAGCTTTCAGCTGTTTTGTTTTCTGGGCTATCCAGAACGGTATTTTCTCTCGTTCTGTGGGTACTTTACCCATAATGGTATGTACTGTTTGTGGATTAATCCCAGTAGCCAACTGGTATCTAGCAGGTGCTGGACGCGCTGGTGTTATGTTCAGTGTTCGCATTATGAACTGAACTAGTCATCTGTAAAGTGTTACTAATTCAAGATATGTCTATTAGGTCTGCTGCCTGCATGTTTTGTATACCTGGGTGAGGTGTGCATGTGGCAAACATAGGCCACGTTGGTCCATCATTACCTAAAGGACCTAATCTCACACGTTGTATTACATGTGGTAGGGCACCTTCAAACCAGTTCTGATGGTCTTGGTAAGTGAGCGGTATTTCAAGATGCTGGTATGCTTGGTATCGTTGAGGTACGTTCGCATTGTTATATGTGTGGAATGTGTCTGATCTGTCGTTTTTCACAGGAAATGTGACCCAAGAATAAAATATTTCTCTTTTGTAAGCTTCACTAGCTTCTACTATGAATGTAACATCCCCGCCCTCTTCTGTTAAACCATGTGCTACTAAATGTACAGTTAAAGCTTCTGTGGCATTCTCAGGAACGTCTATGCTTTAGCCATAATGTAAAACTGAGTAAAGAGATGGAACACCAATTGGGGAGTAAAGTACTTTTATGAGTTCGAGCTCCCACAACCTACAGCCTAATTAGGTGGTCTCTGTGCAGCGGAGGAGGATCTTCCCCAAGACCACGGACGTCTCCGTATAATGGTACTTAGGGTACCTGTAGCATGTGAGACAGTGATAATCAGGGTATCTGTAAATTAGGGCCTATACACCATCACTGGTGGCGCCATGATGTAGTTGGACTATTGCTCTAGGCAAGACTGCTGGTTTAAGGATGGCAGTACTTATGTATGTCGGCGACTATGCCAGTCCTACAACAAAACGCAACTATCATTCCAGCCCTTCCGGCTCACAAGCAGTACCTCACCAAAAACCCCAAACAGTCAAAAGTGATTTGTGGCAGCCTTTACGCATGGACTCAAGAGTGTGACATCTCAGGGAGCGTCGTGGTTAAACGGAGATTACCCCTTTCTCACATTAACAACATGTCTCATTCACACACAGACAATGAAGAAGATGCAGTAAAGTTTCAATAGGTTTTATTTTAGTAAAACTGCAATCTGCAATAAATTATATGGGCTGCAATGATTAGGATAATGAACAGTACAAGAAACAGAATGGTAAAGACAAGAGTCATTAATAAAAAGACCCCATCATCTTGCAATATCATGAAATAACATGATGTGTGTGATATGTCCTAATACCCTAGCATGGTAGGCCTAACCTCTAACCTAGAAGAGAGCTAGGTATGTTAAACCTCAATCTGCCAATGCCATGTCCATGAGAAGAGCCCCAACCCTTGTTACTTTGGAATGAGGCCTCTAGCTCAGACTCCGTAGGAACACAAAGACTGGGTCAGTGTCAAGGTGACGAGCAGCATCGATAGCAGCGATGGCATCTGGTCGGAATCCCTCTGACTATCTGATAAAGTGAGGACTATTTGTCCAGATCTAATTGGACCCCAGACGTAGGTTTGTTCCCAAACAATAGATAACAAGGCGTCCTTGGGACGGTAATTAATATAAACATTTCCCTCGAAAACATGAAGAGGTAAAGTACCTAAAGTGAACACCTACAGTTTGTCTTTGTCGCCTGATCTTGACGCATTAGCGCCATGACACTAATAATGCAAACTTAAACATGGCCCTAAGTCAAAACAAGGCAGTCATCTTAAAATGATTAATTAAATAAATGTGCTAAAACAGAGCAGGCTAAGTAGGGTAAAAGTAATTCAGTGACGGGCACAAGTCTGCAAGCCACAGGCTAAGCTAACTCCTAAACTAATCCCATTAAAACAAACTAGGATTCACTACACCACCACACACCAGGCCAGCTTCCTACAGTAACAATGGCTGAAATGACGGTCGTCAGGGAGCCTTCTACCCCAGCAGAGTTTCCCTCAGAGGAAAGGGTAACCGGACTGTCAGAGGTGGAGCTAATTCCCCAGGAGGGAGTTCTGGTAAGCATTACCCCTTCTCCCCTGCAAAGCCTAGGGGGGGAGACAACTGGGAGATTACTGCAGATCCTTGGATCCTTCAAACGATGCAGGGCTTTTATATCGAATTCTACGGGTCCAAACAGACTTTTAAGCAACGTATTCCTCGTGCAGAAAAAAGACCAGGGTTTCAGACCTGTCACAAACTATACAAAATTCAACGAGTAGCTGGTTTACCACCACTTCAGAATGGAGCTCATTAATCTTCTGAGAGACAACCTCCTCCCAGGGGACTGGATGGTCAGGCTGGATCTCAAAGACTCCTACCTATAGGTTCTCATTTATCACCCTCATCAGAGATGCATGGAGGGAAAAGATTTACAATTTGAGGGCTCTCCCCTTTGGCCTTTCTTTGGCCCCTTAGTGCTTCACCAAATGTCTGCGTCCAGTAGCAGAATTTCTTCGCACAAGGGGAGTAAGGATGATCATTTATTTAGATGACATCCTCCAGACTCTAGCACAACTCAGATCCAATCTGAGCATGACCATTGTGAGTATTGTGCTCCTCCAAGATCTGGGATTTGTCATCAACTAATCACAATCAGAATTGATTCCATCCCAACAGATTTTCTGGGATTCCTCGTTGATTCAGTCACAGTGTCATTGAGCCTAGCGATCTCTAAACTCTCCAAAATTCTGAAGGAACTCAAGAAAGTTCTGAGAGGGGACAGAATCTCATTTTGTCAATTGGCTAGGATAGTGGACCTCCTATCTCCTTTGAATCAAGCCATTTTACTGGGTCCTTTGCACTATTGAGCCTTGAGCCTTGAGCCTTGAGCCTTGAGCCTTGAGCCTTGAGCCTTGAGCCATATGCGGAGAGTCCTAACCTACTCTGAACTAATTTCTGTATCTCCCAAAGCCAGGAAAAGCTCCAATGGTGGATCGACCAAATGAAAGCCTGGAACAGAAGAGCAATTTTCAGGACTTCACTCGAGCTCAAAATAGAATCATACACCAGCCGACTCAGCTGGGGAGCCAGATGTGGGGATGTGTCGATGAGTGGCAGATGGTCAGAAAAAAAATAGAATTACACTTCAATGGCCCGGAACTCCTGACCGGAGCCTTCGCGATCAGATACCTTACCAAGGACAGGGTATGTTGCTCCATTCTGTTAAGGATGAACAACATTTCAGCAGTCCAATACATCTATCGACTGGGGGCAGTTGATCTAAAATCCTAACAGACATGGCGAAGGACTTCTGTCACTATTGTCTGCAGAATAGATTTCAGTAACAGCAGAATATCTACTGGGAATCCAAAACATGGCAGTAATATGGAACTCCAGGAATTTTGTGGACAGCAGCAACTAGAAACTAAATCACACAGTCTTCTTGGCCCTTATGGACAGATGAGGACCTTGTGATCTGATTCTTTTCTCTTCACTGTTGAACCATCAACTTCTAAAACATGTTAGCTGGAGACTGGATCCGAGATCAATAGCAGTGGATGCTTTCCTCCAGTCCTGGTCAAAGGATCAACCTTATGCATTTCCACCCTTTCTGATGATTCCCAGAGTAGCAGCTCAATTTAGACAATAGTCAGCATCGTTGGTATTATTGACACCCATATGGAGGTCACAAACACTGTTCCTGTCTCTGATGGAACTATTATGGGATCACCTAATAGAACTGCTCTCATTCCATTCGATCCTCTGCGAACATCAGGGTTCTCCTCACCCAGTGGTCCCTCTTGGCATAGAGGATTTCTGGAGATATTGGGAAAATGACTATGTATCAGTGTAAGCCACAAACGTCATCAACAGGCTTAGGCAACAGGTACCACCAAGCGATATAGCTCGGCTTGGAACCAATGGCATGGTTGGCGTGCTGAGAAATGTATGGATTCTATGGGGGCAGAAATTATACAAATAATAAACTTTCTGACTGAATTGGCTCAATCAGGCCTGGCTTACTGTACGGTCATTTCCTTTAGGTCAGTCCTATCTACCGGTTGGGACACACCCTTGGGTAGGCAAATTAATGAAGGTTATTCACCTTTCGAACCCCCACAGGCCAGAGATTCATTACTTTGGGATGTTAATAAAGTATTACGTTTACTCTTAGGTTGACGAGACAATCCATTCCTGTCACGAAAAGATCTTTCTGCTAAACTAGCCATAATAATATGCCTTATATCAAGCAAGAGAGCCTTGGATATAAGAGCTTTAGATATCTCTGCTAGAACCTTTACCCCTGAAGGTGTCGCTTTAACCATTTCTAGGAGAACTAAATCCAACACCAGGTTAGTTTCCTATCCTGCTTTACCGGAACATCCTAAATTATGTGTAGTCAGATGCATTAAGACATATGAGGATATGACAGCGGACATAAGACCAGCAGATGAGAACTCATTTCCATACAAAAACCTTTTAAGGCAGTTTCATCTCCTTCCAATGCCAGGTGGGTAAGATGGATCATGGCATAAGCATAGCTGGATATCCAAAGGTTTGGTCATAGGAACATTGATATTTGCAACGTTGTTGTGACCCTAGATATACAAATTTGGATTTCCTTTAATTTCTCCTAATGTACTGAATAAAAAAGCACAATTGCCGAAAAAAATCAAGCTTTTGGCCAAATTTGGTGCATTTCCGTCCAGTGGTTCGGACTGTAGTTTTGTTCAACACTCCTATGGGAATTAACATATATATATATATTTTTTTCAAATTGAAGAAACCTATAATTAAGGCTGACACGAACAGCCGAAACGCGTCAGGTTCAAGAGAGCACTTGCTTTTGAAAAGGAATGAAGGAATAACTGCTTCTGTTGCCTCCCTGATTTGATTAAGGAAATAAAGCACCTCATTTCAACGTGAATCTGGTACGGCGCTTTTCTCTGTGTGGAGAAATTGCTGGAATTTGTTTGCGAGGGTGCTCCGTCCCTGCGCGCTGGACACCCTGTCTGGATAAGGCTCTTTAAAAGCAGAGTAAAGTGATGGTGTTTTAACTGTTGGAGCCAGATCCGCCAGTTTTTTCATCACTGAAATATCAAAAGGTACGGGGTTAACCAACCATGAAATTATTGACAATGATACAGTACTAAATGAAATCGGGCAAGGGACGTGAATGTGATATTTTATTTCATTCACTGGTTCACGGTTGTTTATGAGGCACCGAAAGCGCAGAAACTTCAGTATATTTATGAGGCCTGTCAAAAAGGGTCAGCTGTTGTGCATGCGATAATAAAGGACATTCAAAGACACTTTTTAGGAAAACAGGAAGATGTTTTTTGCTAAGCTCTCCAATAATTGACAAAAAACATTATGCATGGAAATACAGTGATGATACTAGGAGAAGTGAATACATGACAGCAATAACTCGAGATAATAATGGATGTGGAAGTGTACTTTGACCTGAGCAATTAATTAATGCACTACAGCTGTGATACCTTGAAAAGCATGAAAGTGATTCTGTGACTTTAAACGTCATGATATAAACGGAAGGCCAAGTATCACATGGTTATTTTTCAAATAGAAGAAACCTATGATTAAGGCTGACACGAACAGCCAAAACGCGTCAGGTTCAAGAGAGCACTTTTGCTTTTGAAAAGGAATGAAGGAATAACTGCTTCTGTTGCCTCCGTGATTTGATTAAGGAAATAAAGCACCTCATTTCAATGTGAATCTGGTACGGCCCTTTTCTCTGTGTGGAGATATTGCTGGATTATATATATATATATATATATATATATATATATATATATATATATATATATATATATATATATATTCACTTAAAAAACCAAAGGGTAGAGGGTCATTTTAGTTAGGCAGTGGGAGTTGGCCCCGGCCCATCTCTCTGGTTGTGAAAATAGGTGTGAGAGGGTGTATATGGGGGTGAGAGTGGCTGTGAGAGTGTCTGGGGTAAGAGTGGATGCATCAGTGTCTTAGTGAGTGCATCAGTGTCTGTGTGGGTCTGTGAGTGGGTGCATGAGGGTTTCAGTGGGTCTATCAGTGGGTGGGTGAGATTGTCAGTGGGTCTGTGAATGGGTGCATGAGTGTCTGTCTGGGTATGGGAGTGGGTGCATCCATGTCTTACTGGGTAAGTCAGTGTCTGTGTAGGTCTATGAGTGGGAGCTTCAGGGTTTCAGTGGGTCTGTGACTGAGTGTGTGAGAGTCTGAGTGGGTCTGTGAATGGGTGCATGAATGTCTGAGTGGGTCTGTGAGTGGGTTTGTGAAGGTGTGAGTGGAGCTGTTTGTGGGTACATGAGGGTCTGAGTGGGTCTGTGAGTGGGTGAGTGAGTGTCTTAGTGACTCTGTGAGTGGGTGCGTAATGGTCTAGGTGGTGTTTGAGTGGGAGAAAGAAATTGAAAGAGAGAAATAGAGCGAGAGAGAGAAAGAAAGAAAGTGAGAGGGAGAGAGATAGTGAGTTCTTTTAGGTTTTGACAAATGATATGGTTAGAATGAGATATTTCTGAAGAAATTGGAAAGAAAAATGTATTTGTCAATGAAATGAGTGAGATCACCTTTCAGTATGAACCTTTTAAAGTTTAAAATACATTAAAATAGGGAAATCACCACATTCACACCCGGACTAGAACGCTCAACTTTCAGTGTGAGGGTCTTTAACCTTGACCATTATGCCACGGGTGAATTATTATTGTGGCAATTGCATGGAAAGACCGTGAAAAGACCGTGGGGGGAGCCTCAGGGGCCCTGCAGTCCTATCTGAGTCCCCACGTCCTGTAGGAGCCCACATTGCTCCCACAAGTTGGAGTAATGTTTTCATCTGTCTTCCCCACACACATAATTGTGTGCAGGGAACACAGATCAAAACTCTGCCTTTTTCAAGCGAGAGCTGTTTGACAGCTCTCTCTTGCAGAAACCAGACTTACTTTGCTTTTGATTGGTGGGAGCTGTCAGCTCCCACTAAGTAAAAGCAAACAGCTATGTTCCAGGGGTTGACACCCCGGGACATAGCAGGTGCCGGCCCTGGGAGGTAGTGGTCCCCAGGGCCCATACTGGCTCCTTAAGTGCGGGCCGTGCAACCCCCTTCAACAAGCATAGCCCCGGGGAGGTGGTGGTCCCTGGTGCTTTGGGGTCTAAAGCTGCCCCCTTCACTCTTTTATTATAGCCCTGGGGAGGTGGTGGTGCGAGGGGAAGCAGGAGGGTGCACCTTCTGCATTAAAATAACAATCCCCCCCGGGACCAGAACCATCTTGGAGCTCATTAAAAAACAAGCATGTGAGCCCACTCTTGTTTTCTTTTTGTAAAACTTTCAACAGATCCTTGGTGCCCCCTTGATGTCTGCTGAAATAGTTTTTAAACTTAGTTTTTGGGACACCAGCACCATAGTTAAGGGGTGAGGGTGGTTCTACTCTGGCCCCTTTTCTTATTTTTTTTACTTTTTTCTTGGGTCTCGGCTGGCAACACTTCCTTGTTGAAGTGCTGTCCGCCAATGAGATCTCTGCATGAGTCTGAGAGGGTTTGCGGAGCCTTCGCATCCCTATATATACAATTTTTTTTTTTTTTTCATTTCGCAAAAATTACTGAATGGATTTACACCTAATAACAAAAAGGTTGCTTTCTGGACCAAGAGCTACCTTTCTGCCAAATTTGGTGTAATTACATCCAGTGTTTCGGATGCTATCGCTGTTCAAAATCCCTAAGGAAAAATGAATGGCGAAAAAATATTCTGGGACCCCCCTTTTTCTCTGACTTTTCAGACAGACACTGATAGGAGCATCGTATTTTCTTGAAACATTTTGTGAAGATTCATCAAACAATGCAAAAAGTTATTGGCAAAACAAAAAATTATTGCTCTATAGAAACTAGTCATTTTTAGGATTTAAGGTGGGGATGGGATTTTGGGTGGTGAGTATTTTTTTTAGAGTTTAGCGTGGGTGTGGGTTTTTGGGTGGCAAGGGTTATTTTTGGTTTTAGGTTAGGTATAGATTTTAGGGTGGCAAAGGAATTTTTAGGGTTTAGGATGGGTATGGGTTTTTGGTGGCAAGAGTAGCTTTAGGGTTTAAGGCGGGTATGGGTTTTTAGGTGGCAAGGGTAATTTTAGGAGTTAGGGGGGCTAAGGGTTTTTGCGTGGCAAGGGTAATTTTATGGTTTAGGGTGGGTATGGGTTTTTGGGTGGCAAGGGTAATTTTAGGGTTTAGTGTGGGTATGGTTTTTTGAGTGGCAAGTGGAATCAGTTGTGGGCTGTACTTTTACGAGGGAGGGGTGTGGGGGAAGTTACACATGCAGACATACACCTCACTCACACTCATTCATTCACACACACACTCACACACCCATTCACAACACTCACTAACAAATACACAAACATTCATACACGCATGTACCAAACATGAAAAAAACAATAAAACTTACCTCAAAACAAGCAGCTCTGACAGAGAAGTCTCAGAGATCCCGGGAAGGTTGGGACTTCTGCCTTCCCTCACTGGCTGACCTAAGATCAGCCACTGAGAGAAGGTAGCAGTCCCACACTCATCACAGAGTGGGATGGGATCTCTGAGACTGCTGACCACACCACACTCTGTGATGAGGTGTCACTGATTGATACTCGGGCCTGGGCACTTCAGGGCTTAAAAATGAAGCGCCCATGTCCGAAGCAATCTATGTCATTCCCCCTCATCATGATTGCGAGGGCCTCAAGACACCATTGCCAGGCTGAAGAGGTCAGGCCCACAGGACTTTTTCAGCCCAGCAAAGTTCAGCTCAGGCAGGCAGCCAGGAGTCTGTGCATTTAGCACATATCCAGCTCCTGGCTTCCTAACCTGAAACAGAAGACACTCTTCATGTCATGAAAAAGGTAGAGGGGTGTGGGCCCTCAGCCCGTACGGAAGGGTCACTGCTGATATATAGTCCAGGTTCCAGGGTTGGACGTAAGGAGATTCCATGGCAGTTGGGGTGAGCTGACAGGGTGTGCTGCGTTGGGTTGGTTATCTCTAATAAAGTTTCTGTTTTGAACAAATTGCTTCAGCTTCTCAACACTGGCGACGAGGATAAAAAGAACCCAGAACCCACAGATCCTTACCTGCAGACGTTCTCTGCCAACGTTGGCTGGATTTTGAGGGAGAGTTCGGATGCGTTGCAGTTCTACTGGCGAGACTTCAGGCTGTTTCCAGTTCCCGTTCTAGCAAGATCAGCGGTGACTGTCCATCTCGGGTTCCTGTCGGCGCAACTCAGGACATCCCAGAGTTTTGGTGACCGTCGCACCCCGGCGAATGCTTTGTTTTTGGACATGTGCGTGCGGAGCGACTTACGCCGGGACACACACCGGAAGCAGCACATCTTGTGGATTTTTCCTTTTTGGTTTGTGAGCCCAGATTTTTCCTTGTTGTTCCTCTGGGGCCCACAAGAGCGAGGTGATTTAACGCGCGGTGCCTGCGCGTGCATCTCCGCGCGCCTCGCGATCCTCGTGGCTGGAGAGGACACGTTACCAAGGAACGACATAACGCGCGTCCCCATAATCGAACGCGATCAGAAGACTAGACCGCGCATTTCTTCAGCGGCTGGAGGTGACACATTTCTAGGGCACACCGTCGCACGTGGTCAAGAGTCTAGACCGCATATTGTGATCTGCATTGCTCCCCTAGGGCACACCATCGCACGCGGTCAAGAGTCTAGACTGCATATCGTGATCTGCATTGCTCCCCCACGTGCTCATTCTTGTGGGAAAAGACTAGGCCACACACCATTTTTCCACATTTGTACTCACGCACTTTGATGTTTTTTTGTACTTGAAACTGACATCACAAATATTACATAAACAGTTCTTGTTTTTCTTTACAAATATTTTGAGTGTCTTACTTAAACCCATTATGGCTACGCCTACGATGTCTCAACCACCCCCCTTTTTGTCAGATAAAGGGGACCTGATTCTTCCTTGGAAACATTGGAAAAAACTGTTTGACTCCTACTTAATAGCCATAGGGGGAGAAAAATTCTCCCTGGCTAGGAATCAGGCTGTTTTACTGCACAATCTGGGAATCGAGGGCAGGAACATTTACGATAGTCTAGAACCCCTAACCATCGGGGGCGGAAGGCGAACCCAGAGATGTTTATGAAATGACTGTAGCGATGTTGGCGGCACACTTTGAGTCTAAACTCAGTGTTGTTTTAGAAAGGCACATATTTTTTGCCAGATCCAAAGGTAACGCTGAGAGCGTTGGTAATTTTGTCGCTGCTTTACGCACGTTAGCGAGCACTTGCGACTTTGGTGAGATCATGGACTCTCTTATTCGTGACCAATTACTGCGTTGTACTAACAACAAGAAAGTTCAAGAGAAACTTTTGATGAAGAACCCCGACTTGAGAGAGGCTATTGCAATTGTTGAAGGGATGGAAAGTACCAGCAACTGGATCAAAGAAATGAACCATCCAGAAGGGGATAATCTGTGCATGGTACAAGCACCACAAGTTCAGGAAGAAGTATTAAGGGTTGGCAATGACAATAGGATACAGACATCAACCCAGGAGAATAGGAGAGACATTAAGCTTTTGCGTTGTTACTGCTGTGGTAACACGGGACATACAGCAAATAGCTCAAATTGCTTTGCGCGCAATTCATTGTGTAGGAAGTGTGGAAAGAAAGGCCACTATGCTAGGGTCTGTAACAACGACAAAAGCAATGTAGATTCAATCACTGAGAATGTTAACAAGATGGTTTTGTGTGTAGAACATGAGGTTGACCAGGTTGGAGGCAACACTGGGATGGTGGACGAGGGACCTGTAATTATGCCAGAGTGCACCATTAGACTTGATGGTAGAACAGTTACAGTCCTAGCGAACTCTGGATCTCCCTACACCATGGTAGGTGAAAAAAATTGGCAAGTAATTTTCGGGGAGGATCCTGATTCCTTATTTAAACCCAATATTAACCCAGTCAGCTATGGGGGTACCAAAATAGAGGTGATTGGGTACAAAGTCATGAATATTAAATTTCAAGATAAGACCACTATAGGGAAGGTTTATGTAGCCAAACGAGGTATTAATCTTCTAGGTTTGCGACACCAGCGGGATATGGGAATTAAATTAGACCCTAATTCAGAACACCAAGTCATAGTGGTGCATAATGAGAATGACTCTCTAGAGATTTGTAAGGAATTTCCAGGAATGTTTAGTGGGAAATTGGGTTGCTTGGCTAATTTTGAGCACAAGATCATACTGAAGAAACATGCAGCCCCTGCTATGCATAAAGTCAGAAGAGTACCTAAATTGATGTTAGAACCCCTCAGAGTGGAATTGAATAAGTTGTTGAAGGCAGGGGTAATTGAAGAGATTGAATCTTCCAAATGGTTGGCCCCTGTTGTTTTGGCACCAAAGGATAATGGGAGGCAGATCCGCATGTGTGTAGACCTTAGGGATCTCAATAAGTATATATGGGTAGATCGCCAACCTTTACCTAATATTTCGGAAGAATTGTCATGTTTGGGTGGCTCGAAAGTGTTCAGTGGATTGGATCTATCCTCGGCTTATCATCAGATCATTTTGCACCCTGAATCCAGACACCTCACCTCCTTTATAACACTGTTGGGGGCCTACCAATTTTTGAGGATGCCTTTTGGGCTGGCCTCTGCGGCCGCTTGTTTCCAATGTATTATGAAAAAGGTCCTGAAGGGAATTTCTGGTACCTTATGTTTTCAAGATGACATATTGGTTCATGGCAAAACTGTGAGTGAGCATGACAAAATTCTAAGAGAAGTTTTGGGTAGGTTAGCCAGGGCTGGTCTTACTGTGAAGGAGGAAAAGTGTAAGTTTAAGATCACTTTGGTGACTTATCTGGGCCATACCATTTCTGGTGAGGGAATCAAGCCCAAGTTGGAATTATTTGATTCCATAGTCCAAGCACCTGAACCCAAAGACAAGGATGGTGTGAGATCATTTCTTGGATTGGCGGAGTATTACTCCAAATTCATTGCCAACTTTTCAAGTGTGACCCAACCTTTGAGAGTGCTTTAAAGGAAGAGATGTGAATTCATTTGGATGGAGGAGTGTATTACTGCGTTCACTTTTGTAAAGAACTGCATTGGGAAGATGCCCACTTTGGGGCATTTTGATGTGTGTGCCAAAACCTTCTTGTATACGGTTGCCAGTGTCAAAGTATTAGGGGCAGTCCTAATCCAAAGGGTAGACCAGGAGGAGAGAGTAATTGCTTTTGCATCCCGTTCCCTCAAGGAGGCTGAGCAGCATTATTCAGTTATAAAAAGAGAGGCTCTTGCGTGTATGTGGGCTGTCAAGCATTTTAAATTTTATTTGTGGGGCTTACCTTTTGTGGTGAGGACAGATCACAGGCCTCTTGTTCAAATTTCTTCTTCCAAGAAGGGGGAAGAGTTGACTCCAAGGATAAGAAGGTGGGTGGAAGGATTATTAGAGTACAATTTTGTCGTGGAATATGTACCAGGGCCAAAGATTGTGGTGGCAGATTTCCTGTCCCAATCTTCAATTGACAGTAGTGAGGAGTCTAATGATGAGGTTGTGGTCAATTGGGTGAGGGAGAAGGCCATAAATGAAGAAGAGTGGAAGTCAGCTGCGGAGCAGGATCCTGACAGGCATAAACTTGTTGAATTCATTGTGAAGGAGTAACCGGAGTACAAGAATATTTCCGACTCTCTGAAGGGGTATTGGAATGTGAGGGATGAGCTCTCTTTAAGTGGAAGTGAATTATTCAGGGGTACTAAATCTATACCTCCCATGGGTGTGAGGGGTAAGATCGTAAATCTGGCCCATGAGGGACACTGGGCAATAATTTGACCAAATCCAGACTTAGGACAGTATATTGGTGGCCAGGGTTGGCTCGTGATGCTGAGGCAGTGGTGAAAGCCTGTGTAACTTGTGCACGCAACGACAAAAGCAGAGTTATGGTGAAAGCCCCACTTTCTCCACTTGTGATTCCTGAAACACCCTGGGTGAAATTAGGTCTTGATTTTA